>NW_012101366.1:5487009-5607024 GCF_000951045.1 Mandrillus leucophaeus
GATTTCAATGCAGGGGCTGTATGTCTTCGTCTCTGTTTAGTACAAACCTAGTCCCTAATAATTCTTTAAAAATGCATGCTGAATTTTGAATCAATGGCACACGGGAAAGTTTCTGCATTTATCTTCTACAGTACAGAAAGCCTTGGAGGAACATAAAAAAACCAAAATCAGTGATAGCATTGAAGGAGTGGGGGTGGTGCCTAAGAAACTCTGGGAGATGGGGAGACCAAGTTATGACTTTGGGAACGATTTTTAACTTTTCTAGGTTTCTGTGTTCTCCTCTATCAAATGGGGCTAAGATGAGTCTCTGGATCCTAAGAGGGCTAAACCAGATAATGCTTGCAAAGGGCACAGTTCTAGGCCTGGTACCTGCTAACTGCTCATTCAATAAGTGTTGGCTTTAAAACCATGTGTCAAGTACGGCTGACACATGCCCCTCTGCCCATCAGGCTGCAGGGCTTGACCAGAAGGTGAGGGGCCCTGATTTATGGGACAATAGCCAACTACCCAGGGGCCCATCTTTCTACCCCATCTTTCTAAATAGCTTAACCAGGGGCTTCTCTTTCTTGTGCCCTCTTACCCATGATCCAGGGACAATCTAAGTAAGTTCCTGCTACTATAACCAGAACTTCTCTAATTGTCATGTGCAAGGTATTTCTCCAAAACCTTTCAAAGAAGTTCAGACAAGTCGTACCCCTTCAGCAGACTTTAAAATGAAACTGGGCATTTTCCACTGGTTTCCTCGCCCCCAACTTCCTCCCTTGGACCCTCTCCAAGTCTACACAGCTGATGGTGTCTTGGAAAGGAGACTCGGAGCGTGATGAATCGAGCATTCAGTCACAGATTATATTCATCTTTATGCTTGCTCAATATAAACCAAACTTTTGCCTTAGTTGGTTTAAATCCAGAAAATACCCAGCAGTTTATAACTTATCTCTGACCATTCTATGAGGGCTGTATGATTAATCTTTTTTGATGTCTTTTTTTTTTTTTGAGACAGAATATTGCTGTGTCACCCAGACTGGAGTCCAGTGGTATGATCTCAGCTCACTGCAACCTCTGCCCCCTCAGGTCCAAGCGACTCTCATGCCTCAGTCTCCTGAGCAGCTGGGATTACAGGCACACCACCACGTCTGGCTAATTTTTGTATTTTTTAGTAGAGACAGGGTTTTGCCATCTTGGCCAGCCTGTTCTCAAACTCCTGGCCTCAAGTGATCTGCCCACCTCAGTCTCCCAAAGTGCTGGGACTACAGGTATGAGCCACCACATCTGGCCTAAAATGTCATAAATTTTGAACTGATTGACTTCTCCAAAAACTTATGGTTATTAGTTGAGAGAGAAAACTTGAGAGAAAGTTTCCCTGCACTTGGATGAGAGGAAATTAGAACAGCCTGCATCTCTGGTGCTGGGGAGTATCAAACAAGGGGAATTGGGAGAAGGATGGGGGCAATGGCATAGCTCTTTGCCTTTCAAAATTAAAAATGGGATGCTGCTTTATATTACAGATCTAAGGAATTAGAAGAGCAGCAAACCAAGCAACTAAGTTTGTTCTCTTTGCATAAACTTTAAAAAGCCAGCTTAAAAGTTCTCAAGCTTAAAATTTGAAAAATGAAAACAAATGCATGACATGTCAGAGGGGATAATTCCTACATTTTTGGAAATGTTCTCATGCTTTCTACATTTCATCCTATGAATGAGAATGCCATCAAAGGGGAATAATGCTATTCGTAGAGTGCTCATCACCACAGTAACCATTGGGCATCTCTACCCTTTACTATCTTCATTTCAATTGTAATAAATGAGTTACAAATCTGTATCTGGGGCCCTAGTTATGTATTTACCATATGTTCACACCACACACACACGCACACACACACACACGCACATATGTGGTGACTAAGACTAAGAGTGAGCCTAAAAGAATGATTTGGAGCGGGAGCTGTTGGAGGGAATGGTAGGAAAATAACAGGGATTCACTCAGTCTCATTTTCTACTAAATTTCAATAAGGAGAAGCATGTTCAGCAAATGTTTGTTGACTATATGAATAAATGAAATGGTGCATTTAACCAGAATTGCATATTTAAATATGGTGGTAGTGTGTACAATATTAGAGGAAGGAAAGGCAGGCAACAAGGAGAAGGTTTCTGCGATGATCTATGACACTGTGATATTGCCATTCTGTGCAAAGTTGCTCACATTTTGACATTCCTGCTCATTTTTAATTCCCCAAAACAAGCAACTGACCTTTCAACTTCCTTTTATTACCGTAAAATATATGCAATAGATACCCTCACCCCATTCCTCACTCACCCCCCAATTAGCTTTACCTGGTGCCTAATCCACAGTTCATCCTGGACTCACCCTATCCCTCCTTAGACTTCTCTGTATCCTTTACCCGATCCTTCCAGGTGTCCAAACAGTGTCATCTGGTGTCCTGACATGGGGCCCCAGTGGATTGACCCACGGTGGAAAGGAAGGGTGAGAAGAAATCAGAAGGAAGAATTTAGGAGTTGTGGCAACAGAGTGGATGTAGCAGAAGGACACAGAGAGTGCCTAAAGATGACTCTTTGGTCAGCATGTGATGAAAAGAACGAAGACATTGGGGAAGTGGGGAGCAGAAGCGGATGTGGGCCCAGGAGGAAAAGGGTAGGTTTGGACTGGGGCATGCTGAGGTCAGTAGCAACATCAAAGTCCTGAGCACCCTCATGTTGTTGCAGATTCCAGACAGCAGAGAGAGATGGCAAAAGATGCATGGAAGAGAGACACAGCAGGGTCGGGTTCTGGCCTCAGGAGCCAAGGGGGAAGTGCCTGAGAAGGAGATCCCCAAATGAGGTCTGTGTCAATGAGGTCATTAGGGGACTGGCTTCCATGTATGCCAGGCCATACTTCCTGGATTCCCAGCATTGAGAAGACCAAACGCTTCTACACATTTATTATTGAAGCCCCCTGCAAGTTGAAGGCAGAGGAAGTGGCCAATCTCCTAAGCCGTGTGTGACTGAGGCAGTTGTCAGAACTGTGACGAGGGAAATGCTCATTATTGTATCCCTCACTTGGCCAAATAAAGAACTTCTTAGAATTCTTCCCCTATGACAAAACGGGGCTGTGATTTGGAAAGCCGCAGGCAAATTTGTTAGGGCCACGGTAACCCAGCACCACAGACTGGGTGGCTTCAAGACTGGATGGCTTCAACAGAAAGTTACTGTTGCTAAATTCTGGAAGCCAGAAGTCCAAAATCAAGGTACTTGCAGGGTTAGTTTGATCTGAGGGCTGCGAGGGAAGGCTCTGTTCTAGACCTCTCTCCTAGGCTTGCAGGCATTGGTCCTGATGTTCACAGCGCATCCTTCCTGTGCCTTCACATCGTCTTCTCTCTGAATGTATCTCTGGGTCCAAATTTCCCCATTTTAAAATAAGGAAATCAGTCCTATTGGGTTAGTGCCCACCCCTCCTTCACTTTAACTTGATTACCTCTGTAAAGACCCTACCTCCAAATAAGATCACATTCTGGGTACTGAGGGCTAGGACCTCAATATCTGAATTCAGGGTGGGTGGGTGCACAATTCATTCCATAACATTAAGAAGGAAGGAATAAGTGCCCACGGAATCACACGCTCACTTGGGAAGAGTTCAAAGTGTGCAGAGCGGGTCGTCATAGCCTTGCCTCAGGCCTTCGGAAATCCCCTGAATCTGGTTTTCCCAGTTCTCATAATCTCATTTCACCAAAATACGGCATCTCAATACATTCCATGCATTTCTGGTGTCAAACTCATTCTGGTGAATGCTAAGCAATGTCCTAACTACGTCTTAACTGGGTGGTTTAACTGGTTTGGTTAACATAGATCTCTGAGGCATTTCACCCATTCCTTAAGCCTAGACAAATCTCATCCAGGTGTTTAAGATATTGCACAATATTAGACCATTTGAAGCTCCATATCCTTGGGGCAATCTAGGTTGGTGATGAAAGTGGCTGGTAACTGTTCCCAGTCTCATTGCCATAACGGAACCCTGTGTTGTGTTCCTCCGCACTGGTGTGAGGGACACTACTAAGTGAGGCAGAGTTTGCACTCAGGACAGATAAATATGGACTCATGCACAGATTCCAGCTGAGTCCCTCCAGTGTGCTAGGTACTATGTCCAGCCCCCCAGGATTCACCTGTAAGCCGGAGTCTTTTGGATGAGAGAGGGAATTCTCATATATCCACAGGCAGATGGAATTTACAAGTGGAAAGACCTAGAAGTTCAGAGACAGGGGGACTGAACCTTTTGCTTTCAGTCAGAATCTTTGCTTACGGTTGTGCAAATGTTTGCACTGGTGGGTTTCTATGCCATAATGTGCTAAATATTTTTACATTACCCTTGCACATAAGCATACTGTTGGGAGGGAAAATGAAGAGGGTAGAGTTGGTAACAAACTCAAGCTAAAGAAATGGGATTTGGATGGGTACTAAGTCGAAAGAATTAACTTGAGGAAAATGAACCAGGATTCACACGGGAGTTTTGAAACATCTCAATATCAGGACCCCTTTACCCTCTTAAAACTTACTTCGTGAGGACCTTAAAGAGCTTTTGTATGTGTGATTTATGTGTATTAATATTTATTATATTAGAAATTAAAAGTAAGAAATGGCTGTAATATGTGTTCATTCATTTAAAATAACTATAACAAATGATTTTTTAACATTAATAATGTTTTTCATGAAAAGTAACTATATTTCCCCCAAACCCCACAAAATGTAATGATAAGATTGGCATTGTGTTATATTTTTAGAAATTTATTTAATGTCTGGTCTCAGAGAAGATGGCTAAAATCTCATATCTATTTCTGTTACTTATGTTGTTTTGACTGAAGTATAAAAAGAAAATCCAGTCTTACACAGTAAAGTCAAGTCTTAGACAGATATATAGTTGGAAAAGGCAGGATTTGCGATCTCACAAAAAGAACCTAGGGACCCCCAGTGGTCCCCTGGCCACATTTTGAGAATTGTTGGACTAATAGTGGTTTTATAATCTTATTATATCCTGATTGGATTTCTCTTTCTAACTACCCCATTAAATGGAAACCCACATTTCCGAATTTTAATCCATAATATGAAATTTTAGATACAGATTAGTGTCATATACATACATGCAAAGTCTTAACTCTTTCTACCTCCACGTTTAAGAAGTCGCTTTTATTATAACAGTCACTATTTTTTTTTTTTTTTTTGAGACAGAGACTTGCTCTGTAGTCCAGGTTAAAGTGCAGTGCCATGACCTTGGCTCACTGCAACCTCTGCCTCCCGAGTTCAAGCGATTCTTGTGCGTCAGCCATCCGAGTAGCTGGGACTACAGGCACGCACCACCACACCTGGCTAATATTTGTATTTTGAGTAGAGACAGGGTTTTGCCATGTTGGCCAGCCTGGCTTGAACTCCTGGCCTCAAGTGATCTGCCTGCCTCAGCCTCCCAAAGTGCTGGGATTGTGAGCATGAGCCACTGCACGAGGCCTAAAAGTCACCATCTTTTAGTTTGTTTGCAGTGAAAGTAATAGTTTAAAAAATAAATTAGAAACAGACACTATTGCCCAGTGTCTATATTTAATCACAGAAATATTTCTTAATGCTTCCAACTCCGAAGTCCCAGACATTCTTAACTATGTACTGTAGTTATAAATAATATGAAGGCTAGAGCACAGTGGCTCACGCGAGTAATCCCAGCACTTTAGGAGGCCGTGACAAGCAGACTGCTTGAGCCCAGGAGTTCAAGACCAGCCTGGGCAACATAGTGAGACCCCTCCCCCGCCTCATCTCTACAGTAAATAAATTAGTCAAGTGTGGTGGCATGTGTCTGTAGTCCCAGCTACTCAGGAGGCCGAGGTGGGAGGATCTCTTGAGCCCAGGAGGTCAAGGCTGAAGTGAGTTGTAATTGCACCACTGCATTCCAGCTTGGTTGACACAGCGACAGCCTTTTTCAACAAGAAAAAAAAAAAGAAAGAAAATATGTATCCCTGCACCATAGGAAATAGGAAGTATTGTGTGACTTTTTCTTGGTCTTTCGAGGAACTATGTCATGTGAATCATGATGACTGCTGAAAATGCATAGGAAGATAAAGAAAAGTGACTTGTTGCTCAACTGTTTCAAGCCCAACTCTGAGTACCAAACTGTGGCTCCCTAAACTAACCCAGAGGGCTTGACTCTGACAAAGCTCTGGCTGTAGCCATAAGACTGACCCTCAAAAATCTTACCTGAGATATCGACGGTCTCACCCTGAAAGCAGACCACAAATTGTGTTTATAATCTAGTGGTTTGCAGGATATGACGTACTACTTAAGACAGTGAATAGGGTGACCAAGTTTGGTGCAACTAGTCTGCAGATGCCAGAAAGGCTGAAGAAGCCTGCATGAAACTAAGTTTCTGGCCAATGGTTCCAGCCTAATCTCAGACCCTGGGAACAGAGAAGCACCGCTTCGTCTCCTCCTGCAGGTAGAGATTCACTGCATTCACCTTCGTAAGCTCCCCTTCCACCAACCTTGGGCACATTTTGCGTCCTATAAAGGTCCTCTCCTTGAGCACCTGCTGCTTTTCCCTGTGCTTGTCCTGTCTCACTCAGGTCTATGATTCCCCTGACGACACTCCCCACCCCCCCATCTCAGCTGTCGTTCTCAGCCTCGCTTATCCACTCTCATTCCTCACCTGAGTGTTCCAGCAAGATCACTGTTCTACAGAAGCTCAACCTTCAAACTTGCAATACACATTACCTGGGTCCTGCTTCGTCTTTGTGCTCTGTGCTCAGCCCTGGTGTAAGATCAGTGTTCCTGTCACTCCATCTCCTTTTCCAGGGATATTTGCATCTTTAGTAGTAGGCTTCATTGGTGGTCCTTCAGTGGAGTGTCACAAAGAGAAGGGAAAACACTCAGGTACTATGAGGAGAAATGTTGGGTACTATTGAGAAATCACAAGGACACCTCTCACTCCTACCCCCAAAGCTACCTTAACCTATTCCTGTCAAGACAGGAGGGTTGGCCAGGTGGGGTGGCTCATGCCTGTAATCCCAGCACTTTGGGAGACCGAGGCAGGTAGATCACCTGAGGTCAGAAGTTTGAGACCAGCCTGGCCAACATGGTGAAACCCGATCTCTACTAAAATTACAAAAAATTAACCAGGCATGGTGGCAGGGCCTGTAATCCCAGCTACTGGGGAAGCTGAGGCAGGAGAATCACTTGAACCCAGGAGATGGAGGTTGCAGTGAGCCGAGATCGTGCCACTGCACTGCAGCCTGGGAGACAGAGCAAGATTCCATCAAAAAAAAAAAAGACGAAGGGTCATGCCCCAGAAAACTCAACTCGGGGTCTTTGATTTGGTGTGAATTTCCCTACTTTCTTTGCTTGAAAGAAACCTGTCCTACTTTTTCTAGACTTATTTGAAGAAAAACTAATAGTGATTTCCAAGCTTCAACTGAGAATTTGTAAAGCATAGCCTATAATATCTGGCATTGTTTCCTCCAGGGCTGCTGAAGGGTCCAGGGAAAAGCCCAGGAACTTCAGGAAGGGGTTTCTTGCTGAGTGTCAATATGTTTTTGCAACAATGACAAAATGATATTGTGCTTTTAACACTTGATAGGAAAGGATACATTTCTTTCTGCCTCCTGGCAAATCACTGAATCTAGGGCAGTATCCGTCAGGCTGAACTTTTCCAATACACACTCACCTTTCCTTTGTGTTTGTTTTTTCTTGATAATGATTCCATTTCTAAGTTTTCTTCTTACGTTTATGTCTCTCCTGGATGTTATGCAGCCATCCAATGCTGAGTATGACACTCCACTGAATCACAGTAAGAATAGTGTTGATCTGCGTCTTCATTGCATCCATCAGTAGATTGATGCCCAGACAGATTTCATATGGAGTAGAACTGGCTGTGAGGTTTTCTGAGATGACTGATGGATTCGGCCTCTCACTCATGGAAGGTTTTATAACCCCAGCTTATCTCCAGAGAAGGCCTCATGTGTCAGTCAAAGGTGAAAGAAGATATTCCGTTCTCAATTTTAGTGTCCCATAAAAAAGATTGGGCAAACACAGAGGAAAAGGTACTGTGTTTACTTTTAAAGAAATGTTACAGTTTTATAGTTACTGGATTGCATTCATGGATTGAGCTGTGGATTAGGAATAATAGGACCTAATGCTATAATGTGGTTTATTTAAAAATGTAAACACACACTCATATTTCATGGAGCAATAGAGGAAAATTTCTTCTGAAAGAGCAAATATGCTGAGGAAAATCAGACTCATGAATTCCTGCACATTCCTAGCTTTATGACCCCATGGTTTTATTTGGTTAATGTTCACTTTCCACAGTTGGCTACCAAAATAGCTTTCCATTCCAAGGTTGTTACTGCAAAGTAAGGAGCTCAAGTGTCCCTCTCACACTTCACCGGATATTAATTGTTCAGAGCTCTTGCCCTCCCTTTCGCAATGTTCCTGATTTTCATACTTCCGATTGAGAAACTACCACATACACTGAGGATATCCTGCTTGGTCAGCAGGCTGGCTATTCTAAGTGGCAACTCTCAGGGGAGATGTCTTTAGTACTTCTCCAGAGTGTTGCTTTGGGGGGCACTCCTGTGCCGTAGTAGTTCTGATGCTTATCAGATCCAGATCATTCTACTAACAATGGTCTTGAGCCAACATTTGTCATTCAAAGGTTGCTCTCTTATTGAATTGCCATGGCTAGGCAATCAAGTTATTTAGAAACAGTGGACACTTTTAGATGTGCTTTCATGGTGATTATATGGTTTTACATGAAGTTATGCAGGAAAATATCTTTTAGGAGCCCCAGATACTCAATGAGGCACCATCACATTGAACAGAAATAATTGCAAGTAGGAAGGTGATTTGAGGAAGTGATAATCCCCCAGTGGAATCTGGTTTTGAACTGTGACGTCTTATAGCATTTCACGATTGTTTTGTTAGTGCCAGGAAATCTGATCTGGGAGAAACGTTGGCACTTTTACTAAGGCTCACATCATTAAAGTTTATTTCTTTATTTGAGGGAGAGAGCTTGTTCCAAATTGGAGAAAACCAAGAGAACAGTTAGTAGGACTTAACTTCTGACTCTGTTGATGTCTTAGTTATTTACTGCTGTGTAACAAACTACCCTAAAATTTAATGGCTGAAAACAAAAACCATTTTATTGTTCTTGATTCCGTGGGTCAGGAATTCAGACAGGGCTCAATAGGGATGGTTCACCTCTGCCCCACATGGTGTTGCCTGGGGCTCAAAGATCTAAGATGACCTCACTCATGGGTTTAGGCATTGGTGCTGGCTGATGGTGGGGGTAGCTCACTTCTCCTCCAAGGGCCTCTCTCTTTTCTCTCTCTCTCTCTCTTTATCTTCCCCCCCCCACTCCCTCACCCCACCCTTCACTCTTGCTCTCACTCTCTCTCTGTGGTCTCTCATCATTCAGCAGTCGTATTTACACTGAGGTAGCTGGCTCACCAAAGGAACTGGCAATGCTCTCAAGGATCAGGAATCAGTGTCACTTCTCCCACATTCTACTGACCTGACCAAAGTAAATCTCAGGATCAACCTAGAATCATGCAGAGAAGAAAGACTCCGCTTCTTGGCTGAAAGAGCTGCACGGTACACAGGGTTTGTTGGTGGCCATTTTTTGCAGAAAAGCACTACAGTGGCTGACTCCTGGCAAGGTGTTTCTAAGTTCCTTCACTGGACAAATTAATATTAGCCAATCGCCTTAAAGAAATAGAGTTATCTTATTTGGTGGACTCCCAAATGCCATCCACACTGTGTGTAAGATGCACATTGTTTCATGCATTGTTTTAAAAGAAAGCCACCAAAAAAAGGGACATGATATCAATTGTTAAGATCAATTTCAGAGATATTAAATGATGAAGGAAATATGCATATTAGAATTAATAAAAATGGTAGTTATTCACTATATAACTCAACAGAATTTAAAAATGAATGGATAAAAATCTGAGGTGTAAAAATAGGTCACTCTTTTGATCACTGAGTCTATTAATTGAGTATCAACTTACATAGATCTTATCCTGACTAAGGTGCTGATGATCTGGCCTACTGTCTAGTAGAACAGGGCCTTAAGGAACCATTATTTCTCCCCCAACCCCTCATCAAACCATGAGGAAAAGCCTGATGAGGAAAACAAGCAATGAATCAGTAAAATGAACATTTTAAAGAATAAGAGATCCTGCGAGTGTCTGGGGGGAAATAAAGAAGGTGATGAGGGATAAGAATAAACCACCTCCTTTAGACAGGGGTAGTTACTGAAGGGCATCTGAAGAAAGGATGTTGAAGCAGAGACCTAGGGATTAAAAAGGATCAGCCATGCAAAAAGCAGAGGAAGCTGCTTGTATTAGTCCATTTTCACACTGCTGATAAAGATATACCTGAGACTGGGTGATGTACAAAAGAAAGAGGTTTAATTGGACTTACAATTCCACATGGCTGGGGAAGCCTCACAATCAAGGTAGAAGGCAAGGAGGAGCAAGTGCCATCTTACGTGGATGGCAGCATGCAGAGAGAATGAGGAAGACATAAAAGCAGACAGCCCTGATAAAACCATCAGATCTCGTGAGATTCATTCACTACCACGAGAACAGTATGGAGGAAACCACCCTCATGATTCAATTATCCCCTACCGGCTCCCTTCCACAACATGTGGGAATTATGAGAGTACAATTCAAGATGAGATTTGGGTGGGGACATATAACCAAACCATATCAGTGCTCTAGACCAGGCAGAGGACACAATAAGTACAAAGGTGCTGAGATGGGAAAGAGCTTGGCACATTCTTAGAATTGAAAGTAGATTGGTTTCATTGGAGCACAAAGAGCAAATTCCTCCATTAAACATCTGTTTAAATATCTGCAAAGCAAAACAACCACAACAAAAACCAACTAGATCCAGAATTTTCCAAGTCTATCAACATCTTTGGGATGAAAAAAATGAGCCCCATAGTAGGTTTTCTAAACTCTCTTACTAGCCAGATGTTGAGAATGTTTCTTGGGTTTATAGGAGGTTATTCATTATGGCACTGTTTCTTAAACATGAGTAATGAAGTAACCCTTTAAATGGAAAAATATTATAAATCATTAGTGTGGACAAATCATTTTAATTATGTTTCTTTAAGATAAATGAAGTCTAAATGCTGAACATGCATAGCTCTTATGCAAATCTAAGAGTAAATCAAATGTATAAATTAAACACAAACTAAACTACAAAACTAACAAAATGAAAATTATCAATATTAATTCAGAGTAATGGTTGATGTTATTTGCTGCCACTAACTTGTTGATGTTTGGTTTAATAGTAGAAAATAAACTGATGTATTTAGTTTTACTTGTTGCAAATGTTGGCCATTGGAACTATTATTATTATTATTATTGTTGTTGGCCATTGGAACTATTATTATTATTATTATTTTGAGACATGGTCTCTCTCTTTCACCCAGGTTGGGTGCAGTAGCCAATCAGGGCTCAATGAAGTCTCTATCTCCTTGGCTGGAGAGATTCTCCCATCTCAGCCTCCTGAGCAGCTGGGACCACAGGGACATGCCACCATGCTGGGCTAAATTTTAAATTTTTTATAGAGACAGAGTCTCACTCTGTTGCTCAGGCTGGTTTTGAACTGCTGGGCTCAAGCAATTCTCTCGCCTCAGCCTCCCAAAGTGCTTAGATTATAGGTGTGAGTCACCACCACACCTGGCCCTGGAACCATTATTGTTACTGTAATTATTGTTTTTCTTTTTAAAAAACAAAGCTTTTTTAAAACAATAGATCCATTATCTTGAAAGGCCAGTTAGCCCACTCCAAAATACAATATTGAAATTTAAAAATGCTGTTTGACGAAAGAAAATTCGTGTTTTTTCACTATAGCATTTACTGCTAATTGATCATTGCTAATTTGTATATACGAAGACAGGATTTCACAACAAAACCACTGACTGAATTTGTACCTCCAGCCAGCTCTGCAGTCTTTACAGCTTCATGTAGAGATGTTCTTAGCCATTCGTTCTCCCACTGCCTTTCTCTGTGCAATGACCACAAAACCTCAATATGTGTATTGTAATAGAATGTGGGTTTCCTTGGTATTAACATGACCATATGTTTAATGCAAATGCCCTCTAAAACTGTATGGGGGACTTCAGTAAAAGGAGGTGGTCAGGATGTTGCCAGAAAAAGGGGTCCCCATCTAGATGCCAGGAGCGAGTTCTTGGATCTTGCATAGAAAAGAATTCAGGGTGAATCTCAGACCACAGTGAAAGAAGCAAGTTTATTAGAAACTACTCTGTTATTGAGTATGGCATCCTCAGAAAGCAGGAGGAAGAACATGCCGTCCTTTGTTGATGTCTCTACTTATAAGAAACTATAGAGCTATAATTATACTTAGAATGTATAGATGTGCTCACTGAAGGCAGGGGTTATTGGTGCTATCAATGACCATTAATCCTTCAACCTAAGCCTGCCCATTAACATTATATTTAAGTAAAGTGAGCTGCACTCTTAGGACATCCGGACATTTTGTATGCCTGGTGGGAGATGTTCTGTGTGGCCATAATATTCTGCAATTATAAGAGCAGTCAGCTTACAATGTGACTATTTGCAGACCATAAGCATTCACTTTATAGGTGCTTTGTGAGTGCCTAGCTACGAGCTGTAAGATGGAGTCACTCTAGTCACGTTTTGTTAAACTAAAGGCCTAGTAATCAGAGGCTCCTCTAATGCAGGGATTCTAGAATATATTTTTATTACTTTAATAGTATTATAAATAGGAAAACACATTTTAAATTTTTATAGATTTAATGGGCTCTGAGGATATGTCGGAAGGCTCCAGGTTGAGAAGTGGTGCACACATTAATATTCTGGTCATCTGAACTGATGTACAACCTCAAGAATGATCAACTCAATGTGAATACAGCCAGATTAGTGCATCATGGAGCCCCAGCATGGGACATCTATCTGGTTTAGAAAGAACATGAATGAGGAAATGTAAAACATATATATATAGCGAATAACATATAAAACACATATATATATATAGCTAATAACAATAATCAACACTTGTCTAGAGTAGCTGCTTAACACGAGGCATTGTGTTAAGCAATTGATAAATATTATGTATGATTAAAATATGTAGTTCATTTATCAGCTACCACAGACGTATCCAACAGAATAACATAAGTCCAACTCGATCACTTAAAAAAAACCACACATATAGGAAGGCATTTTGTTTCTAATTTAACAACATTAGATCTAATGCTCCAAACAGAAATCTCTGAGGAGGAATTTGCTGTGGAGCAAATGGGGTTGCTGAGTGCAGAGGCCAATAACTATGGCACTGGTTTTTGAGAAAAGAAAGGCTTTATTGCAAAACCTGTCAGCAAAAAGACAGGGGTTGGGTTCAAAGCTGTCTCCTTGATTTGAGGTCTGGGGCAAGTTTATGGGCCTGAAGGGCAAGGGAAAGGATTTGGGAATGCTGGTTTGGTCTGATTGGAGGACTTCAAATTTGGCCATTTACGGTAAGGTATGTTGAGGCAGACTTTGGCCCCAGATCTTCCAGGCCGATGGACTCCTCCTTCTGAAAGCGTTCCAGTGTTCATGTTCCAGTCATGGGCTGGTCCTCTTGGTTCTTGAGGGGAGGAATCATTGGTTCTGGGTGTTGTTAGAGGTCAAAACTTTTTCTACAGCACATGCCCAGGTTATATGACTTGCAGGTTTTTGGCTCTGTTATACCTATAACGTAACTCGACACTTTGTTATCAACGAAGTAGGCTCAGTTTGAGCTGGTCCCACAATTACAAAAGTTCCTGCCCAGTTCCCAGACCCAATCTCTCCTTGATTTCCAGACTTGAATATCAAGACGTATTTCAAATTTACAACATCAGTGATAGAGTTTGTCCAAAGATGGTTGTCAACAACTCTTTCCCTCCCTGCTTCTCGCATCAGGTGGTGAAGACTTTCTCTCATTCCTTTGAATAGGGTCTGGCCATAGTGACTTGCTTGACCAATAAAACACAGCAGAAGTCGCTTTGTGCACTTGTTAGGCTAGGCCATAGGAATGTTTGGAACTTCCACCTGACTTTCTTGGAATGCAACCGCTTTGGACACTCCCTCTTGGAACTCAGCCACCCCTCTGTAAGAAGGCCAAGCAACATATGTTGGCACTGCCATGGATAGCCCTTGCTCAGCTCCCAGCAGAGAGCCATATAAGTGAGCCCCAGATGTCTCACTGTAACTGCAAGTGAAAAACAGAATCACCCAGCTAAGCCTAGTCAACTTACAGAAAGATGAAAGATAATAAATTGCAGCTTTAAGTCACTCAGTGTTTGGGAGGCCTTTTTACAGAGCAATAGGACACTATAAGAGTGGCCCGACCAAGTCCTTCACTTCCCCTCACAAAACTTGCTCCTCACTCTGTGTTTGCCATCTTAGGAAAAAACTTTAGCTTGATCAGGTCAAAAATCTTGGAGTCATCCTTGATCTTTTCTTTTACTCAAATGTCACATCCACTCCATTAGTAAATTCTGTTGGCCCAATCTCCCAGTCATATCCCAAATTTCTCCATTTATTACTCTTTGTGTGACCCCACCATCTTGGTCCTCCTGGGAACTCATGCAGTGACTGAGGATGTACAACTAACCAGGACAGACCCAGAGAAATGAATGGGAGAGCTCTCAAACTCGATCTGGTACAAGGATTCATGTTCCTTTGAAGTTGGTCCTTTGCTCTGCACACACTTGGACTTTAAGGGTGTGTTACAGGGATGAAGTTTGCAGTAAACATGGATGCACGAACTGAACCTGTCCCCAAGTCTCTGATGAAAGTCAGAGACTCCACACAGGGATGTGCTTCAAACGCATATCCCTTGGCTAGCTTCACATACTAACCAAGATTGCTTTGCCCCCATACCCCAAGGACTCTGTGTTGGAGCCAAAGAGCTGTAATTCTGTAGGTATTTCAAAGCATTTCAAAAACCCTAAAGGGCAGTGTATACGTATATTTACCCAGCACAATGAAGGCAAAAACCACACTCGTGAATATTTTTAGCATTTGGGGCTGTCAGAAGAGCGAGGCCCTTGGCTAAATATATCCAGGCAGCTTCCCTACATTACTAGCAGGGTTTGTTTTCAATTCCTATTTCCTTCAAACAGCAGTCATATTGAAGGAAATAAGCACTGTAATAATAAATACCTCTTTCTGCATCATAAGTTATTATGGAAGTTTTTCCTATGTTTATTTTCTCTAGAATTCCTAAGTTCCTATAAATCACACTCCTAATATGAATTTTTATTGGTAGGATCTTCTGTGAAGATTCAGAGATGTGGGCCACCAACTAACATAAGAAGTAGATGCAATTTCTTACAACCATTAACTAAGTCCTCTTTATACTTCATACATATGTTAGCTAATTGACCTCTCTAACTAAACTCTGATCTATCACTATCTTTTTCAAAAAGAATGAGAATCATCTAAGGTATCTCAATGATTAATTACAAATAACAATATCTAACACACATTAAATGCTCAGTGTGATGAGTGCTTTACATGCAATATATCACTGAATTCTCAAAACAACTTTGTCAGGTAAACCCTATTATTTTTATTGTATAGAAAAAATAAACTTTTTCTGTATGTTCACATTCAACACACTTCTGTGACCAGGTATGTGGGTTTTTTCCCCCACATATTCAATTCTCCTGCAGGACATCACCTGGATGTCCTACAATTCCATTCAATTCTGATTTTAACCAGAGTTGGCATAGACCTCACCAGTTAATGACTTAATCCCACAAGACAGTCCCCCATTTCAGATGCCAATCACAAGTCCTAGGTGTCAGCTGTACTTCTGATGGACTGGCTATTAATCAGAGTTCCCCCAAGACCCTCCTCAGGTTTGATCATTTGCTAGGAAGGGTCACAGAACGCAGAGGAACAATAACTTACCATTACCAGTTTATTGTGTTAAAAAAGATAGGATAAGGGATGTAGGTGAACAGCCAGATGAAGAAATACAGAGGGTGAGGTCCAAAAGGGGCCGGGTGCAGGAGCTTCTGTCCTCGTGGAATTGAAATGTGCCATGCTCCCAGCTTCTGTGTATGCTTCCCGATCCGGATGCTCCGTGAAACTCACAGTTGAAGGATTTTTATATAGGAATGACCAATTAGTAACTCAATCTCCAGCCCCGCTTTCCTCCCTGGAGGATACAAAATGGGGCTGAAAATTCCAATCTTCTAATCATAGCTTAATCTTTCTGATGACCAGCCCCTTCTAGGAGTCTAACAAGAGTTGCCTTATTCAAACAAAAGAAGCTCCCATTACCCAGAAAATTCCAAGGAATTAGAATCTTTGTATCAGGAATCAGGATCACAGACTAAATGTTAGAACAATAATGTACCTAGCACTTCTATCATTCAGGAAATTACAAAAGTTTAGGAACTCTGTGGTGGTGGCACGTTATATACATATTTGATGGCAGGGACTATATATATTTTTTATTGTTACCTTATCATGACCATTTTACAGATGAGGAAACTAAGACACAGTATGTTTTAGTAACTAGCCCAAAGTCTCGCAGCAGATAAATGGAGGAATTGGGATTCCAACCAGCATCCATCTGACAGCAAAGCCAATAGTCATAACCACTGTGCTATTCAAACTCGCTTCAGAGGTCTATACCACAATGGAGTGTGGGCACAGCGGTGGTTGGCAAGTAGGGCAGTTTCCAACTTGTTTATCCAACATACTAATAACAAACATATTTGGTCATTGAGGTATTGTGATTTATAATAAGAAATATTATAATATAATCTTAATGTAATCTCAGAAGGGTATCTTTTGTATGCTAAGGTGGAGATGAGTAATGGCTGGGGCCTCCTGGAGAACCTTGAAGGGAGACTAGCTGCTAGGAGAAACAACTATGTAATTAGAGGGTTAGAACTTTTAGCACCAGCCTCTCACCTTCAGGGAGGGGCTGAAAGTTGAGTTAATCACTATGACCAATGATTTAAATCAATCATACCCTATATAGTGAAATCTCCATAAAAATCCAACAGGACAGGGCTCAAAGAGCTTTTGGGTTTGTGAACAAGAATCCGTCCATGTGCTCAGAAGCCGACACACTCCAGCTCCACAGGGACCGAAGTTCCCGTGCCCTGCACCATTCCGGACCTCACCCTGTGTATCTCTTCATCTGGCTGTTTATCTGTAGCCTTTGTAATAAACCAGTAAACATAAGTGTTTCCCTGAGTCCTGTGAGCTGTTCTAGTAAATGACTGAACCTGAGAAGGGGGTCATGGGAACCCTTGATTCAGAGTACAGATCACAAGCTGGGACTTGCTGCTGGCACTGAAGTAGGAGGCATTCTTATGGGGTTTGTGCTCTGTATTCATCAGTGCAGCCTGGAATTGGACATCCAGTTGGTGTCTGCAGAGAACTGGAAAATTATTCCCACACAGAATAACCCCTATACATTTGGCAGCTAGAAGTGAAGTGTGAGTGAAAAAAACAGTTTGTTTTTCTCACTCAGCTGCAGAACCTTCCCCTACCCTCAGACCCAATACTGGTAACATTTCTGGAAAGGGAGCCCCTTTCAGCCTGCATTCCTCCCACTAGAGGACTCTGTCCTTCCCTGATTCTGCTCCCTCCACTCTCTCTCTATCTACCCTCTCTACCCAGTGCAGCTCCTCTCCTGGGCCCCTCTCCTCCCAATCACCTGCACGATTACCAATTACCAGCCCTCCAGTTTACTTCCATTAAGGATTCCATCGTCCAGTCTTCAGTCTGCTCTCCAAAGGCATGATTTTCCATAGAAAAAAAAAAGTGTTAGTTTCAAACAACCAGCTTACCAACAGGCTCTATCCATTTGAATGGACTGTTCAAGATTATTTTATAGTGAAAATTGCTATCTAGCCACATCTCTCCAAATCTAACAGTGAAAACTATGCTTTTGATATATGTCAGGATGAAGTTAAGTCAAAGTTTCCTGTTTCACTTTTTACTGTACTTATGTAAATCAATCATTAGTGGACTCTTAAGTGGTTTCCTAATGCCAGAAATGATTAGTCACTTCAATGTGTTAATGGCACATTTTGTGAAATCTTTTCCAATGCAAAAACCACACAGCATCTGGGCTTCCTGTTCTGTATTTCTTTTCTGGCCTTCACTATCTTGAAATTATCTGCTGCATATTTTTTACTTCTGCTTAGTTATTGGCAGTATTTTCATTCTCTACACTTTTCTTCTCCTTATATTCTTTTAGGCTAGTCTTTGAAATGTCAGTCTCTGTCCATTGAAACTACAATAGGAAAAAAGGAGAAAACGAAATTGATGTCTTTCATGTTGCAATGGTAATACGTTTCGTTTATAAAAATCAATTTTTTTTTTACCAGTAAAACATGAACTTTTGACCTTCATTGATCAGAAAAGAAAATTGGATCAGTCTGAAAATGCCTTTCTCAAATAAGTCATACCATCCTTAGAACAGTGATGCAGCAGTTCTCAAGCTTGAGTACACATGGGAATCACCTGGAAAGCTTGTAAAAACACAAGTTGCTGGGTCCCATCCCTAGAGTTTCTGATTTAGTAGGTCTGCGGTGGTTCCCTGAGAACTGACATTCCCAACACGTCCCCAGGTGAAGCTGATGCTGCTGGTCGGCAGACCACACTCTGAGAACAATTGGTGCAATATCAGAACTCACAAAGGTCTTGGAAATAATTTCTGCCTTACTTAGCGCGCTATTGGTTGCAACTTACAAAATCCCACTCAGACTGGCCTGAGTGCAGAAGGGCATTTATTGGAAGCAGTTGGGATATCTGTCAGACTCCAAAATGAAGTTGAAAAATCAGGCGGAATATGGCACCATTAGGGAGCACCAGGAAGGATGCAGTTCTCAGAGAAGAGTGGTGTAGGCTCAGCAGAGACTCCAAGCAGCGTTACTGCATTATCTCAGCTCCCGTTTTTCAAAAGAGAACTGCAGTTTGAGCAAATTAAGAGCTTGCTACGGAGCATACAGCTAATAGTGGCAAAGCCAAAGCCTGGAAGTGGTGAGTAGCAATCTGTATCTTAGCCAGTGGTATGCTGGAGCTGTGGGTACCAGCCTCAGAGAGCTGGTTGTTAAATATTCAGGAATCTTTTGAGCAGGTCAACCTTGGTAGCCGGAAGTTGGCCACAGTCAGAATACTTACACAGAAATATTGGCTAATACTGCAGACCAGGATCTTTTTTCTTTCTCTCTTTCTTTTCAAAGAACAAGCGTACCAGCACACAATTGCCTAATTCCGTGTAGGGAGGATTTAGAATCAAGGCAGATGCCATATATTGGACAAGAGGCAATCCCAGTGTGCAGTTTTTTCCAGTAGTAGCCATCCCCAATCCCACTATTGGCTGATGGCCCTGGTGCTGCCAGCTAGACCTCTTTTCTTTTCTTTTTCCTTTTCTTTTCTTTTCTTTCTTTTCTTTTCTTTCTTTTTTTCTTTTCTTTCTCTCTCTTTCTCTCTTTCTTTCTTTCTTTTTTTTGTTTTTTTTTTAGACAGAGTCTTGCTCTGTTACTCAGGCTGGAGTACAATGGCATGATCTCAGTTCATTGCAACCTCCACCTCACAGTTCAAGCAATTTTCCTGCCTCAGTCTTCCGAGTAGCTGGGATTACAGGCACTCACCACCACACCCGGCTAATTTTTGTATTTTTAGTAGAGATGTGGTTTTACCATGTTGACCAGGCTGGTCTTCAACTCCTGACCTCAGGTGATACACGTGCTCAGCCTCCCAAAGTGCTGGGGTCATTCTTTTCCTCTTGAGACAGAGTCTTGCTGCTCTGTGTGTCCCAGGCTGGAGTGCAGTGGCACAATCTCAGCTCACTACAATCTCTGCCTCCTGGGTTCAAGCAACCCTTCTGCCTCAGCTTCCAGAGTAGCTGGGATTACAGGTGTGTGCCACCATGCCCGGCTAATTTTTGTATTTTTTTGGTAGAGATAGGGTTTCACCATGTTGGCTAGGCTGGTCTCAAACCCCTGACCTCAGTGATCCACCCACCAGGCCTCCCAAAGTGCTGGGATTACAGGTGTGAGCCACCATGTCTGGCTTAGACTGCACTTTGTATGTCCAATCTTTCAAACCTCTCTTCTATACATGAGTGGTGCTCTCTGTCTAACACACGTCCACAAAACAAGCCCACCATCTATCTCATTGTCTTTGTGCCTGCTCTTGTTTCCAGATTCAAAGCCAGTTCCTTCCTAACTGTTGAACAGTAGAACTTCAGAATTAAAAGAATAAGACAAGCCTGAGTAAGTGTGTGTAAAGCCAAAATAAGTGTCTTTAAGAGACTCGCTTAAAAAAAAAAAAAAAAAGAGTAAGGCAGCCAATAAGCAAATTCTTCCTAGGGATATTGACTTCTTGCGTAGCTATTTAAATAAGGCATTTCATGTGCAAATTGCACTAGACTTCTCTCTCCAGGCTCCCTTTGTGTGGCTTGGCTGCCCACTACCTCATTCCCATCAATGGACAATGGCTGGGAGAAAAAGCCTCCGTGACTGTAAGTGATTCCCCAGACCGCTGGCCTCTGCCACCTGTCACCGAGCCCACTGACGCACCTCCACTGTCACGTTGGCAGTGCTCCATGCAGTCTCTTGTCCCATATTTCTTAAGAGGCACAAATTACATTTACTTTACTGACCACAAGCCAGCACTGGGAGCTGGGAGGGTCAGGGTGGAGTGTTTCCTTCCAATAATGCTTCCTGGGGCAGGGAGCCTAAAACAACACAAAACAACGCTCCAGCCTTTCCAGAGGAATGTGGGGGCAGCTATTGCTGTCGCTGCCGCTGCTGCTGTGATTTTCTGGAACATGATGTCGTCATGAGAACTCCTAGGCACCCTCTCCCATGGCAGACCTGCTCTACTGGCATGCTTATTTGGGATACTGAGAAAATATGAGGATGCCAAGACAAATGAAGTCTTGGCACTCACATCTATGGAGATAAAAGCATTTTTATGAATTTTGATGCTTTTCCTTCTTTTTTTCTTTTTCTTCTTCCTCCTCCTGCCTCCTCATTCCCCCCTCCTCCACCATCACCCCCATCTTATAAATAGTTGTTGAACTTCCACCATGAACTTCCACCAACAAACTGAGCTAGGTACTTTGAGAAACACAAAAAATGTGCATTGAGGTAAAAAGAACACAGCACAGGGATCTAGTGACCTGCCTTTCTAAGCCTCATTTTATTCACTGTTTTCTCAACAATTCATGTGGATAATACGATTGTTAATGATGAGGTACAACATGTTCTGCCCTTGTAGTCTCCTGGAGGAGGCAGGTACTTGGAAAACTATTGAGAACCGGGAGAAATGCCTTTAATAAAGTGATGCACACAAAGTGCTAAGATTGCATCTAGTTTATTTATCACGAAGTGTTTTCAGTGGATTAGTGGATTGTGTAATGTAATCTTTACAACAGTCCTGTGCAGTAGGCAGGGGAACAATGTTGTTAGTTGTTGGTTTATCTGTCCCTCCACAGTCCCTGGGGAAGGGAACTTGTTATAGAGTCAGATTTTTATAGTTAAAGGAACTATTTTAAAAAGAAAAGAAAAGAAAAACCACCAGCTTAGCACCTTCCTTATACGGATGAGGAACCCGAGGTTGGAAGTCAGCCTGAGGTAACAGAAAAAGCAGAACATTCCACCTGGTCACCTGGGTTCCTGCTCAGTTCTCAGCCATATGCTGGACACATGATTATGCACATGACTTCTTTATGCCTTGATACCCTCTTCTGTAAAATCGAGTCAACACTATTTTCTCTGACTGTCTTATTAGGCTGTTATGAATATTAAATGAGAGAATGAATGTGAAAACACTTTGTGAAACTTAAATGCTATTATAACTAACGATACCTTTTTGTACCAGGTATCATGGAACAGTCTCCACTCCAGGTTGTGGATCCACTGTTGGGCAGTTCTACACTGCTCACATCCAGATGCAGATTCTGCCAGCAAATCCATCTGATTCTATCTCTCTCTGGCCTGTCTAACTCTAGGTTCTGCTTTGTCTAACATGTGGTTGTGTGCGTGCCAGGGTGCAAGCTCTTGGGAAGCAGGGGACATGTTTATTGATGTTGTATCACCAACATTTAGTACAATACCTGCTAAAAAGTTGCTGTCAACATATTTGTTAGACAATGATTACTGGATGGGTGGATGAAACATCAATATGGCTTGCTCAAGGGCAGTTATGAATGTCTCCAAAACTATTTCAGGGGTAATTCATGAACACATCCTCTGAGGATTCTTCTTCCATCTCTAACTCAGTTCCTATGATATGACTACCTCAGGGCAAGAAAGTCACTGTGTCCCTGCTACAACAAAAGATCACTCATGTTTCCCGACCACTCATATTGCCCTCTCTCAAGAGGGCATTTCCTTTCTATGATGTGATTTTACACATTGCATGCCTGTATCAAAACATCTAATGTATCCCATAAATATATATATCTACTATGTACCCACAAAAACTAAAAAAAATTTTTAAAAGAGGGCATTTTGGCTAGGTGCAGTGGCTCACACCTATAATCCCAGCACTTTGGGAGGCCAAGGCGGGTGGATCACTTGCGATCAGGAGTTCAAGACCAGCCTGGTCAACATGGTGAAACCCTGTCTCTACTAAAAAATGCAAAAATTAGCCAGGTGTGGTGGTGGGCACCTGTAATCCCAGCTACTCAGGATGCTGAGGCGGGGAGAAATGCTTGAACCTGGGAGGCAGAGGTTGCAGTGAGCTGAGATTGTGCCACTATGCTCCAGCCTGGGTGACCAAGCAAGACTCCATCACAAAAAAAAAAAAGAGGGCATTTCCCATTTCCTTTTATAAACTCTATTCCAGTTATGTTGAGTGTCAGCCAGAGATCTGAGGCTGGTGTCCTGCAGGCAGTACTGCTGGGATAGAGTGACAGTCATGGGAATATACCAGGTATCATGAAAACAGGCCCTGCCCTAGGTTATGGAGCCACTGTTAGGCAGTCCTACCCTTCTCACATCCAGATGCAGATTCTGCTGGCATTTCCATCTAGTCCTATGAGACATTCCCTGGAAATGATGTGCTCATCCTCATCAGCTATGTGATGAATAAATCCAGGGGTGTTTGTCCGTGAAGTATCTGCTATCTCCTGTGCTTGACTTACTGATGTGGATGTTGTTCTCGAGGTGTGGGTTGAAGCCAGGACAACAAATGTCTTCAAGGAGGGTGTGTGAGTAGACTGCAGTATTAGAGGGTACTCATAGTTGATAAGTAGAGTAGGGAAGAGGAATGAGAAAAGGTAGGAAGGAGAGAGAGAAAGTGAGAGAATGAGAGTGAGGTAGTGACACCAGGAAAGTGACATGTCATGGAAGCAAAAAAAAAAATGAGAGAGAGATGAAATAACAGTGCCACATCCCAATAGAGTCATCAAACTTCTGATGAAAGTCTATTAAATGTGGCAATAAAGAGGTCATTAGAAAGATGTAGGAGAAAAGGTTTAGATATGTGAAGAATGAGAAGAAAGCCAGGAGACATGTGGCTGCCCAGGAAGGTGAGGAAGTGGTGGTGCCTCATGCATTCATGTATTCAAGTATTTGGATAGGAAAGAACATTGCCCTGTAGTGAAAAGGGCCACCAGGTTCAAATGAAGATCATGTCAATGTGGGCAAATCTCAGCACACAGGACAACAGGAGAAAAAGAATCAGAAGAGAGAGGATGTTTCAAAGGGAAAAGTGGCTGGGGGATCCAGATTTTTAGGAAAGGATGGGATTCACATGACTGAGGTTAGAATCCTAGCCTAAAGTTGTGAAATGAGGTCAGTGAAGTTACACTGTCAAACACCACCTCCCCAAATGACCACAGAAAACCCTTAGAACCAAACAAAACTAAGGGGTAGATATTTACAGGGATTTGTGGGTCTGCGTTTACAGGGATTTGTGGGTTTAAGGTGATTTTTTTTCCTATGTGCTGCAAATTTTTTATATTTTTTTACTTTAAGTTCTGGCATACATGTGCAGAACATGCTGGTGTGTTACATAGGTATACGTGTGCTATGGTAGTTTGCTGCAGTTTGCTGCACCTATCAACCCGTCACCTAGGTTTTAAGCCCTCCATGCATTAGCCACTTGTCCTGAGGCTCTCCCTCCCCTCACCCACCCCCTGACAGGCCCCAGTATGTGTTATGCCATTCCCTGTGTCCATGTGTTTTCGTTGTTCAACTTCCACTTATGAGTGAGAACATGAGGTGTTTGGTTTTCTGTTCCTGTGTTAGTTTGCTGAGGATGATAGCTTCCAGTCTCATCCACGTCCCTGCAAAGGACATGATACCACATTCCTTTTTGTGACTGCATAGTATTCCATGGTGTATATGTACCATATTTTCTTTATCCAGTCTATCACTGATGGGCATTTGGGTTGATTCCATGTCTTTGTTACTGTGAATAGTGCTGCAATAAACATATATGTGCATGTATCTTTATAATAGAATGATTTATATTCCTCAGCTATATACCCAGTAATGGGATTGCTGGGTCAAATGGTATTTCTGGTTCTAGATCCTTGAGGAATTGACACACAGTCTTCCACAATAGTTGAACTAATTTACATTTCCATCAACAATATAAAAGCATTCCTATGTCTCCACAGCCTCGCCAGCATCCTTTGTTTCTTGATTTTTTTAATAATTGCTATTCTGACTGGTATGAGATGGTATTTAATTGTGGCTTTGATTTGGATTTCTCAAGGTAAATCTTTTAAGTGGGGATCTGACTGGGAATCAACAAAATTCATGGCATGTTGTTTAGTCTTCGTGGACAGGGCAAGGTGAAAAATCAAGTTTTGGATAAGCAAACAGTGGTTTGACAAGTGAACTGTTTGCCAAGGTAAATAATCTATTGTCCAGAGAAGACAGCTGTTGTCCCAGGTGAGCAAACTATTTGCCCAGCAAAAACAAATAGGGAAGTTACTTACTGATTTACAGACAATAATTTCCTAGGAAGAATAGTTGTCATTTTGACAGAGATGGTCATAGTGCTTAGTTCTGAGAGGTAAGCGCTATTCACCGATGTAGGTGGTCTCAATTCTCAACACTGAAGTCCTCCCTAAGAATGAGCATGAACCAGAAACACTACAGTGGTGGTTCCAAACTTTGCTGAAGAGCTTCACAAAATATTGATGTCTGGTTCCCATCCTTGAACATTCTGATATAGTTGGTAAGGGGTACAATCTGTGCATTGGGATTTTTAAAAGCTCCCCAGGTGATTCCAAAGGGCGAAGTTTGAGAACCACTTCGTTAGAGTTAAAGGAGAAAGTAGGGATAAAATGACTATTTGGGTGATGATGACATGACCAGATCCCATCTCTATAACAATTTTTTAAAAAATAGCTGGTCATGGTGTTGCATGCCTGTGATCCTCACTACTTGGAAGGTTGAGGCAGAAGGATCACTTGAGCCTGGGAGGTGGAAGCTACAGTGAGCTATGTTTGTGCCACTGCACTCCAGCCTGGATGACAGAGCAAGACTGTATTAGTCTGTTCTCATGCTGTTAATAAAGATATACCTGAGACTGGGTAATTTATGAAAGAAAGAGGTTTAACTCACTCACAGTTCCACATGACTGGGGAGGCCTTACAATCATGGCTGAAGAAGAATCAGGAGCAAAGTCACATCTTACATGGCAGCAGGCAAGAGAACTTGTGCAGGGGAACTCCCATTTATAAAACCATCAGACCTTTTGAGACTTATTCACTACCAGGAGAACAATATGGGGAAACTGCCCCCATGATTCATTTATCTCCACCTGGCCTTGACCTTGACACGTGGGGTGATTACAATCCAAGTTGAGATTTGGGTGGGGACCCAGCCAAACCATACCACAGACCCTGTCTCAAAACAAAAATTAACAGTATGTTAGAGGTTGAAATCAGACAGCAGGACCCCAGAATAGCTTTGTTCTGTAGCTTCCACCATGAGCGGCATAGAGGGGTGATGGTGAAGACATGCTACACGGGCTGCTGGTAGGTGTGGCAGGCTTTGTGGTAGGTCAGACAGAGGGGATTGAGGCACTGGGCAGGTTACTGTGGTAAGCAGAGTGGAGAGAATGGACTTAAGCAAAGGGAAGAGCAGAGAGCTGAGAGCTGTGATCCGACAGAGAGAAGCCTGAGGTATGAAATCCAGAAGTGGGAGATCCCCCTAAGGGGCAATGTAGAGGAGAAGGAGAAAGATGTGGCATGATGGAGGATAACCTGCATGGGGAGAAGAAAGAACGAGTGGACGTCACCTCCATGACGACGTGGAGGTGGCCATGAGCAGACACAAGGCTATACTATCACTGATTTGAAGAGGACATCATGGATAGATGACATGGAGTCCAAAAGATGAATGAGAACAGAAGACATCTGTGTCTTGGGAAATGGCCTAGAAATGGCCCTGCAGGGTGAGGCAATCCTGCCCAACCCCCTTCACTGCTGAGGAGAAGAGGGGGCCTGAGAGGAGGTGAAGACTGCCTGGAAATTCTGCAGGAGGCCCAGGGCCTTCAGGGAGACTGAGAGCCATAGGGCCAACAGAGGCAGGTAAGGGACAAGCACAGGTTAGTGTTAAGGTAAGCTCATCCCTACAAAGCAGGAGTTTCACAGAGCAGGTGGTAAGAAGGACAGGGTAGAGAGGTGTGCGTGAAGTTGGGAAGTGAACTGCTTATGAAAAAGCAGAGAATCAGAATGCAGGTTGCAAAGAGGAAGGAGCCGCTGGCAGGACAGCGCTGGTGGGCTGACAATAGCCTTTGCTGAACAAGATAAACAGACAAGACTCTCCTAAGAATTAGATATATATTTTTCATTCCTTAAAAGAGTGTTTAATTTTTGGCCAGGCACAATGGCTCACACCTGTAATCCTAGCACTCTGGGAGGCTGAGGCAGGCAGATTGCCTGAGCTCAGGAGTTCAAGACCACCCTGGGCAACATGGTGGGAAACCCCATCTCTACTAAAAATATAAAAATTAGCCAGGCATGGTGGCAAGAGCCTGTAGTCCCAGCTACTCAGGAGACTGAGGTAGGAGAATCGCTTGAACCTAGGAGGCTGAGGTTGCAATGAACCAAGAATGTGCCAACGCACTCTAGCCTGGGAGACAGAGTGAGACTGCCTCCAAAAAAACAATAGGACATCCAGTCATTCTACGGTTAAAATATCAAAAGGCTACTAAAAAGAGATATAGTCAAAAGCCTCACTTCTACTTCTGTCCCTATTTAGTCCGGCTCCCACATCTCCAATAGGTAAGCTTTATTAGTAGCATCTTGTGTAACATTCACACAGGAAAGGTTGTGTATACACATGTCAGCATATATGAATACTATGTTCCCCCTTCTATTTACATAGCAATGGCATATTATGAGGGCAGCTGCTGTTGCACAACTCCAGGGGTGCCATTGTGCATAGAATACAATGGAAAGAGTGACCCCAAATTTGTTCAACATGGAAGAATTTGACAATATGTGCAGTTTGTTCACATAACAATAAGTCTTGGATATCTTTCTATATCAGTACCTAAAACACATCTTTATCTTTTTACAGCCACTACTACATCTTTTTACAGCCACTACTATGCCATAGTATGGATATGCCATAACTTATTAAATTTCCTACAATGGACGTTTTGTTTATTATAATTATATGCTTTATAAATAATGCTGAGTATTTCATTTTGCACCTGTCCAAGTACATAAAACGAATTACTCAAAGTGTAGTTACTGGTCAAACAATTTCTGCTAAAAGTAGATTGGCAAATGTTTTCTGTAAAGGTCCAGATAGTAAATATTTTAGTTTTGTGGGCCATATGGTCCCTATCTCAACTCTCGACTCTGCCACAGTAGTGCAAAAGCAGCCATAGACAATATGTAAATGAATGAGCATAGCTGTGTTCCAATAAAACTTTATTTATGGAGACTAAAATTTGAATTTCATATCATTTTCAAGTGTTATGAAATAGTATTCATCTCTTGATTTTTGCTGCCACCATTTAAAAATGCACAAGCCATTCTTACCTCAAGGGCTATACAAGGACAGACAGCAGTCCACAGGCTATAGTTTGCCAACCTCTGGTTTATGTGATAGAAATTTTGATAAGCATTACCAAATTGACCTTTATACAGGTTATATCACTTCATACTTCCAATAGCAATATATAAGTTGCTATTTTCCTCTAAGCCTTGCCAATAAAGCGTATTATTGAGCTTTTGAATGTTTGTTTAATGGGTGAAAACAGTATTTCAGAGTAGTTTTAATTTGTATTTCTCTGAGAATGGGCTTATTTTCATATGTTTAAAAGCAATTTGTGGTTCTCTGTGAACCATCAGTTTATATACTTTGATACACTTCACTTAAAATATAAAGTTTTTATGGGTAAATCTTTTTCTTTAAAAAATTGAAGTAACTTTTTTGTATTTTTCTGATTCTAAAAGTGATTATGATTATATGCTCATAGTAAAAATAATTAAATGAAAAAAATTTTTAAGTATTATTTATAATCTCATTCCCAGAAATATCTACTTTTTTGCATTTGTATGTTTATTTTCCAGGCCATTTTCCAGACATTTGTATATAGGCATTTTTAGAAAAACATTATTCATTCAACAAATATTTATTGTGTTATGAGTATTACAAGGGTCATATGACATATACCATTTTGTAATTGTTTTTCACATAATAGTGGATCATGTAAATTTTATTTTTAGCCTGTCAGTACAGAAAATTGAGTCAGAAAAGTACGAAATACAATTCAACAAGCAATAATGTGGCTTCTGTCATTCCCTCTGGGCTGATGTGTCTGCCTGTTCTGATAGAGACACTAGTTGAACTGGTGACATGCATTCACAAAGCAGTGTTAAAAGTCACCTCTTTGTTCAACTAGAGTCTTCATTCAAAAGTACTTACTGAGGACCTACTATATGCCAGACTCTATTCTAAAATACTAGGGCTGTAACAAGATAAAGGTCCCACACATTTCCTGATCTCATGGAGCTCAGTGAAGGAGGCAATAGACAAGAGAATCTCAGCCTGCGGTGTGTGTTATACAGAAAATAACAAAGTGATGTGACAAAGATAGATGAGGGACCTTAGTGGGACCTCCTCTTCTGACCAATCTGCCCTAAGGAGGAGACAAATGGGCTCAGACCAGATCGACAGAAAGAAGCTGTAACAGCACTGACTCCATGCTAGAGAAACGCTTGCTCACTTAAACATAATTACCACTTTGCTTGAATTTACAGATTATTTACTAAAAACAGCTTCAGGAAAACAGGACCTTCAACAGAGGTAAAAGGAAGTGTGTGCAACCAACAACTCTAGAAACGGGCTGCGAAGCCCGATCAGAATCGGGGACGGATCTGTAGAAGCCGCAGCACATGGACCAGGAAAGCAATGACGAACAGCCTGCCTGAGACTGTGCACATTTCACAAGAATGCTTTGATCATCATTTCCCCTAATTTCCCTTAAAAAACACTTTTCTGGAGATACAACTTGATGAGGTGGTCTTTGCCTCCCCCAGGTTGCTGGCTTTTCAAATAAAGCTAACTTTCCTCTCATCGAAGCTCGTCTCTTGAGGTTTTGGCTTTCAAGTGACAAGTGGCCTGGACCTGAGTCTGGTTACACAGCCAGCCAGGTAAAGGTATGGAGAAGAAAACTGCAGGCTGAAGAAATGGCACAACCAACAGACTTGACTGGCCTACCAACAAGAAGATGGCTAATGTGAAGAGAAAGGCAAGGAAAAAGAGAGTAGTATGGCTCAGGCCAGATAGGAAGATGAGGGTCAGTCCATGGAAGACTTGAAAGGCCAGAGCAGGGAGTTTGGCTGTTATTTAGAAGGCAATCGAAAGTCACTGGTGGATTGATGAGATCTGATATACACAGGTCTAGTTTTGTTGACCAGGCTGGAGAACAGTGCCACAATCATGGCTCACTGCAGCCTCAACTTCCCGGGCTCAAGTGATTATCCCAACTTAGCCCTGATCTATATTTTTAAAGAGATTATTCTAGTTTAGACTTGTCAAATAAAATACAGGATGTCCAGTTAAATTTGTCAGATAAACAATGAATAAGGTAAGGAGAATAAAAAATATTTTAAATAATATTTTATATACCAAACATTACCCATTGTTTATCCAGAATTCAATATTAGCTAGGTGTGCTGTATTTTTATTTGCTAAGTCTAGCAACACCATTCTGATTATTGTGGAGATCTGGAAAGTGGGTAGATGCAGAATATATTTTGGAGGGAGTCCTAAAAGTACTTGCTGAAAGATTGCCGTGGATAGGAAGAAAGAAGAGGCATCAAGGACGACTCCTAGGTTTTGGACACCTGGGGTGATAATTGCAGAATGCTTGTGGGTTTTCTCTGCTTGTTTGTTCATTCTGCAGTCTGAAGATGTGTGGCTATAATAAATAATAATAAATAGTAAATAATAATAAATCAAAAGAAGACACAAAGTGACTTAAAGCAAACTAAGGAATCTCTTTCTTATTAAGAACCAAGAGACCTCCATCCCCGCCTCCCCAAATCAACTGAGATCAATACACTTAAAGCCTGTTTATTCATTTTCTTTGTTTCATAGAAAGACAACTTTTAAATTATTATTTGGATGAAGAAAAAGAAGGAAGATAAAATATTATTCATTAATTAGAACAAGCACTAGTTACATTTTGGCTCCATCCAATGGCCAGTTTCCCATTTTAGAGCAAGGAATAAACGACAGTGAGGAGAGAGGGAGTGGGGAGTAGAAAAGACAGATGTAGGGTGGGGAGATGCTATTGGGGACAAGAATACAAAAGAAAAGGTGATTCAATGGGTGTGGCTTTAACCTGCCTAATGAACAATTTTCTTATTCCTTTGGTTACCTTAAAGTATTAAGGCACCAGTTTATATGGGCTAACAATAGCAGTTCACTAGCCTGAGGAGTGGGAAGAGAAGGAATATTTATTGAGCCACCTGCTAGATACCCAGGGCTTTATATAAGTTTGCTCATTTTTTACAACAATCTGTGAGGCCGGTATGTTTATTCCTGCTTTGTAGAAATTAGTGACTTGCCCAATAACACAGAATAAAATGGTTAGATGGACTTGGATTTGAATGCAGGTCTGTCATCTTCCTGAACCCCAAATGTGGATTTTCTGTGACACCATTTTTCTTCACATGGTTTTAAAGAGTTTGAATATCTTCGTGCTTCCTAAGTATTTATAGGGAATTTCCTTGTTGGCTCTTGTTTTCTTCACAGATTCTTTAATCTCAGAAACCTTTTTTATTTTTAACTGTACCATTGGATATAAGTAAGAACAAAGCAGCAGAAAAGTAAATATTTCAGAATGACATTGTTGGGGGAACAAAAATCTACTTACAGATCATGGTTGGCTAGGTGGATAGTGGATCAATCTTTAGAGGAAAACACCTCTTTTGTTAGAAAGGCTTTAAACACCTCTTTTGTTAGAAAGGTTTTTTGACTGTCTGAGATAAGGCCTAGGCTACATTGAAAGGGGGAAAGTTGTCAGAAAAGGAGGTAAATGTCATCTTAATAAAGTAAAAAGGGATCTTCCTTAAGCAGAGAGTCGTGGATTGGGTTTCTGAGGAAGAGAAGTTTTAGATAGTTTGCTTCAATTAACCTATTTTCATTTTTCTCCGCAGAGGTTGGGACCTGGGAGTTTGGGAGAAAAGCAAAGAATGCCTGGGGTTGAGTGAGGCACAGGGTCCCAGCCACCAGCTAGAACATGCGGAGAAAAGAAGAAAGGACTCACTGAAATGGAATTGCTGAAGAGGACCTTGATATCTGTGGGCTTTACTTTGTGCTTTGTAATTTCTCTTTGCCATCCTCATCTTTTAGGAAACTGATTAACCACTATAATTTAGGTTGTATTAGCAACACCTTAGAGAATGAAGGAGGAACTGTATTTATTCTTGGAGCGTAGCCTGGAGAGAGGCAGAAGGCTTCAGGAGCTGTTACTAGATAGTAGGAAATCACTCTCTCTAGAGTCCTCTGGAAGAGTCTGAAGAGAATGGATTTCCTGCTGTTGTGCAGGATGAGGGTTTGAGTACAGTAATTTAATTTATTTAAAAAACGCTGGAAGATGGGGAGAGAGGATGGGTCAGATTATAATATGTTCATATGTCTAAGGCAGGAAATTAGAATCAAGATGAAATCTAAGAAAGTTTTGTGAATGGGTTTCTCCCACAGAAGGAGGAGAAAATCCCAGCATCTCTGGTTATGCAAATAATATGCAAATTACAGTGATTACGTATTTGCTTAGAAAATTTTGATTACCTCATTTTGACTTCAGGCAGAGTTGGGACACCAAAAGGGAATGTTTGTCAACAGTCCAGAGTTGTTAGATTTCTTCCAGGGGAAATGAAAGGGTAAATTTCTTCCCAAACAAAAGGGTTTTAAATAAGTTTTTCAAACTCCTTAATGTCTCCCTTCCACAAAGCATACCAAAAAAACAAAAATTACAATATAGTCAAAATGTGATCTGTAGACAAAATGAAGGACAAATGGTTTTCCCCCCTAAATTTTACTACAGGGTACATTTTCTCCTCTTTCTTAGATGAACAATGTAAAGTAAGGGCTTGGATTTTGTCCTGCAGATGGTTTGTGCAATCAGTTCCAGCCATTTCTCTAAGTCTGGGCTTCAAATCTGTCACTTGAGAGTGATACAGTTGCCTGTCTCATGGTGGTGTTAAGCGAGGCTGACAGCATCAAACAAACGGCCCAGCTCCTGCCACAGCTGCATCTTTGACATGTTCCAGTGGTGCCTGAGCAACACTGCAAAGACCCGCTGGGAGAGCTGTCCGCAAGAAAAGGTGGAGTCACTGCCCTGGGGGGCTGGGAAGGGAGTTAGAGAACTACTGTCTTAATCTCAAATTTGGGCAGAATCTGCCTTGGATCAAATTTAAAATCTTTTATGAATATTAGCTGACTTGATTAGGAACTAGTCGTCTCTCCCCTTCTCAGCAGAAGACTGTGGAATGTGTCTCCTAGCAACAGATATGTGTTACTATCTTAGGGTAGGACTGTTTTATAAAGCAGTGGTCTGCAACCTTTTTGACACCAGAGACCGGTTTCATAGAAGACGATTTCTCCACAGACAGAGAAGTCGGCAGATGATTTCAGGATGACTCATGCGCATTACATTTATTGTACACTTTATTTCTATTATTACTACATTGTAATATATAATGAAATAATTATACATCTCACCATAATGTAGAATCAATGGAAGCCCTGAGATTGTTTTCCTGCAACTAGATGGTTCTATCTGGGGGTGATGGGAGACAGTGACAGATGATCAGGCATTAGATTCTCATAAGAAGTGCACAACCTAGATCCCTCACATGCTCAGTTTACAGTAGGGTTCACGTTCTTTTGAGAATCTTGTGCTGCTGCTGATCTGACAGGAGGTGGAAGGTGGAGGTGAAGCTCAGGCAGTAATGTGAGCAATGGGGAGTGGCTGTAAATACAGATGAAGCTTCACTCACTTGCCCGCCACTCACCTTCTGCTGTACGGCCCAGTTCCTAACAGGCCACAGACTGGTACCGTGTAGAAGTACCAATCCGTAGCCTGGCGGTTGGGGACCCTGGTTATAAGGGACACTCATTCTGCTGCCCTCACTTCTCTCAGTAACTACCAGGAAAGGGTCACAGTCAGAATGAATTTTGCCATTCACCTTCAGTACCAATGCATTGTCCTAAAGAGGTAACAGTTCTACTGGCTTCAAATCCTTGGTATCATTTGTGTCTTCCTTCCCTCTCTTCTCTTCCTCTTTCATTCACACTTTTCTCTTCTTTCTCCCCAATCTCTCACTCCTTTCCTTCCTTGCTTCCCTGACCACTATCTTGTCAACATCTGTCTTTTGACCTTTCCCTTTGCCTTCTTTATTCCTATCCCTGCCACCATCCTGTGTAAAGTGCTATCAGTTCTGCTCCATTCTTCCCTCTACCTCTGCCCTCAACTCTAGTTCCAAGTCTAGGTAGTTCCTTACCCCACCCTCTGGGCAAGGCTGCTTCTGGGCTGTAATCCTTTTTCAAAATATTTTATCCTACATGCAGTTGCCAAGTTACTTCCCCTACAATAGCAATCTATTCACAACACAGCCCTGCTCAAAAACCTTTAAGGGTTTACATTTCCTATGGAGTAAAAACCAAAGTCGTAAGCCTAATATTCCAGAGCCAAGAGAGTATGCTTCTGTTTATCTTTTGCAGCCTGGGCACAATCTGGTTTTCTTCAGACATGCACTGTTCCTGTCATAATGACTCTTACCCACCTGGGTCTTCTCTCCAGCTATTTCCTCTGCCTAAAGTTCCCTCACCCCAATTCCTCCATCTCTGCACATCTAAAACCACTAGGGCTACCTCAAGCTTAGCCTGTTCTATGCAGCCTTTCCTGATATCTCTACCTAGTCCTTCTTCTGAACCCCTATAGAACTTATCCCCATAATGAGGTCACCCTAACAACAATCAACCAGGTGCTGCCAGCCCTGTCCTACACATTAATATGACCTTCAGCCCCTGTCTAAGTTCCGTTGTAGAAGTGTCTCTAGAAGTTCCCAGGGTGCCTCACACATGCTCCCTGAATAAGGACACTTCTTTCAGGTCTTGCCATTGCTCTGCCATCTTCCCCCAAGCATCTGCTGGGCACCACTGCTCCTGACACAGCTAGGGAGCTCCTACCACGTCAAGGTTTACAGTGTTCTGAAGTAAGATGCAGAATGAACCTGCAACTCCTCCTTACTGAGGAGTCAGAGTCCGCTCTATCAGGGAGGTCTCGAAAGAGTGTTGTTGACGCTCTAATGGTCTTTGAGGTACTGTGAAACAGTTCTTTCTGCTTATTCCCCCAAGCTCCATCTCCTATGGAGCCATAGGATTCCAATGTTAGGTAAATGTGAGCAGAGCATTGTGCTGTACATGGAATTGACCTTCCTGCCCAAAATGCAGCATTCTTACTGAGTCAAGTATGTTATACCTGCTCTGTTTTCACACATGGCCTTCGTCAGCCCCTAATGCAAGGAAATGAGGGGCTGCACTGCCTATATATTTTCTAGGAAATGTAGTCTTAATGAGTCACTGTTATGGTTGGAAATACATCCTATCCCTCAGGTATGTTGGGGAAGAAAAATGGTTAAGACATACTAGATTCTATGATACTCCAGAACTGTACTGCTCAACACAGTGGCTACTGGCCACATGAGGCTATAGAGCACTTGAAATTTAGCTAGTCCCAACTGAGAGGTGCTATGAGTATAAAATTCATATCAGGTTTCAAAGACTTACTCCTCCAAAAAAGGGCGTAAATTAAGCCATTAATAACTTTTGTAACATTGACTACATGTTGAAATAATATTTTGTATTAGGTCAAATAACATGCCATTAAAATGGATTTCAGCTCTTCTTGCTTTCTTAGTATGGTTTCTAGGAAGCTTGAAATTACATATATGGTTTGCATTTGTGGCACACCTTCTATTTCTATTGCACAGTGCTGCTGTAGAGCAGCTCTCTAGAGCACTTGTCAGAAATGCAAACCCTCGGGCCCCAGCTCAGACCTACTGAGTCAGCCCAGCAATCTGTGGCTAACAAGTTTTCCAGCTAGTCCTGGCTCACACTGACATTAAGCTCTCCACCAAGGAGGTAAGCTCCAAAGCACTGAAAATAAGATCCAGAGCATAACAGGATCTCAATAAGTTTTGTTAAATGATTTAATCTTGATGGTTCCTCTTAAGCTCAAAATTATTCTGTTCATCAGTCAGTCAGTGAGAGAGAAAGTAAACAACAAACTTCGTTCCCAACCTTGGAAAAACAATTTGCTGGTAACTTCAAAAGCTGCCACTACCAGCCGGGGAGAATTGCAAGTCATTATCAGAACACCTTTAAAAATTCTCAATAGAAATGTATTGAATACAATGGCTGTGCCAGAAGCAAGAGAGAGTCAGACATGAAGAAACCATAAAGAAAAATAAAAACATGCTAAGTTATAAAACTGGTCTGGGTGCCAAGTCAGGCTGGCTGACGCTTTGCAATGGAGTAGCTCTGAAGCTGCCTCTTCCAGTGCTTGTGCTCTACTGGACAAAGACAGCCACAGCCTCAGTCCCTCTTTTGGTACAGATACCAAAAGCTCTTGATCAACCGGGACTTCACCGATACAGCCCTCAAGAGCCTGCAGTCCTTGCATATCTCAACTTTACCCCTTCAAGCATCCTGAAATTCACCTCAAATTTCCATTCCTTGTGACATGTGCCATTATTAAGATTCATTAGTTCGCGACCATGCTTGAAGAGCACATAACAAAATATGCCACGCACATGACAAAGCATGTCCTCTTTAAGAGTGAGTGAGAAGTGTATGGAACAAAAGCAGAACTGTCAGAGTGGCCTTGCTTTCAGCACTCTGAAAGTGAAATAATGTTCTCCAAACAGCCGTCTCCTGGAAACTGATAACCATGTTTAACATACTTAGTGGTATTAAAACTATCATCCATGTTCTTATTTTTTGCCTTTAAAAAAACTGACATATAATATTTTACATATTTATGGGGTACATGTGATATTTTGTTACATGGATCAAATCAGAGTTTTGGGGGTGTCCATCCCTTGAGTATTTATCATCTCTGTGTTGGGAACATTTCAAGTCATAGCTACTTGGAAATATCATGCACTTATTAAAAGTAATTCATGCACATTGTAAAAAAGATTAAACAATGCAGAAGTGGATAAAGTAAAAAAGTTATCTTCTCTGACTCAGTACCAATCCCTAGATTATTCTAGATTTTAAAAATATAGATATTAATAGAAATATAAATAGATACTTTTTTTTTAAAACAAGATCATATGGGAATTCAATTTTGTAACTTGCCTTTCTCACTTGCTTGTATGTTGTGGACAACTTTCAGTGTTGTTTGTGTAGATTTGCCTCTTTCCATTTGATGTTTGTGCAGTGTTCTACTACATGGATCGTTTATTTAACCACACATTAATCTAACAGTAGTACCCAAAACATAGAGAGCTCTCAATTTATAATCATAGAAATATTTTTATATTTCCTTATTTATACTTCCTCACTTCTAAAATGTATTGTACTTTTTTTAATGTACAAATTCCCAGACATGTATATTTTACAAAGGATAAACACTAGCTTTTATTCTAGCTTTTATCAATTCTACACTTTAGTCTTCTTTCTGTCTTTATCACTATGTTATATTTCTTTGAGTTAATTTTATCTTTTTGTTTGTTTTTTTGGAGACGGAGTCTTGCTCTGTCACCCAGGCTGGAGTGCAGTGGTGCAATCTCGGCTCACTGCAACCTCCACTTTCCAGGTTCAAGTGATTCTATTGCCTCAGCCTCCTGAGTAGCTGGAATTACAGGCGTGTGCCATCATGCCCGACTAATTTTTGTATTTTTAGTTGAGACAGGGTTTCACCATGTTGGCCTGGCTGGTCTTGAACTCCTGATTTCAAGTGATCAGCCTGCCTCAGCCTCACAAAGTGCTGGGATTACAGGCATGAGCCACCGCACCCAGCCTAATTTTGATCCTCTTCTTCTAGCTTCTAGAGTTGAATATGTAATTATGTTTATTTTATTCTCCTGTTTTCTAAAAAGGTATTTTGAAGTCATCTGAGGGAAGTATTTTAACGTGCCTTTGTCTGTACCCCTTTTTAATATATAGTAGTCTTACCATTAATTTACCTAAATAAATCTTAATTTCAGCTCTGAGTTCCTTTTGACCCAAGAATTATTTAGAATAATGTTTTTACACTTCCAAGTGTTATGAGTAGTTTTATTGTCATTGCTAATTTAAGTCTCATTGCAGTGTGTTGAGGGAACATGCCTCATATGTTTTCTATTTTTAAGAAATCACTGAGTTTTTGTCATAGAAAGGACAAGTTTCCTATCACATGTGTTTTCATAGTGCTGATGAGATGTAATTCAGGCTATTAATTGGAGTACGTGATGCAGTACATGTGCTGCTGTTTATAATAGGTTGCCATCTGGAAGAGGGCTTGTGCCTCTGGGAAACAGACTATTGCTTGCTCCGTGCTGGAATACACACCTACGGTTGCGTGGTGTAGCCTGCTCAGCTAGAATCACAATCTCATGATTACTGTTCATGTTTGTAAACTATGATACAGGCAAATTACAGGATCAGCATCAAAGATGTCAGCTGTGACTAAGAGATTCCTGCTGTGCAAGTTGAAAAACAAATGAGAACATATTATGTTCTTTTTCATTAGTTTTGATAAATAAATTTAATTTTTTCAACGTATTCTTTTTAACTAGCAATAATATTCTCAACTGATGACCCTGCCTTGTACTCTAGAACTGTGCTGCCCAAATTGTATGGTATTTGTATGGTAATTGTATCATGGTAGCCACTAGATACGCATGGCTATTTACATTTAAATTAATTTAAATTAAACAAAATCCAGACTTCAGTCCCTCAGTTGCACCGACCCCTGACCATGTTCAATAGCCACATGTGGCTGTTGTACTGGACAATGCAGATATAAAGCATTTCTATTATTACAACATTTTTTATTAGATATTCCAGCTCTAGGGGTGAAAATAGTGTGATTGTTTTTTGATGTATCAACTTGACTAGGTTATAGTCCCCGGTTATTCAATCAAACACTAATCTAGGTGTTGCTGCGAAGGTGTGATTTAGTAGGCGTGATTAAAATGCATAATCAGTTGACCTGTAGTAAGGAAGATTATCCTTGATTATTCAGGTGGGCCAGATCCTATCAGCTGGATGGAACACCTTAAGAACAGAACAGATGAAGAAGAAATTCTGATGAAGAAGAAATTCTGCCTGTGGACATTTCATTTTATGCCTGAGAGTTCCAGCCTGCTCTTCCTCACAGCCTGCCCTGTGAATTTTGGAGGTTTCCCACAATCACACAAGCCAATTCCTTGCAATAAATCTCTCTCTATACATAGAATACAGATATTCAGTAGGAGATATGTATTCAATTGCTTCTCCAGTTAAATTCTAATACAGAAACTCTCTCATCTATACAACCCCCAAACTACAAACAGACCTGCCCCAAATTCATCTTAATCTGCTCTCCTGTCCACGGGACTCTGGATTCTATCTACTCTCACCTTCCCAAAGGTCTTGCTCCCTTAGTTATCCTTTACCTCTTTTGTGTTTCCGTCTTTTCCTTTTCTACTGGATCCTTTCTATCATGCTCTAGTATGAGTCAAACACTTGAATGCAGGTAGGTGGTTTATCTGGAAGTGATCCCAAGGTGGGAAAAAAGGGGGCAAAGTAAAGAATGAAGTGAAGCCAATACACAGATGTATTTTTTTTAAAATCACCTTTACAGGCACCAATCCCATGGGACCTTCTGAGCAAACTTATGCAATGGGTCTTAAAAACTGTCCACCAAAGAGAGAAAAGAGGACAGCATTTATCTATCAGCTTTTATTGCCCTCTAGTCAAGGGTCATCCCTTGGTTGTCAACTCCCCTGGTTTCTGGGTTGCACAAGCATGAATGCTGAAAAGGTTCCCTCAGATGTTCCCAGCCACAAAACAAAGAAGCCCTAGAGTAGGAGGTGAAAGGCAGGGGCTCAAAGCAAGGCATGGCCAAGTTAAGCCTGTGGGGAGCTCAGAACTTAGCAAGGCAGTGGCTAGGCTAAGAGCAGAGCCAACAGGATTTAAAGTAACATAAAAGAGGTGTCCAATACAGTCCCCTCCATATGCTAACTTATTTCCTTATATTCCTTCACAGTCATACTTGCTGAAAGACTTGTGTACATATGCTACCTCCACTTTTCATCTCCCATTCACAACTAATCCAACTGTAAGCTGACTTCTCCTACCTCTACTATCTCCCAAGCTGTTCTTCTCAAGGTCACTAATGATCTCCATCTTGCCAATTCCATTGAACCTTCTCCAGTCTTAGTTTACTCAATATCTCATCACCATTCAAACCAGCAATCACTTTCTTCACATAGTCTCTTCTCTTGACTTTCATGGCACCACACTTCTAAGTTTTCTCCTGAACTCTCCTTCTTGATGTCCTTTCATGGCTCTTTTCATTTCATTTCATTTCATTTCTTTTCTTTTTTTTAGAGATGGGGTCTAACTTTGCAAGGCTGCTCACTGCAGCCTTGACCTCTGGGGCTCAAGCAATCCTCTAACCTCAGCCTCGCGAGTAGCTGGGACTTCAGGAATGCACCACTGTGGTTGGCTAATTTTTTATTGTTTTGTAGAGATGGGGTCTTGCCATCTTGCCCAAGCTGGCCTCAAACTCCTTGGCTAAAGTAATCCTCCCACCTGTCTCCTAAATGCTGGATCACAGGCATGAGCCACTGCGTCTGGCCCTGGCTTTTCCTTTTCTAATACTGGATCCCCTCGGGGCTCCACCCTGGGGCCCCTTCTCTTCCCACTATATACTCTCCCTCTTAGCTAACTCATGTCTTCTAATGACTTTAAATATGTTTTCCATTCTCTCTCTATATATATACATATATATATATATATATATATCACTCCCACATTTATTTATATAACCTTGATTGCTCTTTCAACTCTAGACCCAACTGCACATAACTATACAGGAATCTTAACATGTCCAAAATGGATCTCTATATCCTTTCTTGAAAATGTGGTCTTCCTCCAGCCTGTCCCACTCAGTAAATGGTATCAACATTTACCTAATTGCTCAAGCCAGAAATCTAGGAGTTAACCTTGATTCCACCACTCTCACCATCATATCCAATAAAACACAAAGTTCTGTTTATTCTGTCACTAGAATATCTCTCAAATCCTTCCAACTTCTCTCCATCTCCACTACCATTCACCTTGTCTAAGCTGCTTCTCTCCTGAACTCCTGGGAAACCTCCTAATGGATTTTCCTGCATCCATTTTTGCTCCTATTCCAATCCTTTCTCCTATGGCAAAGACATAATCTTATAGTGTCAAATCATTTGATTCCCCAGCTCAAAACACTTCAACAGATACCAATTGTTTTTTGGTTAACATCTTAGATTAGTAACAAGACTTAGAGGGCGTCTCTGCATGTTTCCCCAGCACAATCTTGTATCCCAGCCCCATTCCCTCAAATGTGCACCTATATCAGCTTCCTTTCAGTTTCTCATGGACACTGGGCCCTTTTCTTTTGAAGTCTGTTGTGCTATTCCCACTGGGTGACACGTTCTTCTCCTGCTTTTTCTGAGGAAATCCCATTCTTTAGGTCTCAGCTCAATTGTCACTTCCTTAAAGAGGCCTACCATTGTCTACCTCTCTGTAATTTAGCAATTTGTCATTTTCCTTCAAGGAATTCATCATCTTGCATAACCATGTATTTATTTATACAATTATCTGTTATTGCCTGTCCTGCTGCTCCATGAGAGGAGTAACAACACTTATGTCATTCTTTATGGAATCCTTGGAGCCCCACGCAGTGCCTGGCAATCAAAAAATACTAACTAAATGATTGAAGAGAAGAAGGGAGGAAAGGAGGAAGAAATACATTATTAAAATTCTTCCTGAGAAATTAAATTGTATTGTGAGTCTAAAATACTCAAACCTGAACTGCATCTTCCTCATTGAAATAACTGTGTAATGAACACAGGTCTCTGTTAATAAGACCCATCCTTGTTGCTATCTGACATCTAACCTGTTCCTTCTAGCTTCTGTGTCCAACACAAAGTCTTCCCACTTTTGATACTGAACACTCAGATTGCCTCAAACTCTCCCATCATCGTAAGCAATAGCCAGTGTTTAAAATGCTACTTTTGAAATGTCTGAAGATGTTTTTAATAAAATTCTGTTAGCGTGAGTCATAAACTACCAGAGTTTTGAAGGATATTCTTCATAATGACTTAAGAACCTAAATTTGGTATTTCCTGCAGTCCCCAAAATAATATTTACAGGCCTTTAGAAAAAAAAAAAATGCAAGCACAAAAATGTGCAGTCTCCAATTTGGTGGATGACAAGGGAAATCTATTATATATGTAGGCTGAGTTAGGAACTTGATTAGCTGAAGAAAAGGCATAACCAAGATGGCTGCTTCCCAGTGGCTAACCTACTCTTGAAGAGAAATAAAGGAGACAGCTTAGGCAGTCACAACAAACATTTACTCAATGGCTCAAACCAAAAACCTAGGAATTATCCTGGACTTACTCTTGACATCATTGTTTCATCATCTGGGGCAGATCTTAGCCACTTAACATTTCTGTCTTGACGTCATTGCTATTTTATTCACATAATCTCGAACTATAATGATTGGCAGGTTCAAAAATGAAAATAGCCATAAAATTATCAGAAAATTTTGACTTTCTGCTAACTCTATGAATATACAGACATTTCACAATAGTTGTTTCCAGATTTTACTCAATGTGTCTCCTACTCTGCCTATATCCTCTCTCAATTCCTTTCAACTTACTGTCTACACAACAGCCAGAATGATCATTTCAGAGCTTGCATTTGATCTCCTTTTGCTGCAGCTTAAAAGCCTCTCTGTGGCTCCTCAGCCAAAACTGTAACCTGCTCTCAAAGGCTGGCCCTTTCTGCTGTGTCTTCTGCCTCCCACCCTGCTCCTCTCAACTCTACTTTCTAATTGCACACCGGATTCCCAGTTCCTCAAATGTACAGGGCTCCTGTGGTCTCCAGAGCCCACGCACACCCTGCTCTGTCTGCCTGAAAGACTCCTCTCAATTTCTCCTCCCTGACACCCCCACTCCCAGCCTTCTCATCTCAGACCAAGCATCAGTTCCTCAGGGAAGACTCCCCGGACTTCCCATTAAATGTGCTCATAGACCCCCACACCTCTCCCTAGAGCACTTAAAACAGTTGTAAGTTACACACGGTTCCATGAGACTCTTAGTTTCTGATCATCCCTGCTAGACCAGAAGATCCAAGTTCAGGGACTTGCCTAATGTTGCTCACCATTGTTCCCATGGCCCCGAGTAGAAATCAGTGCAAAGTCAGGACTCAGAAAATGTTTTAAATGGATAAATAAATAAATAGATAGCAATTCATATTACTAAGTATATTGTTCTATTTACTATGATTCAAGATCAATTACAGTTGAAAAATCTTTGTAAATTATTTTTAATTATCCCCTGAGCTTTCTTTTTTCTGACTAGTTTGGTTCTCTCTTTTCTCACACACAGATTTGGGCTTGTGTGACTGTTTACTTGTACAGTGTGAGATGAGGATGGTGAGGGACTGGTGATAACAGCCAGGCTGGAGCACCAGGCAAGACTATTATCTTAGTAACAGTGAATCCTACCGAAAAGCAGTGGATATTAGAGGGAAGATGAAAATTGCAGTCATTACTATGGTTCATCTAAGTAGATCTATGGTACAACTAAGACTGGATTGACATTTCGGTACACAACCATTTGGGTTGCTGCCTAGTTTATGAATGCTGGGAACAGCCTACTAGACATGGACAGACCAAAAGTAGTCTTGTCTCACAACACAATCCTGCACCTCTATTCATACAGGTGATTCAGGAATAGATATGAGTTGGTCAGATTCTCTCTCCCAGGAATTTGAAACCAGCAATGAAAAAAAGGAGATTAGGAGATTAGGAATTCCTGGCATTAAGTTCAGGTAATAGCAGTGGACTCCAAAGACACTTCTCATGATTGTTCAACTTTTGGTTCTGTGAGATGTCTCTGTAGCCTTCAAATAAATTTCTCCTTTTTTGCAACCAGTCAGAGTTGGTTTCTGTTATTAGCAACTCGAAGAGCTCCACAATTGCAAATATAGAGATGGTACCTCTGTGCATGTATGAGGAGTGAAAAGTGGGGGAGGAGAGAAACAGAGAGAGAGAGACAGAAAGAGAGAGAGAGAGGAGGAGGAGGATTTGGAGAGAAAGAGAGAGGAGATCAGATGATTAGAATAAGAGAAAGGTACTGGGATTTGGGGCTACCTAGCAAGGGTATGGACTGAAAAACGAAGTTCTGCTGGAGCTAAAGTTCCATAAAGGCCCAAACTAGGGAATAAGTCAGGCTCATGAAAAAAAAATAGATAAAAGAAATCATTTAGTAGAAAAAAAATCACTTTAAAAATGAAGGGAAAAATTAGCCTACAGTTATTCTGACAGAGCTATCAACCACACTGGAGGAATTAAGGACTGGAATGTACTTCCTGAGGGGTTGGTATTTATTTTTTTCTGATTTTTAATGTTTTTTCCACTTTCTACACAATCTAGTTTATGATGAGACTTGTGAAAAATCTGCAAAACAACAACAGCAACAAAACACACAGGTGAGGAGGAATCACTGTTGTGACCACAGATTACAATAAATTTATTTGGTGACTAAGATGACAGAGTCTGTAAATCCTGAGACTTCATGAGGCACAGATGGCACAGAAGTACTCATTTGTTCATTTGCAGACAGAGATGATGTCTGTTCTAGTGATTTCCTCACTGGAAAAATCTACTGGATTTACAGTAACAGATGGCTTTGCTCAAGTTTATAAAATAGATTTATTGGGCCACTTTGGACCTTCCAAGCCAGATTAAATATTCATAGCGGCTTTATGCAAAGAAAATATTTTTATTTTATTACTCATCATATATTTTAGAATGTCATAGGTCATACAATAAGAAAATCCTACTTGCTTACTTAGGCAGGATAGATCAGCAACAACTTACAAGGCTGACTGATATACAGGAGAAATGAGCAAAGCAGGCTTCAGTACTGCACTATTTACAGAATGACAGAAGGTATCTTCTTCCCTGCAAGGTCCTGTTCACCTGCCCAGCTTCTTCTTGAACTTGGTCTCATCTTACACTGAGTACCTGCCACAATGGGGCTCTTCCATCTCCTCAAGCTGAACTGTAGTCCTCCGGTAATTTGTCACCTGTCCTCAGCCTGGAATGTTATGTTCCAGACACCCATCCCTTCCTTCCCCAGCTTCCTTTATTACATGTCTTCACTGGAGGGGTGGAGGGGTTCATTTCCTTCATCGGTGGGAGTTATTTGAGTGACACTGTCTCACCGCTGGATTAAAGGCTCTGTGAGGGCAAGAACTGTGTACTTTTCTCTTAAATCAAGTGTCCCCAGGATCTAGAAAAATGTCTGGTACACAGTAGGTATTCAATAAATCCTTGTTAGTAAATGGATAAAACTAAGTTATTGTTCAACCTTAATATGCCACTTCTAAAAAGACCAGATGGGTACTTCTTGATTCTGGCCTAGGAACACTGAGGGGTAGGGTGGGCAGAGGGGAGTGGAGTCTTTAGCACTGTTGCCAGCTCTTCCACTTTCTTCCTGCTTCTTCTATTCAGGATCCAAGTCACCAAGTGTTGAGTACTGCTTCTCACATCTGTCCTCACCTTCCCTTCTAGGGTCACTGTCCCAGGTAACACCACTACATGGATGACTGCAATACTTGTTCACTTGTTTTGTTGGCTTCCCTTATAATCTCACCTGCACATGGAGTTATCCTCTCAAATTCAGCCTGAATTTCAGTTGGACATGGTACCCCAGAGTCCCTCCTGCAACTTCTTCCAATTGCTGACCAAAACAGTGGTTCCCTACCTTATATGCCTTGGAATCACCTGTGGAGCTTTGTAGATTTACACTAACTATAAACGAGGCACAGATAGATTGAGAATAGCCTAGCCAGTTTTCACCATAACTTATTTTATTTATTTGAATGAGGATAGGAAGGGACTTCAAGTCTGCCCCTTTGATAGACCACTAACTCAGAGAGTCAGTCTTGCATCCTCAAAGTGGCAAATCAGCTACTCCCTAGCCCACTGATGCCACTCTCTGAAGTGGCTATTGTTCCTCAGTCCATGTCACCAGCTGGCAGACATGGAAAACCCCAGAAAACAACTGGACAGGAAGTAAGGTGGGAGGTGTGTCCTGGCTTTAGTGAGTTGCTTCCTGAGAAGAAAGGCCTCAACAAGAAAAGCACTGTGGGTGGATGATGGGGAAGAACACGTGGTAAGAGCAAATGCTGGAGAAAGGCTTCATACGAATGAACCAAATGAACTCAATGAACCCAATGAACCCAGTTGGAGAATCACAGGGACAGGCAAGTAGAGGTAGAAAATGATTCCTCACAACAGGAAACAACATGAAGAAAAAGCCTTCGTGACTTCTGGAATTTGAGTGGGAGATGGGAATGTTTATAACTGCACTACAGAAAGAGATTTGAGAAAACGAATCACCTATCTCCACATCGCCTGAAATTGGCGCCAGTGAGATTAGCTTTGCCTTATTTGAGATGAGGAAAAAGAAAAAAACACATACAAACCCAAACCATAGTAGCAGCAATAAAAACAGAAGTCTAACAAAAAACAAACAAACACCATGAAAAAAGGAGAGCATCATTCTGGAGATACAGAAGAAAAGCAAAACCCCCAAAATTATCTCCTGCAAAATACAGATGACAATCTCAGAAAACTGTTTTATAAAATGTTAAATGACTCACCTCCATAGAGAAAGCAGAGAAAAGCTAAAACAAGAGAATCAGGTAGCATGAAAAACTAAGATAAGAGGAAAGAGGAGATGACAGGAAAGAAAAAGTTACAAAGAATCTAAAAATGTAAAAGCAAAATTTTAATCCACATTGATGGCAACGAAAACCAGTACTGACACTGCAGGAAACTGACAGTATGGCTGGCAAACTTGGGAATTTTTCACACAAAATAGAAAGAGTGTATTGATCCCCAAGGCCCTCACCCAGAAACTCTGATTTAATTGACCTACAGTAGGGCCTTAGAGCATTTTTTGTTGATGTTGTTTGTTTTTAATCTTTATATCCATGCCACATCTCAGACAACTTAAAAGAGAATTGCTGGGGATGGAATCCAGGCATCAGTAACTTTTAAACCTCCCCAGGAGATTCTAATGTGTGGTCAAGGCTCTAGAGTTTTGGGGGCAAACTTCTGTAATCTAAGGATTTCTAGGTTATTTTTCATTTATGAAGACAACAGGCATCCAAGTACTTATGAACTACTAATATATCTTCTAGAAGAAATAACTTGAAGATACTCTTCAACTGACTAAAACTTGAGATAAAACAAAGAAACAAAAACTAGTAAAGTTATGGTATAAAAGGTAAGGTTCTGGTTCAAAATGCATATATTAATATTGAAAAACTATATATATACATATACACACACATAATGAAAAAACATAATTTAATAAAAACTAATCAATCTCTATATTATATTAGCAAAGACTGAAAATAGAAAGTAGAGCAAAATATATATATACACACATACATATTTAATATATACATTTATATATATATACACACATGTGTATGTGTGTGTGTATATAGGGAAAAAAGGACAATGTAAGCAAAATAAACTTAAGGTACTCATAAAGCTTCATATTCAAAGTACCATACCTCTGAATCAATTTTGTACTCAGTTGCCTGGTCATACCTGTAAGAATAACAGTACAACAGGTATTCTGAAACATAGAGTAAAAATTTATTCAATTTTCAGAATCAAATTTAATTTAATTTAAACACCACCCATAAAAATATGGAAGGACACCTCTCTTATCTTTCAATCATATTTGAATTTATATCTAGGAAAATGGAGGGACTCAGTCATTTTATCAGTTTTCATTGCCACTAACTATAATTGTTACTGCAAGGTTACATGGTTCATTCAAAACCTCCCATTCATTCTGACAGCTTTCCTTCCTGCATCAAGTCTAGCAATATCTCCTGAAGCCATATGACTTATTTTCTCAGAGCCTCTGCAATTAAGGGCCCAAGTCTGGACCACCAATGTATCTTCACTCCTCCAGGAATCCAAGTACTGAAGGCAGGCCATAGCCTTTCTCGATCTTTGAAGTTGTACCCATTTTAGTGGGCTTTTACTCTTAAAACATAAGGATCAGGGGAATTCTGTTCCTATTTAAAATGTAGTAAGTTCGTAGCAGACTAGAATTCCCATTGCAACAATTATAAAGAGCCAGATAAATTAAGAAAGTCACATTTTTAAGAATCTCAGAAAATGAGGAAGCAATGAAGGCTACATAAATCACCAATTGTTTTCTTCCTTGGGGACATTTTACAATTCTGGGCATGGACTGAGAATTTGACTTGACTTATAAAGAAGGAATCTACTTGGGGAAAGAGAAACCAGAGAGGTTTTTGGTAGACACGTGGGGCCGGTGGGAGAAACCAGAAACTTGGTAAGTGCTAAACACATAGCTGGTTTTCCCCCGGGACATCTTCTGGGTTCAGGGGCTATGCAAAGAAGGCTGGGGCATTTGTTTAAAGACTTCAAAAAGTCATAATAAAATCTCCTCTAGTTTCATGGTGCTAAGGGGAAAAAGTCTAATTAAAGGAAGAAGTCTTGCCATTCAAACACACAGCCAGCCACCCTGCTTAGGACATCTTCCAGATTTTGAAGCTGTAATGGGACAAGGGGTGCAAGGCTAAAGAGCTAAGTTCAAAACCTCTAACGTACAAGCACTAAATTCCCCCACAATCTTTCAGAACTGAGAAGACAGAATTCCTGCAGGCTGTAATCAAAAGTCCAAAATAGCTATGTTTGAGGAACAGAGAAAAACCAGAAGCAGACTAAGTCTTACTAAAGCTGCAACTTAGCCCCTATTCAGCTCAAAGATAAAACCTTCATCCTAAGAGTGTTTCCAAAGAGGAATGTGGAAGCTCTTTCTAGTATAGGGCATCAACTGGTGCCTCTGCAGTGCTTCTATTTATAATGTCTGGTTTATAATTAAAAAATTACTAGACATGCAGAGAAGCAGAAAAATGTGACTGATCATTATAATCAAGAGAAAAGATAAACAATAGAAGCAGACCCACAGATAATCCAAATATTGAAGCTGGCAGATGAGAACTTTATTAAAAAACTCAATATACTACATGAAATGGAAGAAAATAGGGGAAATGGATGCAATGATAATGAATATAAAAATATTTAAATTTTTGTAAAATAATCAAATGGACATTCTCTAACTGACAAATATAACATCTGAGTAAAACACATTAGGTACATTTAACAGCAGACTGGACAGAGAAGTAGATAAAATTATTAGACTTTAAGATAGGATTATAAAAAATATACAAATCCAAGAACAGATGAAAAGAATGTGTAAAAAGAAAACTGAGCATACAAGATAGTTAAAAGGTATACCATATTTATTTAAAATTCTGGAATAAAAGGAGAAATAAATGGGAGCAGAAGCAATATTTGTGGAAATAACAGCCAAAACGTTTCCAAAGTTAATAAGACATTATTCAACAGATTCAAGAAGCACATCAAATTCTAAGCAAGATAAATAAAAGGAAAACAACAGACATATTTTTGTCAAACTTCTAATAATGAAAAATTAAAAGAAGTCTTAAAAGCATCCAGAGGGAAAAAATACATTAACTTCAAAGGAGCAACAATAAAATGAATGGCTGACTTTTCAACATAAATTATGAAAGCCAGGAGATAATGGGATAATATCTCAGAGTCCTGGAATAAAAGACTATCAATTTAGAATTCTATGCTTATTTAAAATATCATTCAAAAATGAAGGAAAAGTAAAGAAATTTTCACCCAAATGAAAATGAATTTTTAACCAACAGATCTTCACTACAAAATTAATTAAAGAAAAAATTTAAAGTGATCATATAAAGGCATAAAACTTAAAGAAGAAATAAAGAGCATCAGAAAGTGTAAATATGTGGGTAAAAATAAAATATTATTGATTGTTTCATGTAACAAGAATAATGTCTTGTTGAAATTATAACATATAAACAAAATATGTGACAATAGCACAAAGGCTGGAGGAAAAGTATTGTCAAGAATCCATATTGAGACGATGGACAGAGAACAGAGAGGGCCAAGAGATGTCGGGATATGATGACCAGCTGCAGAGAGGAGTACCCTCTCAGCCTAGAGCTGCAGAGAGGACGCACCGGTAGAGTGGAACTACCCTCTTTGCTGAGAGCTTCAGAGATATGCAGAGAGTTGTCTGTGTACCTCATTCTTCCCGGATGCAGAACAAGAATTTGGGCAAAGGCACCATGTCCACAGAAGTTTCTGGCCAGAAAAATCGACACCCCAGAGATTCAGTAATAAAAACATTGAAGAGGCTCATCTCGAACTCCTGGATTCAAGGGGTCCTCCTGCCTCAGCCTCCCAAAATGCTGGGATTACAGGAAAACTCATTGATTTACAAAATTGAACAGTGGACATCATATATGGGACAACTGAGACTCTCAGATTACATTGTAACAGATCTTCTCAAGCATGCAAGGGTCATGTCAGCTTCCTTTTCAGAGTTACAAACTACTAATGAATGGTGTATCCTTCTAGATAAAGCGCACAGGCACCGCCACACTCCAATACACGCCTAAATTTCATTTTAAAATAAAGACAGAGTTTCACTCTTGTTGCCCAGGCTGGAGTGCAATGGTGCAGTCTCAGCTCACTGCATCCTCTACATCCCTGGCTCAAGTGATCCTCCTGCCTCAGCCTCCCCAGGTACTTGGGATTATAGGTGCTGGCCACCACGCCTGGCTAATTTTTGTGTTTTTAGTAGAGACAGGGTTTCACCATGTTGACCCGGCTGGTCTCGAACTCCTGACCTCAGGTGATCTGCCAGCCTTGGTCTCCCAATGTGCTGGGATTACAGGCATAAGGCACAATGCCTGGGCTTATAAACAGAAGTAAAGAGGACATACCATGTAAAAAAACAGAAAGAATGCATATTATGGTCTCCAGAGAAATCATAAAATAATAACACAATTTATTACTAACCATATAGTAAGTAGAGAAATGAAATAATAAAATATGCTTGATTAATTCAAAAGAAGACTAGAAAAGAAGAATAAATAAGCAAAGAACAGATGAACTGAAATAAAATAAATAGCAAGATAGTGGACTTAAACCCAACTATATCAGTAAGTCCATTCCATATGAATGAGCCAAACAATAAAATTCTTTTAAAGATTGTTAGATTAAATTTTTAAAACTTGACTATATGCTACAGACAATAATTACTATACACATAGAGATACAGAAAGGGTGAGAATTAAAAGATGGTAAATCATATATCATCTTGACACTAACCAAAAAAGAGCTGATGTCATTGTACCAATAGCAGACATACCCAAACACACTGTATGTTAGCCTAAGAGGAAGTCTTAATTTTTTTTTCAAAGGATTCAAATTATATGTAATATGTTCTCTGACTACAATAGAATTAAAATATAAATAAATCAGAGAAAGGTAATTAGAAAATCCCCCAAATATTTGGAAATCATGCAATATACTTCTAAATAGCTCAAGGATTAAAAAACCAAATACAATTAGAAAATACGAGCAAAATGATAATAAAAGTGATTTATTAAACAGTGATGCCAAAAAGGAAATTTACAGTTCCAAATGCAAATGTATATTTGAGATGAGAAAAAAAAGAAAGACTGAAAATCAATAAGCCTTATTCAGACAAATTTAATCCAAGGAAAATACAAGAAAGAAAATATTAATGAGCAGAATTAATAGGCTAAAAAACATATTATAGGGAAAGCAAACAGCCAAAAGTTAGTTCTTTGAATATAGTAATACAATTGATAAGTCCTTATTAATGCTGATCAAGAAAAAGAGGGAGAGAAAACACAAATTACCAATATCAGGAATACAGGAAAATTATCACTACAGACATTTAATAAATATAAACAATCATGTGTCACTTAATTTTAAAAATTGAGATAAAACAGATAAAATATTGTTTAAAAATAAACTCCAAAATGGACACAAGAAGAAATAGAAAATCTCAACAGTTCTATATCTATTAAAGAAATTGAATCTATATATTGAATTGTTCTATGTCTACAAAGTTGAATAGTTTATATCTATTAAAGGAATTGAAAGAAATTAAAACTCTTTTCACAAGGGCTTCAATGGTGAATCTTTACACATATTTAAGAAATAAATATCAGTCTTACACAAACTCTCCCCCTTCACTTTACTGTGTTTTTAAATCTTTGGCTAGGTAAATCAGGAATTTAGTCTAAAAGGGGGTAAAAAAAGAAGACAAGTGTTCTTAGAGTTGTCTCCAAAGTGGCCTACAACCTCCCAGCAAATTTGCTTTCTTGACCAGAAACACTACATTTTAAAAAGAGTTTACTCCCCAAGGAGGCAAGAGAGTTTACACCTTTAGAAACATAATCCTAGTTTTTCTTATTGTGGGTTGGGGATAAGGGATGTGAATTTCTACATTGTAAATCTACAGGGAAGAAAAGGCTACAAGCAAACTTTTTCAATAAGTATCAGCTCAGTGGTAATATAAAGTGCTTAGGACAGTGCCTAGTTTATAGCAGTCACTCGAGGGTTTTTTGGTTCCATTCTCACTTTAACTTTCAAATCTGCAGCTTGTAGTGGACACTTGTTTATTGCCCCAGCTTCCACTTATCTTCTTGGGCAATAGTCCTCAAATTCTCCTGTATAGGGACTATCTTACCTCTTTTCACAACCCATATATAGATGACCCTAATTTGGGCTTTAGAGGTCAAAAAGCACCATGGACCAATGAGGTCCAGTGAAACCATGATGGTTAATTTTATGTATCAATTTGACTGGGCCACAGGATGGTCAAACATTATTCTGAGTGTTTCAGTGACAATGTTTTTGGATGAGATTGTCATTTGAATCAGGAGGCTGAGTAAAGCAGATTGTCCCCCTCATGTGGGTGGGCCTCACCCTTCAGCTGAAGTCCTGATTAGAACAAAATGGTTGACGCTCTCCCAAGTATGATGGAATTCCTCCTGTGTGAGTACCTTCAAACTGAAACAGTGGCTCTTCCTGGGTCCTTTGGACTGGAATTACACCATCAGTTCTCTGGCCTTCAGACTTGGACTTTGGACTTGCACCACCAGCTCTCCTGGGTCTTTAGATTTCTGACTCACTCTGCAGATCTTGACATTTGTCAGCCTCCATAATCATGGGAGCCAATTCTTTATAATAAATTTCTTTATATATGTATATATGTGTGTATATATGTATATATTTATATATATATAAACATATTTACATATTTTATATATGAGGAGTCAATAGAGCTAAAAGTGGAGCTGCTCAGAGGATGGGGAGCAGAGAGAGGGATCCTGGGGACACTGGCTAAGCCCTCATTTAAGTTGCTCCTGAAGCTCCCCTGGATCTTTCAACTTTTCAGCATCTATCAGCCAATACATTCTTTTCTTTTATGAGAATTTGGGCTGATTTTTCTGTCACAAGCAAAGGAAGTGTTTTCCTTAATGAACACACACGCACACGTACACACAGACATATGCACACACATACACATGTACACATAGATACATGCACACACTTATGTACACACAGACATACACATATACACACACACATACACAAACGTACACACGTATACACACACACATACAGATGTCCCTGATTTTGCTTTATTTTTATTGATTCTGATTCAAGTATGCTTTACTTAATAGGGCATTTTGTCTTCTTTTTTTACACCAGCACTGAACAATCAAACTTTCTGCATGGATGGAAATATTTTACATCTGCACTGTCCAATGAAGTCCCTGGACCGGGTAAAAGTGCCTAAAAGAGAATGTTGACCAAGAAGAGAAGAGGCCAAGGATGGGGTCTGATGAAGGAGGAAGAGCTAGCAGATGAGAAATGGCCAGTAGAGTTGAAGGAGTCCAGATAAATGTGCAGCACAGAAGCCTAGAGAAGAACACGTCTCAAGAAGAGGGAACCAACCATTCCTACTGTGTGCAGCTGAGAAATCAAAGATGTGGGTAGAGAACTGCTGTTACTGATAAATGCCCATTCAGGGGTGTGGCAGAGATGAAAGCCCATTGGAGTGGGCTTAGGATGAGAATGAATGATGAGGAAACATAGACCCTGAGGTTGGATGGCTCCCTCCAGAAATTATTCAGTGAAAGGAAACAGGGAACTGCGCAATAGCTAAAGGGAGGATGGGATCACTTTTTTTGAGAGAGATGATGCTAAGTCATTTTTATATTATATGCTAGTAGGAAAGATCCAGTAGTGAAGGAGAAGTCAGTGGTGCACAAGAGGAAGGAGACAACTTCAGGATTGCCACCCTTGAGAAGGTGAGAGGGGCCAGATCCAGAACATATACATGCTTCTCTGCAAGCAGGACCCTGTGTGTTTAATACAGCACTGACTCAGTGAATAAACTGAAACTTGAAAAGGTAGAAACAGAAAGCCAATGTTCTTTCCCACCACCATGCCACAGAACTACCTCTCTCTGTACTTTCCTGCTCCTGGACAAAAGTTCCAGAACATCTCATGGCTTTTTCAATTACTCTCAGTTACTCTCAGGTAACAATAACAAAAAAATTCATTATTCATATTTAGCACCCTGTGTATTATCAATGCTCCAAAATTTAATTTTAAGTTTCTCCCCTCCTCTAGCTCTGGCCTTTGCCACACCGGGAAATCACCAGTGAGGGAAGGGTAGCAGAAGTTGCTTCTCTTTTCCTGCTTGCTTCACCTCATCCACGGTCAGTCTGACCTGCTGGTTTTTGTTTTGTTTTGTTTTGTTTGGAATTCCATGGTTGGAATCCAGTAGGTAAGAAAGGTAAAAGAAAGGCCTTATTCAGTTAGTGTGTTATAATTCAGCATACATGCCCTTTCAGGATGCAGAATTTAAATACTAATTTTCTCTCTTCTGAAGCATTTTTATAGATTCTTCAAAGACTTACAATGGATAAGAATCTCCCAAAGATATCAGCTGGACTCCAGCCCCATGGTTTCTGACAGTTCATCTCCATCTGTTGAGGTCACCTTTTCTCAAGGTCCTCTTGGTGTCTCTCACAAAATGACCCAATCTAGTCCCTTCCATGGGGTTCTCATCTGACTGAGGGGAAACAGCTTTGCCTCACCAAACCCTGAAAGTACAACTTATGACCAATGAAACTCTCTATTCCATGACTCCAGGTCAGCAAACTAGAGACAGTTTCCCCTCTTCAGACTCCTCATGTTTTCCTTCATACTCCAGCGGACACATGTCAACTTCTCTGAGAGTTTATCTTCCAACTCTCCTTAGTTGGTTTGAAATGGCAGATGCATTCCCTCCCCTCCCTCCCCAGTGCCCCCACACACTGACAACTCTCTCCAAAGATGCTCTCCAACCTAGTATCTCTGATCCTCTCTATTATGTCACCTGGATCTGGCCAATGGACTAATGCCAGCAACACAGATGTCACTGTCTCCAAGCATATCCTGCCTAGATGGTTCAATACCTCCCTTTGGAATACTAGCATATTTGGTTCTCAAATTTGGGGTACCTGCCAAAACTCTGAGAGTAAATGAATCTCATTTTAATATTCTACAGAAATCCATAAACAGAGGGGTGATTGCATAAACAGTCAGTGTCGCTGCTGTGGCCAGAGTTGGCCTGATATTGCATTTGACTTCCATAAATTATTCCTTCCAGCATCCTTCTTCCTAACCATTTATCTCTCTTATACTCTAGAGCAGAAGTAGGAAGGGGCAGGGAGACCACATGCCATTACAAAGGTTGTTAACTGCACAAGGCATCTGGCTGAAGAGGTGAATGGTAAATGAAATATAAAGTACTGTTTGTTTTAGGTCCCCAGCTTGGGGCTGCACAGTCCTTGAGGGGAACCTGTTTTATTTCATTCTCAAAAAGGTGTCTCATGGTTTAGCAGAGGCCCTGGAAAGAAGCTACAGAAACACAGGAGGAATCACTGGTCCAAACAGAATGATAATGCCTCTGTGGTAGAAGAGAGAGTGCTATAATAGTAGTATGAGATTTATTTTTGTCCAAAAGGATGATGTAACTTAATACAGAAAATCCAGAAGGCACACTGATTGGGGCTGGCGAGAAGGGATAAGCAAAGATAGACTCAAACCAGGAAGAATGGGCAGAATTTGAACTGGGTTAAAAAGTTAGTAGAGCCAATTAAATTCAAATGGAGAAGACAACTCATCTAAAATTACTTTCTCTCATTTTGAAATATTATTTGGTATTGGTTCATTGTTTTAATTATTCAACTATGTTACAGAAATGCTTCTACACTTCTTTGCACTAACAGGATTCCAGACCCTGCCCATGGGGTTAGCAGTGTGATCTGAGTACACCTTCCACCCCTTTCCTCGCCTGGAACATTTGACCCTCTGAAGTCATCCAAAAGATCTGGATCAGGGGGGCTAAGAGACTACGTATGTCTATGAGTGGTAGAGGTAATGGCTGTTTGCATCTCCCTTAGGTTAATACTCAGAAATAAATATAAATTCCAGGAAGGAAGCTTCTGATTGTGTAGTTACGGTAAATTACTTTGGTTTAAACTACCAACTGTACCTGGACTTGTGGGAGAGTGAGTGAGAGTGAGCAAGTAAGGCAAAAGAGAGAGAGATTGATTATGGTTATTAAGTTTCTCGAAAACTCTTAGCTACATTTTGGCTTCTTCTTGATATAACACAAAACAAACTATTCTCATAAGTAAACAGAGGATATTAAAAACTTCCTTTTTTTTTTTTTTTTTTTTTTGAGTCAGGGTCTCACTCTTTTGCCCAGGCTGGAATGCAATGATGTAATCACGGCTCATTGCATCCTTGACTTCCCAGGCTCAAGTGATCTTTCCACCGCAGGCTCCCAAGTAGCTGGGACTACAGGCACAAGCCATCACGCTCAGCTAATTTTTATTTTTTAAAATTTTTTTGTAGAGATGGTTTCTCATTATGTTGTCCAGGCTGGTCTTGAACTTCTGGCCTTACACAATCCTCCCACCTCAGCCTTTCAAAGTACTATTACAGGTGTGAGCCACTGTACCTGGTCAAAAAATTCTAATCCATAAGAGAGTAACACAAAGTCCCAAGGTAAATTACCTTGTTTATTAAAGAATAAAGGTAGACCTAAAGGCAGGTACTTTCCTCTCCTAGCTCGCACTGCATTTAGTATTCAGTATAACCTGCTATTTATAAAGTTATCCAAAGACATCTTGGCATGAATCAAACCACACAGACAAGATAACATCACTTCCCTGGGAATTGCTAAGCTTCCTTCAGTCTCTCCCCTGTCAGCAGAGGCAGAGAGGTGCTGCCTCAATCCTAGCATACTGGAGACATGATTTTTCCACTGCAAGTTGCATCCTATTTCATATCCACATGGGATCCTGACAACTGAGGACTAAGGTAGATAGTGAGCCTCTGAGCAAGTTCACTGTTGATGGGCTTGTCACTAAAAATTCACTTCAGTTGTATAGAACCCAAACTAAGTATTACAGGAGAAGGGATCTGCCTTACAACCAGAAAAGAGACGTTACTCTCCATACTAGCCATAGAGATTTTCAGCAGTGCAGGACAATAAACATGAGCAGGTTGGACTCCTTGCCTGATGTGAGAATTCCTCTGCAGCATCCTTGTCAAATTCTCATCTATTGGTAGAAGCAGAATTGCTGGGTAGAAGAAAAGCACATTATTACTTTTATAGGCACTAAGAAATCACACTCCGAAAAGGTTATAACAAGTTATACTCCCTTCAATTAGGTTTTACGTTGTCTCCTATTCTCACTAACACCAGACATTCAACATTATCAGATTATTTAGTTTTGTCAAATCTAATTTACCAAATAGTATATCTGTATATATGCATATCTATATTCATATAGAGTGGGTATTTTAATTTTTTTTTTATTTTTGAGATGGAGTCTTACTCTGTCGCAGAGGCTGGAGTGCCACTGTGCCATCTCAGCTCACTGCAACCTCGGTCTCCTGGGTTCAAGTGATTCTCCTGCCTCAGCCTCCCAAGAAGCTGGGATTACAGACGCACGCCACCAAACCCAGGTAATTTTCATATTTTTGTAGAGACGGGTTTCACCACGTTGATCAGGCTGGTCTCAAACTCCTGACCTCAAGTAATCCACCGGCCTCGGGCTCCCAAAGTGCTGGGATTACAGGCATGAGCCACGGCACCCAGCCTAATTTGTATTATTGATATTAGCAGGTTTATTACTAATTAGCGTTTTTTCTTTAATTGAGTTTTTCTTTTTCCTTATTTTTTTCTGTATAAGCCTTTCATCTGCTATGTATGTTTCAAATTTTTCCCCATCTTTCTCACTTGTTGTTTAACTTTGTTCAGAGTATATTCTGTCATGTAAATATTTTACATTTTCATGTGGTCAAATATGTTGGTCTTTTAGGATTTCTTGGTTTTACACTATGCTTAGAAAGGCCTTTCCTATTTCGCAATGATGAAAATACTCATTCTTCTGGAGTTTTGTTGTCATCTTTTTGCAAATCATTTATTCATCTAGATAGAGCCTGAATATAAAGATCTTTTTTCTTTCCAAATAGTTTAAAAGACCTCTTATACTTCCATTCTCCAATCTGAATAGCTGAATGAATGAGAAAGTGAAAAATAGTACTGGCAATTAGTTAAATGGGCTCTTACTGTTTTTTACCACTGCTTCAGATCCAGGACAAAGGGAAGGGACTGAATTCCCATTCTGCAGAGGTTACACCTGCCTCCTTATTTTGTCATATCTTCCCTGAGTCTACATAATAATTAGTTAGCAAAATAACATAATTGGAAAATAGCTTCTCTGAGATGTGTAGATACTTTCTCAAATGTGCACTGACTAAGGTCTCATCATAATTTTCTTAAGGAACAACTCTCTTTCCATCCTAAATGCCAGACCAATGATATGATCTTTGGCAATCTACTCTGGAAGAAATAAAGCAGCATCTCATTCATTCCTTGCTGTGTTCAGATGACAGTCTATGAAGTATGCGTGTATTTGTAGGGGTGAAAGTGACAAAAAAGAAGGCAAGCCATATGAAGATTATATCTACTTAAAATTGACACATTTAAATGTCTGCAAAGATTCCAGACACTGTTTTAAGACAGCTGAAAAATCACAAAACTATTCTGCCCACATGCCCCAAATACTCTATCTCACCGTAGTCCTCTTGGATTTACACATACCAAAATGCTCAAGGGCCATTTCCTGAATTCCTGCCAAATGTTCCGATAACACTTCAGCTTAGATTACTTCAAATTCCAAGGAAAACACCAAAGTGATTTACGACAAGGAAAAAGAGATATTTGAACTAAAAACATAATCAACAGTAATTTACAAACTGAAGATAATTTTATGTCACTACTCAATTTTGGAAAAGCAACTCTTGTAGGAATTTCCCTTCTCTCCCCCAGATACAAATAGCCAGGCTGTTCATATGGACATCACTATTTACAGTAAATGGAAGACCTTGCATCTCACTTCTAAAAATAGGTAAGATACTCTATAAAAGGATCTGTCTCACTTCAAATAATCCCTTTTACTTATTAAAATAGGTATTTATATTTTATCTTATAGAGATCATTTCTTTATGGAGTTAAAAAATGGATGGCCAGGTGCAGTGGCTCACGCCTATAATCCCAGCACTTTGGGAGGCCGAGGCAGGAAGATCACTTGAGCCCAGGAGTTTGAGATCAGCCTGGGCAACATAATAGAACCCCACCTCTACAAAATACATTTTTTTAAAAAAAGATGGATGTGTCACTTAACTTTGTTGAAACTGATCTAGAGTTACAGGTTGGGCTGAAAATTATAAAATTCTAATTTATTTGAAAAATGTTAAAGTATCAAGTTAGCTTTCATCTTTGTAAGGATATTACTGCATCCTTTGTTATACTGAAAAAATTTAAGTTCCTATATTATTTTACTCATGATAAAAAAAAAGGCTACATCAAAACAATTGGCAAATATACATACCTTGATAGATTTTATTAAGCAGTGATCTTTCACCAATGATTATACAGTTATGCATCACTTAACAACAATGGGGATACATTCTGGGAAATGCATTGTTAGATGATTTTGTCATTGTGCAAACATCATGGAGTGTGCTTACACAAACCTAAAGGGTATATAGCCTACTACACACCTAGGTTATGTGGTATAGCCTATTGCTCCTAAGCTACGAACCCATTCAGCGTGTGACTGTACTGAATACTATAGGCAATTATAACACCATGGTAAGTATTTATGTATCACAACATAGAAAAGGTACAGTAAAAATATGGTATTACAAACTTTTGGGGCTACTGTCATATATGCAGCCTATTGTTGACCAAAACATCATTATGCAGCGTATAACTATTTTTTAAAATTCTCACTCTTATTTCATCCAAGTAGTTAAATTCTTAATGAATTTTACCCCCAAAATTTGTAAAAAAGAAAAATACAGGAAAACAGGTCCGTTTATAATAGGGGCAGCAGAGGAGAGGGTTATAGCTTAGAAACTGGAAAGAACAGTTCTGTTAAAACAAGCAAAAGCAAAAGACATTTAAAGTTACCAAGCAACTATGACAGGAAGATGGTGAGGCTGAGTGAAAATGATTGTTTAGGCTATAGCTTTAAAAATCAGCTGGACTTATCGCCATTTAAAAATAGATTTCAAGCAAAATAATAAAAACCCGTATTCTACAGTTATTATTTAGTCTAAACATTAGTTGTGATGGGCAGAATAACAGCCCCCAAAGATGTTCAGTCCCTACTTGCTGGAACTTATGAATATATTACTTAATGTGGCAGAAGGGACTGTGCAGATGTGATTGAGGATCTTGAGATGGTGAGATTACAATTGATAATAAATTATAATATTATCTGTATTATCTAGGCAGGCCAAATGTAATTGGAAGGGTCCTTCTAAGAGGGAGGCAAAAGAGTCCAAGTGAGAGATGTGATGCTAGAAGCAGAGAGTCACAGAGAGATTTGAAGGTGTTACATTATTAGCTTAGAAAATGGAGGGAAGGGCTTTGAGCCAAGGAATACAAGTGGTCTCTAAAAGCCAGAAAGCGAGGAAATGGATTCTCCCCTGGAGCCTCCAGAGGGAATACAGCCCTGCCAACACCTTGACTTTAGCCCAGTGAAACTGATTTTGGACTTTTCACCTCCAGAACCATAAGACAATACATCTGTTTTGTTAATGCTGCTATATTTGTACTACTTTGTTACAGTGGCAATAGGATACTAATATATTAGTGTGGCCCAAGCCATCTGTGAAATGCATACATTTGCACTCATTTGAACAAGAGACCTCCATATGGGTCTCACATCTCTCTATGTGAAGAGCTTTGTGGAACAATATTCTGGACAGGTAAATGCACAGGGCTAGCAGCCTAGAGGAAGTAAGTGTGGAAGGAAAAGAGTTGGAGAAGAACTGATGGGTACAAGAGACCACATTTGCAGTAGAAAAGACCCAAGGTAAGGGGATGAAGGTCACTGTTGGATACCAGTGCCTCTGCAATGAAGGTTTCCAGGTGAAGACCAACTCCAGTAAAGAGCTTGGTGGAGATCCTGGTCCCTATACTCATTTTTAATTTTTTTTCTCTTTCTTAACTAGCCAATCACAAAACATTTAAATGTATTTGCTGCACTTACAAACATCTCTAGAAATATGTAATGCATGATTTCAAAATGGGCCTGAACAGTTGTCTGAGTGGGAGGCAAATTCAATTAGTCTGCGTCCTATTGCCTGGTGAGGTGGCCTGCTGGGGATCCATGGGGCAGGCTGGTAGAGAACTGAGCTCTTCTTTCTGGCAGTCATTTAACACTCAGTGAGGTCAAATACTATCACCCCTGGCTCAGACAGGACCCAGGGCTATTAGGGGAGAACAGAATGGCAGGTGCCTGAGGCTTTGAGTAAGGAAGGAGGCGCTCATTCACCTGCATACTGTCTCTGAGTCAGGCTGCCCCAGAGTGCAGGAATCAAGGGCAACAGATCTCTGCTGCTCCTGCCATCATGTGTTCATCCCCTCTGCGGCTGAAGTCACACAGGCCTCTAGGTGACCCAATCCTGGCCTCCCAGGCTCAGTTCTGTGTGGAGTCCACAGATGCTGCTCCCCAGACCAAGTGCACAGGGTGCTACCAGTCAAGCCTCCTGTTCTGCTTGACTGGTTCTTCCTGAAATTCCCTTGTTTCACCACACAGAATGTGGTAAAGCTTGCTAATGATTGTAAACTGGAATCCTCTGGCATATATGTGTGGTCTACTCTGCTAAGTGGTTTAAAAAATTACTTATAAAATGCTTCAAACATACAAAAAATATAAGAAATAGTACAATAAACATATATGTACCTGGTATCTAGATTCAATCATTGGTAACATTTTACTGTGTGTGTTTTTGTGGAGAGAGAAAGAGTAAGGGAAAGAAAGGAATTCTGAAATAAATTAGACATTATCACACTTCAACACTTCACAACTTAGTTTCTTTTAATCTTTCTAATCTACAACAGTCTCCCAGCCCTGGTCTGCTTTTGTTGTTCTTGTATTTTAATGACTTTGACTTATTGAAGAGACCAGGGCAGTGTGTCTTATAAGACAGCTCATATTCTGAACATGTCTGATTGTTTCCTTGTGGTACACATGACGCTTTAAAAATATATATGTTTTTTGAATAAATAGCCTACATTTAGAATTTGGGCAATTTTGTGTAAAATTCTGGATTTCTGGCTTTAAAAACTTTTTAAAAAATCAAAAGACCTGGCAGTGCCTGGTGTGTATTCCTGGCTGGTTGCAATTTGTGGCCCAGTGTATGAGCTGCTGCCTTTGAGAGGGCATCATGTTGTAGCTGAGTGTCAAGTGCTATTCCTTACTGTGTCAAATCAACTGCCAACACACCTCATCCATGTGTGTAGTCCCCAAGGGCGACGGAGTTTATAACTGTATCAGTCCAGGTTCTCCACAAAAACTGGACCAACACACTGTCCATGAAAGCATTTGTTTTAAGGAATTGGCTCACAGGATTATGGGGGCTGGCACGTCCAAAATCCACAGGGCAGGCTGGCATGCTAGTAACTCAAGCAGGATTTTGATGTTACAGTCTCTCAGAATTCCTTCTTCTCTGGGAAACTTCAGTTTTGGCTCTTAAAACCAGCACTGATTGGTGAAGCCCACCCACATTATGGAGGGTAATCACCCCTGCTTAAAGTGAATTCATTGTAGATGTTGACGACATCTACAAAACACGTTCACAGCAATATCTAGACTAGGGTTTGACCAAATGACTGGGCATCACAGCCTAGCCAAGTTGACACACAAAATTGGCCATCACAGTGACTCTGTTTTAGAACCAAACATGAGAATGTTGTTTTTACATAGCTTTCTTCTCCCCAAACCTTTCTCCTGCTTCATATTGGTTTTCCATCGCTGTGTCACAAATTACCACAAACTTAGTGACTTAAAACACAAATTTACTATCTCGTAATTTTCATAGCTCAGAAGTCTGGATATAGTGTAGCTGAATTCCCTTCTCAGGGTCTTCCCTGACTGAAATCAAGGTGGGGCTGCATTCTCCTCTAGGGTCTGAGGTCCTTTTCCATGCTCTCTGGCTGTTGGCAGAATTCATTTCCTTACAGTTGTAGGACTGAACTCTGCCAGCTGGGAACCACTTCCAGCCTTTAGAGGTTATCTACATTCCTTACCATGTGGCCCTTTCTATTCTTAGGCCAATAAAAATATGTCAAATTCTCTGTGTCAAATTTCTGCCTTCCTTGTCAACCACCAGCTGGAGAAAACTCTCTGGTTTTAAAGGGCTTATGTTATTCAGTCAGGCCACCAGATCATCCCCCTTTCTTAAGTAAACTGTGCCATATAACATGACCTAATCACAGGAGTAAACTCTATTACACTCACGGTCCTGCATCATATCCATTATGCAGGAGACGTGTACATGGAGGAGGGTCCAGAATCTTGGGGCCCTCTTAGAATTCTGCCTACCACATGCTTCTTCAAGTTATTTGCAGAAGGTTTTACCCTCTATATTCAAGAAAATAACAGAATTAAAGTGAAATGCTCAAAACTCAATGACTGAGCAAACCCATTTTCCTAATGAGTATAACAAGTAGCTAGTGGCTGAGCAATACCTTCCCACATAAGGAATCAGGAGAACTATCAAATAGAGTCTCGCTAAATAATGCATTCTCATAAAGTGTAAAAGGGATCTCCCTTTCCTCTGTCATACAAACTCTGCCTTCAGAGTAAGAGTTTACTCATCTTTTCCCATTCTGAGGTTTATTGGTAGCTTCTTATAAAATCAGCCTCAGTTGCACCCAGCCACACAGACATAAGAGACCTATGAAAGCAAAACCAGAGACCAAACAAAGAGCTGCCCTAACTCTTTTAGGGTTGTATTTTTAAGTGATCACAAAAGGGGGAAGAAGAAAAAAAATCCCAAGCAGAAGCCCACAAATAGAGAGAGTTTATAGTAGTAATTCAAGTTTCTTACACTCAGTTCCTTGTAGATTGTTATTTGTTTTTTTTGTTGTTGTTGTTTTTGTTTTGTTTTGTTTTGTTTTTGAGATGGAGTCTTGCTCTGTCGCCCGGGCTGGAGTGCAGTGGCCGGATCTCAGCTCACTGCAAGCTCTGCCTCCCGGGTTTAGGCCATTCTCCTGCCTCAGCCTCCCGAGTAGCTGGGACTACAGGCGCCTGCCATCTCGCCCGGCTAGTTTTTTGTATTTTTTAGTAGAGATGGGGTTTCACCATGTTAGCCAGGATGGTCTCGATCTCCTGACCTTGTGATCCGCCCGTCTCGGCCTCCCAAAGTGCTGGGATTACAGGCTTGAGCCATGTTATTTGGTGTTTTTAAGGAAACAGGATGGTGTTTTAAGGAAAAGGCAACCTTAAAGAAGCATGCAAAAACAAAATTCCAGACTTACAGAAATGATGACTGGACCACAAAATGTGTAGTCACACTTACGGGTGTTATCTTTTCATAACTCCTTCCTGTGTTTCTTCTGGGCCATTTTACCAAGAGATGTTATGCATTCATCTGCCAAAAAATACAGTGGCAGCAAATGAGCCACCCTTATTCATCACATTTCTATTATACATAGAGCTGTACACTGGTTATACCACAGTCACTCAGTCCTTGCCCCAGAATATTTTCCCAAAAAACCTTTACAGGAAAGTGAAAAAAAAAAAAGAAAAAACAAAAAAGAGGTGCTTCAATTCTTTTCTGTTACTGGAAAAACTGAAAAAGGAATCCCGATATCACTGACTGAGAATAACTCATTTTTCTATGATCCAATCTATAATCCTGTGCAACAGAGAAGAATCTAAGCCATTAAAAACTGTTTTGAGTAACGCTTGTATACCTATTTCAGCCTGTTATATGATGCACTGCATTTGACCATCGACTCAGAGATCTGCTGAAATGAACTGTTGGAAGTCCCCCTCGGGAGAACTTTTCCTCATTGAGAAGCCACAAATAATACCTCGCTTGAAGTGTGATTAGAAAAGTTTACAAGGAACTGAAATATTCTCATGAATTTCAATGTTTAATTTAAGCATGTCTTCCCCAAAAGAAATCTAAACAAAAACCTTGCCAAATACCTCTGGTAGCAAGGAGAACTAATAATGGAATCTCCTGCCAAGTGTTCTGAGAGGTTGAGAATAATGATATCCATCTTAAGAGAATTTCTAGGTCGTGGATTTTCCCTCCAATCCCAACGTTTTCAGGAGCTATTTTTTATGCCTAGGATATTTCTTATTATATTTATTAAATGATGAAGAGGAGAGGGGATGGGGGACAAAGAAATAATTAATTGGTTTTCTTGCATGTTGTAACCTAAGGAGAAAGACAGACATGGCATGATGAGGAAGAACATTGGAAGCACAGCCAAGGCAGAGGCTGGGAGGAGTCACTGAAAACAATTAGTCATCCATCATCCCCATCCCCAAAAATCCTGAGTAGGGAACTGGAAAAAGAGTCTTTTGGAGGGGTCAGTGTTCAGAGCTCTTCCAACCAATTTCCTTGCCTCATTTGTAAATTAAAGACACTTTTCATCACCCAGACTTTATTTCAAAGGGAGGTAAGAATAAGGATCTTCTAAACACAGGTCTTCTTGACAACATAAATTATCATTCCCAGAACTTTCCTTCATGTATTCCAATGTTATTACCACTGTTTACCACAATCACGAGATATTCCCCTAGAGATATCTAAAAGATGAGCCATTTAAGTCAACACCTCCTACAAAGTAAATAACTTCTCAGCTCTCAGCTTTCATCCATCCAACATTTTCTTCTTTACAGTACTCCCTACTCTCCCTCTTGACTAAGGAAAATTAGATTCTCTTCTCTGACTTAGCTTTTGTTTTGCATGAGTGCTCACTTGCTTTTCTTCATTCCCCTGACAGCTCCGTATCCAACAGCATCCCTTCTATGAGGATAATTCTCTTTGACTGAAAGACAAAATTATTTGTTCAGTGTCTATTATAAGTTCATGGTGTTGGCCTAGAGACTAAGGCAGAATCTTTCAAGTTTGCCATTATAGACACTTTGAGCAGGAAAACCCCCTTTTTGTAGGGGGCCATCTTGTGCGTTGTAGAATGTTTAGCATTATCCCTGGCCTCTGTTCACTAGATTTCAGAAGCACCTCCCTCCCCAGCTGTGACAACCAAGAATATCTCCAAACATTGTTAAATGTCCCCAAGGAGTAAATTTGTCCCCATTGAGAACAAGTAGACTAAGGGAATTTCAACAGAAATAGAAGAAAGAGTCCCTTTCCTTGAGGAGTTTAAAATCTTATGGAGACATAGATTGTTATAGAGAAGCATCTTTAGAAATGATTTATGAACTCTTCCTTTTTTATTAGTGAATACATTGAGTGAGGCACAGAGACATTAAGTGATTCGCTCAGTCGTACAACAGAAATATTCCAGAAAACAAAGGTAGCATATAATCAAGCCTAAATTGCATTCGCATAGACCGCAGATGCTATGAAAACCTAAAGAGGGGAGAGAATAATGCTAGTTGATAGTGGCATGAAAGAGGTAGTACTACACCTCCAAGGATGAGCACTTGAAGGGTGAGATTAGCAGGGAGAAGAAGGAAGGGGATGCCTGGCATGATCATGCATGACCACAGCATATGTAAAGGCTTAAAGGTAAGAGTAGAGCATGGAGCTTTAGAGGAATGAGGCAGGGACTAACTCAGAATGGCCAAAGATAAGGTTGGAGAGGTTAAATGGGTCCAAATTCTGGAGGCTGCTGACCTCCTGGATTAAGTCCAAGATCTGATTGAGAGACCTTCAAAAAATGATTTCTGGCCTCCTCTTGGGGAAGGCAGAAAAACTGAAACCACGCTAATTGGGAGTCAAGAGATTTGGGTTCTAGTCCTAGCAATTCACTGACAGCTGCGTGACTTGGACAAGCTCATTTATTTCCCTTGGCCCCACTTCCTGCATCTGTAAAATGGGGGTCGAATTGGATGAGCCCTGAGCTCCTTTCCAGCTGTTGCTTGTTCTGATTCACACTTGCTGTCACTTGCACTGATGGCCAAAGAGCTGTTTGCCGCTTGCCCTGATGTGTCTCAGCAGGTACCCTAAGGGGCCCTTGAGGGGAGGGTGCTGTATCTTCTGGCCCAACCACAGGACATCAAATCCACATGTGAGCAGCCTGAATGCAAGGAAATGTGCTGGAGTACCAAATGTTCCTTATTAGTTGCAGTGTTTTCTGTTATTGAATAAGGCCTGCCATTTCCTGACTTTTACTAAACCCAAGATTGCACAGTTTACTGGGTTCAGAAAAAAATAATGTACAACAGCTGAAGGGTAAGTGAAAGAAGAACAAGGTATCTAACATGACGTTGTCATATCATTTAGTAAATTCCAACAGACAGTAAAAGGTGTTAGTATAATTTGACATGGATGAGGGCAATCAAAGAAATAAATTAAGGACTTCTTTTCAATTAAGGACACTATCAACAAGATTAAAGGACGCTGAAAAATAGAGAAAGAAGGCCACGCACAGTGGCTCACTCCTGTAATCCCAGCACTTTGGGAGGCCAAGGTGGGTGGTCACCGGAGGTCAGGAGTTTGAGACCATCCTGACCAACATGGTGAAACCCCGTCTCTACAAAAAACACGAAAATTAGCTGGGCGTGGTGGCATGCCTGTAGTCCCAGCTACTCTGAAGACCAAGGCAGGAGAATCACTTGAACCCAGGAAGCAGAGGTTGCAGTGAGCCGAGATCACGCCACTGCACTCCAGCCTGGGCGATGAAGCAAGACTACGTCTCAAAAAAAAAAAAAAATTAAAAAAATCTAGAAAGATATTTGTAATGTCTAAAACCAATGAGAGAGGGCAGAGGGCCACTGGAATACACATGGAATTCCTGAAGGTCAAAAAAAGAAAGCAGTCCCAACAGGAAAATCAGCAAAGGCTATAAATGGACAATTTCCAAAAAAGAAAACCAAAAAAACTATCAAGTATACCATTAAATACTCAAAGTAAAAGATAATCAGTAAAATGGAAAATTAAAGAAATGGTGATATTTGGATTTGTACCTGTTAGACTAGTAGGAAATTAGAAGGCTGTGTAATGGAAAGTGTTAGCAGAATTGTTGGAACTTATGTGCACTGTTGGTGGGACTGTAAACTGGTACAACCAACGTGGAGACAAACCTGCCAGATACTTAGTTTAACAAAGTCTATTCATGCCTATGACCTTTGTTGCATGAATATCTGTATTGGTTTCCTTTTTAAGTTTGTTTTTTAAATTTTATTGTAAATTAATAATTTATAACTATATTTATGGAGTACAAAGTGATGCTATGATTTATGAATACAATATGAAATAATTAAATCAAGCTAATTAACGTATTCATTACCTCAAATACTTTGATTCATATCAAATATTTTTATCATTTTTTGTGGTCAGAGCATTTGAAATGTATTCCCTTAGCCATTCTGAAATATGCAGTACACTATTATTAAATATATTCACCACACTGTGCAATAAAGCTCAATGAAAAAACACTCATTCCTCCTGTCTAATGGAGACTTCATGCCCTTTGACTATCATGTCTCCATTTCCTGCCCCTGCTCAGCCTCAGTAACCACCACTCTACCCTTTGCTCTATGAATTCGAGTGTTTCAGAATCCACATATATGTGAGAACATGAGGTAATTGTCTTTCTGTGCCTGGTTCATTTTACTCAGCACGTTTTCCAATTCCATCTATGTTGCTGCAAATGACAGAACTGCATGTTTTTGTTTTTGTTTTTTTTTGTTTTTTTTTGAGATAGAGTCTCACTCTGTCACCCAGGCTCGAGTGCAGTGGCATGGTCACTGCAACCTCCGTCTCCTGAGTCCAAGCAATGGCACGCCAGGCTAATTTTTGTATTTTTAGTAGAGACAGGGTTTCACCATGTTGGCCAGGCTAGTCTCAAACTCCTGGCCTCAAGTGATCTGCCCACCTTGACCTCCCAAAGTGCTGGAATTACAGGTGTGTGCCACCATGCCAGGCTAATTTTTCATTTTTTAGTACAGACAGGGTTTTGCCATGTTGGCCAGGCTGATCTCAATATCCTGGCCTCAAGTGACCAGCCTGCCTCAGTCTCCTGAAGTGCTGAATTAAACACTCCCTGCCTGTTTTTTGTTTCTTGAAATAGGGTCTAGCTCTGTCACCTAGGCTGGAGCGATGCAATCACAGCTCACTGCAGCCTCAAACTCCTGGGCTCAAGGGGGCCTCCCACCTCAGTCTCCCAAGTAGCTGGGACTACATGTGTGCCCCACCATGTCTCATTTTTAGAGAAAAATTTTGTAGAGATGGCGCCTTGCTATGTTGCCCAGGCTGGTCTCAAACTCCTGGCCTCAAGAGATCCTCCCACCTTTACCTCTCAAACTGTTGGGATTACAGACGTGAGCCACTGCACCCAGTTTTTAAAGGTTGAGTAGTATTCAGTTCCATATTTTCTTTATCCATTTGTCTGTTGATGGACACATAGTTGATTCATAACTTGACGATTGCATATGGTGCTGCCGTGAACATGGGAGTACAAGGTAATTTCAAATCTCTTGGGTAAATGCCCAGAAATGAAATTGCCGAATTATATGGTAATTCTATTTTTTTTTTTTTTGAGGAACCTCCATACAGTTTTCTATAATGGTTGGACTAATTTACATTTCTATCAACAGTTTACAAGGATTCCCTTTTCTCCACATCCTTGCCAAGACTTATCTTTCATCTTTTTGATAATAGCCATTCTGACAGGTATTAAACAGTATTTCATTGTGGATTTAATTTGTATTTCCCTAATGATTAGCAATGTTGAGCATTTTTTCTTATATCTGTTGGCCATTTGTATATCTTCTTTTGAGAAATGCTTATTCAGGTCACTTGCCCATTTTTAAATTGGGTTATTTATTTTATTTTTTAATTTTAAAAATACTCCAACTTATATTTTGTAAGTGGTTTCACTAATGATAACAGTACTAAGATTTATTAAACATTTTTATATACCAGACACTGTTCTTAACACTTGATATAAACCATTTCATCCAATACTCCATATAAACCTATTAAGGAGGCACTACTATTACCACCATTTTCAAAATGAAGAGTATGAGGCACAGAGAGGTTAAGAAACTTTCTCAAGATCACACAGGTAGGAAGTGCAGGGCAAGGATTTAAACTCAGGCAGTCTGACTTTAGAGTTTATAACCACAATACCATATGGCCTCCCCTATGTATAAAAGATGGTTGGTTTTAATATTTTGATACATAAATATAAAATTATGGTGTTTGGGCTGGGCACGGTGGCTCAGGCCTGTAATCCCAGCACTTTGGGAGGCCGAGTCGGGCAGATCACGAGGTCAGGAGATTGAGACCATCCTGGCTAACATGGCAAAACCCCATCTCTACTAAAAATACAGAAAATATATATATACACACACACACATATATATTTATATATATACACATATATATTTTTATATATACATACACACACACACACACATATACATATATATTAGCTGGGCATGGTGGCGGGCGCCTGTAGTCCCAGCTACTCGGGAGGCTGAGGCAGGGAAATAGCGTGAACCCGGGAGGCAGAGCTTGCAGTGAGCCAGATCGCACCACTGCATTCCAGCCTGGGCGACAGAGCAAGACTCCATCTCAAAAATAAATAAATAAATAAATAAATAAATTATGGTGTTTAAGGCCTATGATCAAGTCACTATAGTGAGGGATTATCAAACTGCCACTCATACAGCAGTCTCTGCTTCATTGTCCTGGAACAACATGCTAAATTAACTTTTAACATAGGTATCTGAAAAGCATTGCACCAGGTTTCCCACAGAGCCAAGCAATCTCTGAAGGCCATTGAGAAATTGTCTAGAATCTCCACTGGTAATAAAGTATCTCCCAATCTAATGTCTCACCAGAGTTCTAGGCCTCTGTTTCCCACTCCCTACAGCTCAGCACCTACATATTCTATAATCTCATGCGGCAACACTCTCCTCCTTGTACACCAAGCTCCACTTCACTGTCATATTTTCAATGCCTTGAAGTAATTAAGCTCTTTCCTGCTTTACTTTCCTTATTTATGTTTTCCCTCTGCCTAAAATGCTGTCATTTGACTGAATAAAATAAATAAACGAGTGAATGAATAAATGTATTAATAATGCCAAATTCATTATCATTTTATCCAAACAACTCCTCTTCTGTACCTTTCTCTCTCAAGCACTCACGTCATGCTGGATTTCACTTTCTCCCTCTCCCTGGATATGTGATTAGTCACGATACACAATAGATTCTCCCATGTGAAGTCTCCCACATGTAGCCATTCCTTTCCTTTACTACCCTAGCCTCAACTCATAACACTGGGTGTTTTGTGCAACAGCCTTCTTACTGAACTTTGCCAATACTTCTTTCATTTATTGTTTCACGAATTATCTCCTTTGACTTGAACCTCATGCCAGGCACTGAATTAAGTGCTTTGGAGACAATGATGGATAAGACAGATACATTATCTATTCTCCCAAAGTTTCCCATAGCTTATGTATTTACATGTTATACTACTGAAAGATTAATTTTCCTTAAATGCCACAGTTTCCATCCCTTTAAAAATCTTCTATAGCTTCTTGTTGTCTAGAGAAAATAGTTCAAAATTCTTAGTCTAATATTTTCATTCCTACAAATTCATCTTCCATTGCTCACTTGAGTATCCCCACTATGCCAGCTATAGATTTCCTGCTTGTAAATGTGCCATACTATCTCCTGCCTTGGTTCTTCTGCTTGAGCCAGTCCGCCTACCTAAAATGCCTTCTCCCTAACTTTTATTTAGGTCTCACTTTTCCCCCTCCAGCTTTACTGAGGTACGGTTGACAAATAAAGATTTTATAAATTTAAGTTGTAAACATGACATTTTGTTATATAAACATTATGAAGTGATTACCACAGTCACACTAATAAACACAGCTGCCACCTCACATAGTTACCTGGTTTCCTTGTTGCTATTGCCGCTTTTTGGTTTTGGTGATAAGAACGCTTAAGATCTACTCTTAGCATATTTCAAACATACAATACCTTATTGTTAACTATAGTCACCATGCTGTACAGTACATCTCCAGAACTTATTCATTTTATAACTGAAAGTTTCTACCCTTTGACCAAAATCCCCCGTTCTCCCCCTCCACCTAACTACCGGCAACCACCGTTTTACTCTCAGTTTCTATGAGTTCAACTTGCTTAGATTCTACACGTAAGTGAGATGATTCAGTACATATCTTTCCGTGTCTAGCTTATTTCACTTAGCTTAATGTCCTCCAGGTTCATCCATGTTGTCACAAATGATAAGATTTCCTTCTTTTTTTAAACATTGAATAATATCATTGCAAATACATATAAATATAATAAATATATAAATCACATTTTCTTTGTCAATTTATCTGTTAAAGGACACTTACGATGTTTCCATATCTTGCCTATGGTGAATGATGTTTCAGTGAACATGGGAGTGCAGATATCTCTTTGAAATACTGATTTTATTTCCTTTGGGTACATATTGAGAAAAGTGATGGATGGGTCATAATTTTTTGAGAAACCTCCAAACTGCTTTCCATAATGGCTGTACAAATTTATAATCTCACCAACAGTGTACAGGAGTTCCCTTTTCTCCAAATCCTCACCAACACTTATTATCTTTTACTTTTTGAAAATAGTCCTAACAGGCATGAAGTGATATCTCATTGTGCTTTTGATTTGCATTTCCCTGATGATTTGTGATGTTGAGCACTTTTCCATGTACCTGTTTGTCATTTGTATGTTGTCTTTGAAAAAACAGACATTCAGGTCTTTTGCCCATTTTTTTTTTTTTTTTTTTTGAGATGGAGTCTGGCTCTGTCGCCCAGGCTGGAGTGCAGTGGCCGGATCTCAGCTCACTGCAAGCTCCGCCTCCCATTTTGTTTTGTTTTGTTTTCTGCTATTGAGGTTGAGGTTATATGACTTCCTTATATATTTTGGTCATTAACCTTTCATCAAATATATAGTTTGCAAATATTTTCTTCCATCCCATAGGTTGCCTTTTAATTTTGTTGTTCCTTTTGTGGCACAAAATATTTTTGGTTTGATGTAGCTCCCCTTAGTTTTGCTTTTGTTGACATGTTTTTAGTGTTATATTTACTAAATCATTATGAAGACCAATATCAAGGTGCTTTTTCCCTATGTTTTCTTCTAGAATTTTGGTTTCAGGTCTTATGTGTTTAGTCCATTTAGTTTGTTTCTTCGTAAGATAAAAGGGTCCAATTTCATTCTTTTGCATATGGATATTCCATTTTCCCAATACCACTTATAAAAGAGACTATGCTTCCCCGCATTGTGTCTTCTTGGACACTCTGTACAAGATTAGTTGACCATATTTGCTTGAGTTTATTTCTGGGCTCTCTATTTTGTTCCACCTGTTTGTGACTGTTTTTATGCCAGTACCATACTGTTTTGATTACTATAGTTTTATAAGAAAATTTGAAATCAGATAGTGTGATTCCTCTAGCTTTGTTTTTATTTCTCAGGATTCCTTTGGCTATTCAGGGTCTTGTGGTACCATACAAATTAAAAAAAAATTTTTCTTTTTCTGTAAAATATGTCACTGTAATGTTTGTAGGAATTGCATTGAATCTGAAGATTGCTTTGAGTAGTATAGATACTTTAACAAATACTGTTTCTTCTAATCCATGGACCCAGGATATCTTTTTATTTATTTCAGTCTTCTTTAATTTCTTTCATTAATCTTTTATAATTTTCAGTGCACAGATCTTTCACCTACTTAAATTTATTCCTAGGTATTTTCTTCTTTTTGATTCTACAATAAATGCAATTGTTTTCCTAATTTCTTATTTAATTATTGATTTTTCAGATAGTCTATTGTTAGTGTCAGAGGCACAAGTGATTTTTATATGTTAATTTTGTATCCTGCATCTTTACTGAATTCCTTTGTTAGTTCTACCAGTTTTTTGGTGAAATCTTTAGGGTTTTCTATGCACAAGATCATGTTATCTACAAACAGAAACTATTTAATTTATTTCCTAGTTTGGATCTTTTTATCTCTTTTTCTTGCCTAATTACTATGGCTAGAACTTCTAGCACTATGTTGAATAGAAATGATGAGAATGGGCATCCTTGTCTTGTTTCTGATTTTGGAAGAAAAGCTGTCAACTTTTCACCATTGAGTATGATAGTAGCTGTGGGCTTGTTCTATATGGCCTTTATTATGTTGAGGTACTTTCCTTTTATACCCTTTTTGATGAGAATTTTATCACGAAGTGAGGCTGATTTTACAGAGTACTTTTTCTGTATCTATTGAGATGATCATACAATTTTTATCCTTCATTCCTCAATGTGGTGTATCACATTTACTGATTTGCATAAGCTGAACCATCCTTGCATCCCAAGGATAAATCCACTTGACTGGGGTGAATGATCTTTTTAATGTGCTGTTGAATTCCATTTGGTAGTATTTTGTTCAGGATTTTTGCATCTATGTTCATCAGGAATACTGATACATGTTTTTTTTTTTTTTTTTCTTTTAATGTCCTTGTCTAGCTTTAATATCAGGGTAATGCTGGCCTCATAAAAGGAATTTGGAAGCGTTCCCTCTTCTTCAATATTTTAGAAAAGGTTGAGAAGAATTCATACTAATTCTTCTTTAAATGTTTGATAGAATTCACCCATGAATACATTTGTTTCTAGGCTTTTCATTATTGGGAGATTTTTGTTAATGGTTCAATCTCATTACTCATTATTGGGCTGCTCAGATTTTCTGTTTCTTCATGATTTAGTCTTGGTAGGATGTAGTTTCTAAGGATTTATTCATTTCTTTTAGGTTACCCAATTTGTTGGCATACAATTATTCATCCTATTCTCTTATGATTCTTTGTATATATGTGGGATCAGTTGTAATGTCCCCTCTTTTATTTCTGATTTCATTTGAGTATTCTTTTTTCCTCAGTCTAACTTTGTCTATTTTGGCTGTCAAACCAACATTTTTTAGTTTGTCAATTGTCAGTGTAGGTTTGTCGATCTTGTCTTTTAAAAAACTTTAGTTTTGTTGATCTTTCCTATTATTCTTGTAGTCTCTATTTTATTTATTTTTTGCTCTGATCTTTGTTATTTCCTTCCTTCTGCTAACTGTGAGCTCAGTTTGCTCCTTTTCTAGTTCCTTGAGGTATAGAGTTAGGTTGTTTTCTGAGCTCTTTCTCTTTTCCTAAAATAGGTGTTTATTGTTACAAGTGTCTTTCTCAGAACTACTTTTGCAGCATCCCATAAGTTTAGGTAGGTTGAGGTTTCATTTTAATTTGTCTCAATGTTTTTAATTTCCCTTTGGTTTCTCTTTTGACCCACTGATTGCTCAAAAGTATATTGTTTAATTTCCACATATTTGTGAGTTTTTCAGTTTTCTTTTTATTATTTACTCTAGTTTTATACCATCATGGTTGGAAAAGGTACTTGATATGATTTCAATATTCTTGAATTTATTAAGACTTGTTTTAATATAATATATGATCCATCCTGGGGAATGTTCCACGCACACTTGAGAAGAATATATATTCTGCTACTGTTGGATGGAATGTTCTGTATGTGTCTGTTGGTTCCATTTGGTTTATAGGATTGTTTAAACCTACTGTTTCCATATTGATTTTCTGTCTGGATGATCTATCCATTGTTGACAGTTGAGTATTAAAGTCCTCTACTATTGTTGTATTATTTACCAGTTCTGTTAATACTTGATTTGTACTAATAATACCAGTTAATGCTGTACTAATGACAGCGTATTGGCATTATCAGTTTATATTAATATTTTCGGTTCTGTTAATGTTTGTTTTATATACTTAGTTGCTCCAATGTTGGGTGAATAAATCTTTACTATTGCTATATCTTCTTGATGAAGTGATTCTTTTATCATTAAACAATTATCTTGTTTCTTTTATTGTGATAGTTTTTTACTTCAAGTCTATTTTGTCTCTTATAAGTATAACCCCTCCTGCTCTCTTCTGGTTACCATTTTCATGAAATATCTCTTTCTACCCTCCGCTTTCAGCCTATGTGTATCCTCAAAGCTAAAGTGAATCTCTCATAGGAAGCATATAATTGCCTTGTTTTTAACTCATTCAACCACTCTATTTTTTAAGGGGAAAATTTAATCTATTTAAAGTCACTTTTGATGGTAAGGACTTATCATTTTATTTTGTTTTATTTTTTAAAGACAGAGTCTTGCTCTGTCACTGAGGCTGGAGTGCAGTGGCACAATCACAGAATCATAGCTCACTGTAACTCTGAACTTCTGAAACTCCTGGGCTCAAGTGATCCTCCCACCTCAGCCTCCAGAGTAGCAAGGGCTACATGTGTGTACTCCCATGCCTAGCTAATTCTTTAAAATTTTTTGTAGAGACAGAGTCTTGCTATGTTGCTCAGGGTAGTCTCGAACTCCTGGCCTCAAGTGATCCTCCTGCCTCAGCCATCCAAAGTGCTGGGATTATAGGTATGAGTCACTGTGCCAGCCTGCCATTTTGTTAATTGTTACTCACTATGTAGTAATTTTTTGTACCTTTCATCCTCTGTTGCAGTCTTCCTTTGTGGTTTGATATATATTTTTTTCCAGTGGTATGTTTGATTCTGTTCTCTTTATCATTTTGTATATGCTATAGATTTTTGCTTTGTAGTTACCATGAGGCATACATAAAACATCTAATAGTTATAGCAGTCTGTTTTAAGCTGATAACAGCTTCACTTCAGTTGCATACAAATACTATACTTTTGCCTCTCTCTGACCCCACATTTTATGGGTTTTTTTAGTCACAATTTACATCTTTTATATTATGTATTCACTAATGAAATAATGTAGTTATACTTTTAGTACTTTTATCTTTTAACCTTTATAGAGTTAAAAGTGACTTACATACCACCATTTCATATGAGAATATCATGAATATGCTACATTTATCAAATATAAAATATCAAATATTATACTATAATACTATAAATACTGTAAATATTATAGTATAATATTATACTACATATTTACCTTTACTCGCAAACTGTGTCCTTTTATTGCAGCTTGAAGAACTCCATTTAGCATATCTTATAAGACAGGTCTAGTGGTGATAAACTCCCTCAGCTTTTGTTTATCTGGGAAAGTCTTTATCTCTCCTTCATTTCTGAAGGTCAGCTTTTCTGGAGAAAGTATTGTTGACTGACAGTTTTTTCTTTCAGCATTTTGAATATATTATCCTATTCTTTCTTAGTCTGTAAAGTTTCTGCTGATAAATCTACTGACAGCCTTATGAAGATTCTCTTGTGTGTGGTGTGTCACTTTTGTCTTGCTGCTTTTGAAATTCTTTTTTTTTTTTTTTTACTTTTGACAATTTGATTATATGTCTCTGTCATGACTTACTTGGGTTGAGAATGGGAACTTTTGAGCTTCATGAATCTGAATGTCCATATCTCCCAAGGTTTAATAAGTTTTCAGCCTTATTTCTTAAATAAACTTTCTTCCCTTTTCTCTCTCTTCTATATCTGAGGCCCCTGTAATGCATACATTGTGCCACTTAATGGTGTCTTATAAATCCCATAGCTTTTTTTTCTACTTTTTCTTTCTTTTTTCTCCACCAACTAGATAATTTCAAAAGGCTTGTAATTAAGTTCACAGATTCTTTCTTCAGCTTGATTGACTCTGCTGTTGAAGCCCTCTACTGCATTTTTCATTTCATTCATTGTATTCTTCAGCTCCAAGATTTCTTTTTGGTTCTTTTCATGATTTCTATCTCTTTGTTGAATTTCTAGTTTTGTTCATGCATTATGTTCCTGATTTTGTGGAGTCATCTACCTGTGTTCTCTTGTATCTCACTGAGCTTTTTTAAAATAATTATTCTGAATTCATTTTCAAGCAATTCATAGACCTCCATTTATTTGGGGTCAGTTACTAGAAAATTATTGTGCTCCTTTGGTAGTGCCATGTTTCCTTGACTTTTTGTATTTCTTGGGGCTTTGCATTGATATCTGCACACTTGAGGGAGCAGTCACCTATTCCAGACATTACAGATTAGCCTCAGTGGGGGAAATACTTTCACCTGCAAGAGGGTGTGAGAATGCCAGTTGGGTAGGGTACAGCGGCTCTAGTTTCAGAATGTGTGCTGTGGTGTACTCTTCATGCAGCTCTATCATTGAGGTCAGCATTGGGGACAACTCTAGGAGTCCTACACAGCCAAGGCTACAGATATCTGAGGTTATGGCAGCAGTAGCAAAGGCTGTTGGGATCCTTGGTGGCAAAGACTTCTGGGATCTCCCTGTTCTCTTTTTCCCCTAGGGAGAGAAGTCCTAACCAAGGGGATCCTTCTTGGTGCCAGGTCTGGTATGGCCTGCGGGCAGTTGCAGCAGCACTGGGTTCTGGCATACAAGTACTCAGAGCAGCAGCAGAGATGGGGCCTAGAACTCTGGGGTGTTCCCCAGTGGCATGGGCTCTGGTGAGACGATGAAGTACAGTGGTGGCTTGGGCCACAAAAGGCAGGGCACAGCAGCAGCATGGCCCCAGGCCAACATTTTCAAAAGTTTTAACCCATTCCAGCATCAACTTTAAGTTCCAAATGTCATCTAAACATCACCAACTCAAAAAGTTACAAATTGCATCATCTGAATCAGGTGTTGCTGAAATCTGTATGGTCTACCCTGGGCAAAATTCCTCTCCATCTCTGGACCTATGAAACTAGGAAACAAGTTATCTAAATACAAATATCTAAAATACAAAGGTGGGCTAGGCATAGGATAGACATTTCCATTCCAAAAAATATTAAATGGAAGGAATAAAGGAGTCACCAATCCCAAAGGAGTCAAAACTGAGCAGGGTAAATTTCGTTAGGTTTCAAGGCTTGAGAAGAATCCTCTGTCATTCAACACACCCTTGGGGCCCATGGCAGTTCTGCCTTTTGGGTTTGTGGTAGCCCTATCCTCTGAGCCCACAGTGGTCTATTCTTTGGACCTATGGTGGGCCTCAGGATCATTCTTTCATTTTCTTAAATGGTAGCAAATATTTACAGCTGACTGGCTCTATTGGCCCACTTTCTGTCTGTAGAAGTTTGGAAGTCTGATAGCATTCTCATATTTCATCCTGCTTCTATCCTTTTAAAAGTTCAAGCTGGCAGTCTGCAGATACAACATGCGCAAAACCCTTGTGGTTCTCCTGTGGGGGCCCAGGGATTCATGCCATTAGACAAAAGGGTTCTCCACAGATTTTCCGTGAGTAACTCATTCCTATTTTTGGTGTCTGGTGAGATGCTTGAGTGTATCCCTGAGTCATGCTTTATCTCTTCAGCAAAAGGTTGTCCAGCCACATCCTTGGCCTTCTCTCTGGAGCATACTTCCTAACAGAATTTCCTAACTTTAGCATCCTTTGCAATCTGGGTAGACTGGTAACTTCCAAAATAAAAGTACTTGTTCATTTTTATCTAACAGTTCCTTTCTTATCTTATCTTTCTGCTTGTATTTATCTGACTATAGGCAGCCAGGGAAAACCAGCCTGCATCTTTAATACTTTTCTCGGAAGTCTGCTTTTATTTCTACTCAGAAATATTCAAGCTATTGCTTACAAATTAGGCTTTCCATACAACAAAGAAAACATGATTCAGCCAACTTTTCTGCCTGTATATAAAAGATCACCTTTCCTTCAGCTTTCAGTAACACATTCTTCATTTCCTTCTAGCAACATTCTGTTTACAGCAAAATTTGTATTCTCTTAGATAATAGAAGTTTTCTCTACCATGTACCCTACTTCCTTCTGAGCCCTTACCAGAATCCAGAAGTTTTCTATCCTCTGCCTCAAAATTCTTCCAGCCTTGGGTAATTACACATTACCTAATTCCACAGTCACTTCCATAGTTTTAAGTATTTGTTACAGTAGCACCTCACTTCTAGTCACCAAGCTATGTATTCATTTCTTAGGGCTACCTTAATAAAGTGCCACAAAATTGGTGTCTTAAAAAATAGAAATGTATTCTCTCACAGTTCTGGAGGCCAGAAATCTGAAAAAAAATTTGCATTCCCTCTGAAGGCCCTACGGGAGAATTCTTCCTTATCTCTTCCAGCTTCTGGCAGCTCCAGGTGCTCCTTGACTATGACTGCACCACTCCACTTTCTGCCTCTGCCTTCTCTTTGTGTTTTCTCTTCTGTCTCTTAGAAGGACATTTGTTATTAGATTTGGGACCTACCTGGATAACCCAGGGTGATCTCTTTTCAAGATCCTTAATTACATTTTCAAAGATGCTTTCTCCCAGTAAGGTCATATTCATAGGTTCTAGGGGTTGGGATGTGAACCTACCTTTTTGAGAACCATTTAACCTACTACAACTTCCCAAAAAGATTCTCACTTAGGTTCATGAGATTCTAGGCCAAAGATACTCACTGCAACATTGTTCGTGTCGGTAGGGAGTTGTATGTCCACCACTTGAACAGTATGTAGATAAAATATGGTGGATACTCACCATATCAGAGACATTTATGGCTCACTGGCTGCCAATGCACTTCTCACATTTCCCAGCCCCTCCCACAGTTGGTCGGGGCCATTCAACAGTTTTGGTCAATGTGCTGTGAATAGCAGTGATATGTGTTACTTCAAGTCTGAAGAATGTAAGAATGGATATGAATTCCCTACATTTTTTTCTTCTCTCCTTTAACAACCCTGAAAGTAATAATTTCCTGGTGACATAGCTATGAAGTGGAAGTAGAAGGGATCTCTTGAGTTGTGGCTTAAAAGAGAGCTTCCCTGGCCAGGCATGGTGGCTCACACCTGTAATCCGAGCACTTCGGGAGGCCTAGGTGGGCAGATTGCCTGAGCCCAGAAGTTCAAAACCAGCCTGGGCAATGTGAAGAAACCCTATCTCTACATAAAATACAAAAATTAGCTGGGTGTGATGGCTCACGCCTATAGTCCCAGCTGAGATGGGTGGATCACTTGAACTTTAGAGGTGGAGGTTGCAGTGAGCCGAGATTATACTACTGTACTCCAATCTGGGTGACAGAACGAGACCCTGTTTCAAAAACACACAAACAAAAAAATAGAGCTTCCATGACCTATGGAGGGAACAGCCAGACTTACAGAGGATTCTACATGAATAAACAATAAACAGGGCCGGGCACAGTGGCTCATGTTTGTAATCCCAGAACTTTGGGAGGCCAAGGAGGGTGGATCACCTGAGGTCAGGAGTTCAAAACCAGCAGGGCCAACATGATGAAACCCCATCTCTACTAAAATATAAAGATTAGCCAGGCATGGTGGTGCATACCTATAGTCTCAGCTACTAAGGAGGCCAAGGCAGGAGAATTGCTTGAACCCAGGAGGCGGACGTTGCAGTGAGCCAAGATTGTACCACTTCCCTCTATCCTGGGTGACAGAGCAAGACTCCATATCAAAAAAAAAAAAAAATTATATATTAAGCCACTATGATTTGGGGTTTTTTACTTCGGCATAGCCTGGGCTACCTTGATTAATGTGCACACCATGAAATACTATCATTTGTTAGGAGCAACAGATTAGAAATACACATAGCCTCATGGATAGATCTTAAAACCATAGTGCTTAATGAAAAAGTAGGAAAGAGACTAGAAGGGATACTATAATATCATTTACAGAATTTAAAATAAGTGCATTCAAAGAAAATGGACATTCCACAAGAACTCATCCAAATGAAAAGATACACATTCAAATGGGGGTAGAGGAGAGGAATTAGGGTTAAAAAGGAAATCAGTTCTTCCATCAAATAAGGGATTTGCCAGTTCTAATAATGTGCTAAGACCTAATGTGTGTGTGATAATGTGCTAAAACCCAAGGAAGATGACTAACCAGATGTTTGGCCCTTCTAGGCCGAAGGAGAATCTGAGCCAGGCTGGTCTAGGGTAGCACTCTTGGGAGAGATAGGAGAGAAGTCTGAGGCCTGCTCAGAGATAGGGGTTAAAGAGGAGAAAGAGAAGAGCCAGCAAAGATGCCTGAGGAAGAGGAGTTGGAAAAGTTGAGAAGGTAAATAGTCAAGAGAAATGTAATAGGTTCTTGATAAACAATGTGGCTGGCAGCCTGGAAAGGAAGGTGTGGTTAAAAGAGATACACTAAGATAAAGTGCAGTTAAATCCATCATTTTTACCACATTGTACAAGTCCAACGTGATTTGACCAAGTTCATCTCTGCTCAGCCCACACTCCAGACACTGGTCTCTCAGATGTTTTTTTAACTGTCTCAGGGCCCAGGTACTTGCAGTTTCCTTTATCATCCCCCTTCTTTTAATGGCCCTTCTCATCATTCAAGTGGTCTCTCTGAGAGGCCCTCTCTGGCTACATTTTCTAAAGTAGCTTCCACTATCACTCTCTCTCCCACTGCTTTATTTCCAGCACTACTCACTACCTGAAAGTAAGTATGTCTTTACTTTCTGTTATCTTTCTCCCCACAAGACTGCAAGCTCCATAAGAGCAAGCCCTTTTCTTGGTTATTCACCATCATATGGACAGTGGTTGGCACAGTGGGTGGCACACAGTAGATACTCAATAAATATTTCCTCCATGAATGGCTGAAAGCTAAGTGGACTCTGATTTGTTCCACCCAAGTGATGGAGTATATGGAGCTGCTGTTGACTGACAGGAATGGTGAGAAAGGGAAGAAGTTTTGAGGATGTTCAATTTTATAAATGTTGGGTTTTGAGGAAACCCATGACATATCCAGGTGGAGGTTGTCAACAGGTCATGAGTCAAAAATTGGGTGAAACCTGTAGATTTGGGAGCTGTTGGCAGGTCACTGTTGAAACCTTGAGGAGAAATGAGGTAGTAGAAAGAGAGTAAACACTGCCAATTGAAGGAGGTCATTATACGAAATGCTAAAGCTCCACTGTGGAGCCTAATCTTAGATCTATGAGATCTGGCTCTGAATTCCACTTCCATGTAAAAAATACAGAAGCAAGATTCCACCACATTTGCCCATTGTCTGACAAATTGAGACAGACACAATCCCTGTCATCCAGGGAGCTTATGCTTAGCTAAAACATTCCATATATGCTGAAGTTAGGAACACCAATTTCCTAGCCCCTACTACCTAAGAAGCATTGTTCAGGCTTGGAGTCGCCCATCAGAGCCATCTCAGGCTACAAAAGCTGAAAGATTACAAGAGCCAAACACATCAGTTTTGAAGAGAAAGTTATCCTAACAGTTCTGTTCAGATCAAGATGAACTTTAAATAATCCATATCCACCACAGGCTTCTTACTAAGCAGTTTAGGATTCTGGTCAAATTGCCCACAGTCAGACGGAAAAGAGAAGGGAAATGATGAACCTAAGCACTAAAATAACTCTTGTCTCTGGTTGCACATTAGAATCACCTGGGAAACTTGAAAAACAAACAAATACTGCCTGATTCCCACCCCATGCCAATTAAGTCGGAACCTCTGGGGGTGGGCCTTGGACATCAGTATTTTCTTAAAGTACTACAGGTGATTTTCATGTGCAGCTAGTTTCAAACCAAAAATGTGTCACTGGAAAATGTTCCTTTCTTTTTCCCCCTCTTTCTTTCCTGGAAATAATGAGAAGACATAAAAGTCATCTCAGCGTGTATGCTTACCCATTGGTCAGACTTTGGTCATTAGCTCCTCTTGAGCTCTGCCCAAGAGTGGCAGCAGGATGAGTCAGTTATCTCCCTGTTCTCAAGGAGCCACTGGAACCTTGGGAACCCACTGGGGAAATAAGCGGGAAGGAGGGTGAGTAGATCAGACCCCAAGAACAGTGGGATAATTTTGCTATAACTGCTGACTCATTTAGCTGGCATTTCCCTTTTCCTCTTCCTTTGCCGTAGCAATAGTCAAATCCTAGAACATTAGACCTGTGAGAGGTCTAAGTCCTTGCCTCATCCAAGAATCCTGTTAGTAGTGATGGTGGTTATGGGGACATTGCAGAGCAATGAAGTGACCCATCCAGATCACATGTGTATTCCATGCCTCATCCTGTCCCCCCACCATTTACCTGCCTCCTGGAGACATTCAGAGAATATGCACACTAATACACCTAAGGGATGAACCTCAAGTATTCTAGGTACCACTTAGTGAGGGGTCAGGTCTAGAATTAATTTTCAGACTTCTTCAGAAGAACAAGTGTGTCACATTCCAGAAGTGGGAAACATAATGGCCTTAAATACTGTGTTGAATGACAATTGAATGAAAGTATTTGACACAACCCACCATTGCCTAATTTTTTTTTTTTTTTTTGAGATGGACTTTTGCTCTTGTTGCCAAGGCTGGAGTGCAATGGGGTGATCTCAGCTCACCGCAACCTCCGCCTCCCGGGTTCAAGTGATTCTCCTGTCTCAGCCTCCTGAGTAGCTGGGATTACAGGTTCATGCTACCATGCCCAGCTAATTTTTGTGTTTTCAGTAAAGACAGGGCTTCATCATATTGGTCAGGCTGGTCTTGAACTCCTGACCTCAGGTGATCCACCCGCCTCGACCTCCCAAAGTGCTGGGATTACAGGCATGAGCCACAGCGCCCAGCCCATTGCATCATTCTTAAAACCATCTTCTTAGTGACAGGACATGTTCCTGGTTGTCCTCCTACCTTTCTAAAGAATAGTTCCTTCTCCATTGCCTTCTCTGCTCCTCTTCCTCCTCACACTAGCCTCACACTTTTCTTGGGGTGATGGGTGGGGTCCTGAGGCATCTCTGCAGAGTTAGAGGTCTCTTCAGGACAGCTTGAAACATGATCCAGCCCCAGTCCCTTATTTGACAGGACTGGAAACTGAGGTCCAAAAAGGATAGTAATGTACATATGGGGATAATTTAGTCACACAGTTGGGACTAGAACCCAGGTCTCCAGACCTCCAACTGTATTCACCGCTCCATTCACCTTACCACTGACTTGAACACAGGAGGAAGAACACCAAACGGTGTTGCTGATCTATATGAAGCTCTTTCTTTTTCATCTTCTAAGTCCTTGTTATTCAAAGTGTAGTCCATAAACAGCAGGCACTATTTAGATGCTTATTGAAAATGCAAAATCTCAGGCCTCACCCAGACCTACTGAAAGAATCAGAATCTGCATTTTAACAAGATGCTTAGGTGATTCTAATACACATTAAAATTTGAGAAGCACTTTTCTAAATCACCATTTAGGTATTCATTCATGCAAGTAATTACTCAACATAAACTGTGTAAAACAAAATGATAGGCACTGAGAAGGTTATACTACCAGAAAAATAATACCAATAGAACTTGTTTTAACACTAAAAATTTTAGAAATAATGGCAAATTAAGGTATTTAGTTGGATAACACTGATACATGTGGATATGATAGTCAATTTCTACATCAAAATAATTTTAGATTTAAATACTGTAATAACATGATAAAAATTAAAATCCAAACACCCATCATCCTAGTATCAAGTGCATGTGTCAATTTCCAAAGCTCTCAAATCATTCTCCATTGCTATCCAAAACTTTGCTTGAATCAAAACCGTAATGAACAACTGACTCTGGTTTTGTGTCAAAGCAAAGGACAGAGTACCAATTCCTTTCTCTTTATTGCAAAATTCCTGGCACAGAATAACTTTACTACCCTAGCAATTGTTGCACCTTTCCCAATTTCCTTGATCTTCATGTTGTCAAACAATGATTTCTGGCATGGAATTAAGCAAACCCAGAGCACACCTGATGTCTGCCAACTTTCCTTCTCCTTTCTCTTATTAACACTGAATTTCAAATCAAGAGCCTTGGCCTTTCCTTGTTTCTTGGCAACAGAGCTTCCAGAAGAAGTGCAAGAGCGAGGACACACACAAAGACTGCAACAGAACAAAGGCAGAGAAGACAAACATATGCACAGGAGAACACAAAACCTGTGAAGGTGGGAACAGTCAGGCCCCTGTTGATATAATGACATTATTTATCAAACCCCAGGTGTCACAGCTCCTCTGTCCTCTGCTCTAGTGCTGTCTTTGTGTGTTCATGCAACAAACAGTATTTGTAACATTCTGGATGATGATTCCAATAAGCTGCTGACTATAAATAAGATCAAATCTGAACTCACAGAAACAAAAGCCTTTGGAGTAAATATAATTGAGAAGAAAAGCAATACATGTACAAGACAGTTGTATCAATACAAGCTCTGATGTGACAAAGTAACCACATGAGGAACAAACATAATAAGCACACAGATTCTCAAAGAAGATGCCCAGACTAGAGGCAAGGGGAGAATTGTCCTTCTTCTCTCTCTCTGAAGACGGGCCTTTTTTACTTATCCATTTTCATGGCAGGCAGAAGATGGCCACTCTACAACTCCCAAGCTTACACCTTACAGCCAGGACTATGAAGAAGAACTATCTTTCACAGTCACAACTCTGAGTTCCCAATACAGGAAATGATTTGTCAGGTGTCTGTCCCTGCACCACTCAGCAGTAGCCAAAATCTGTCAGCTATGCCTGACTGCTAGGAGTCCATGCCTGTGGACCATATAGAGGAGAGGGATCAATTCTTCAAATGGAAAATTTGTTGGCTTATGACCTGGGCAGATAAACCAATAGGTGTCCACCTGGGAGACAAAGAGATGCAGTGACAAACATGAGCATCAGCCAGCAGCAGCACCAAATCCAGAACTATCTGCCTGAGCCAGGGGCCTGGCTGGAACCTCACTGTCAGAGTTGTGTGTAGGCAGAACAGCAGCATTTCACAAAAGTTTAGAGGGAATAGTCACTCAAGGCTAAAATGTTGGAATCTTCTCAAACTCACCTTCCTTCACTTTTTAAGTCTGTTAGATATTCCATATCTGGTTGTTCATTGGTTTGTTTTATTATTTTAGTGCCTTCTTCTCCTGAAACTCACTTTGTCCCACCCTCTCCACTGGGGCTACTACTCTTATAATGCAGATACTCATCTTCTAGTACAAATACATCCAGACCAGAGTCAGGAACGAGAAGCCTCTGGTCAGTCTTCAATTTTCCCATTATGGTCCCTTCTTCGGGTTTATTTTCTGAAGAATGAACAAACATGGGATTATTCAACTATGGGCTGAATGTTAAAATACAAGTTTCATTGTGGCTCTAGAAAGTTGAGGCCTGAAGTGAATGTGGATCATGTTCTGGACCAATTCTGATATGTTGATAAAGCCATCATACAATACACCTGCTAATTTATGCAAATTATATGCTGACTGCAGATAATGATATTGACAAGTCATCACCTCACACACTATGCTTTAACAGCCCTATCAATCAGCATATTGTCCCAGTTACAATAGGGTGCTTTTGGCTGCAGATAACAGAAAACCACCCAAACTAGCTTAAGTAATAAGTCATTTTATCAAATAACAAATGGTGAAGGTATGGTGGTCTAGGATTTAGTAGCTGAAAAATATCATTGAGGACCAGAATCTTTTCTTCTTTCCCTTCTGCCATCCTCAGTGTATTAGTTAAACCTGTTATCTGGCTTCCCTCATGATCCCAGGATGACTGCCATAGTCCTAGATGCCAAGAGTACAAAGGATGATTCCTCAGAAAAATTTGTTTTTAAGCAATGAGGAAAATATTTCCCAGAAGTCGCCAAAAGACTTCCCCTTCTCTCATTGGCCAGAATTCTGTCACATGTCCATGCTTAAACCAATCATTGACAAGAGGAACAAGACCACTATGTTTGGCTTAGGCCAATTAGAATTCACCAGGGACAAGGAGAGGCCAGTCTCGCCTAAAGCATCTGGCTATCTGATACCCAAAATTTGGGAGTTCTATTAGTAAGGGCTATAAGTAGGCAACCAATGGTCTCTTCCACAGCTCCCACTTCTAGGAAGGCATTTCTGGCACTAAAACGAAGATGCTTTTTTTTTTTTTGTAAACAGAGTCTCGCACTGTCACCCAGGCTAGAGTGCAATAGCGCGATCTCGGCTCACTGCAACCACCTCCTCCCCGGTTCACGCGATTCTCCTGTCTCAGCCTCCCTAGTAGCTGGGATTACAGGCGCACAACACTACACCCGAATAATTTTTTGTATTTTTAGTAGAGTTGGGGTTTCACTATGGTCTCGAACTCCTGACCTCGTGATCCACCCGCCTCTGCCTCCCAAAGTGCTGGGATTACAGGCATGAGCCACCACACCCAGTTCGAAGATAACTATTTTATCAAAGATAGAACCAGGATTAAAAAGCTGCTTTCACACTGCCAGCTGTCCTATTCCAGTTATGTGGGAAACTCAACTGTGCCTAACTGTATAGCAATAATAAAAGCAATAATGAAACAATAACAATTACTGAGCACTCATCATATGCCACGCCCTGGGTTAAGTGCCTTACACACTAGAAGGGATGCTGTGCAGGGTAAGGCAAGAGAGGTGCAAAATTTAAAAAGGTACTTGCTGTCAGGGTTGTTCATGTCCATGTTGGCACCTGAGAGTGGATGCCTCCTTAAATGTCACACTCTAGGGCACCCCTTGCTTCCCCCTAGTCTCAGCCCCAATGCTGCAATGTGCCACCCAGATCTATCACAACATTCAGAATCAAAGTACTCATTCCCAGTGTTGGGAGTGTAGGGCTGAGCACTGTCAACTGAGTCCCTCACAGGGAATTTCTTTCAGCTGAAGATAATTGCCTTGCCCAGGCTCATCCCCTTCCTGGGGGTAGTCCTTATCCAATGACTGCTGAATGTAGAAGTATGAAGTTCCAGCACTTTTGCATCAACTCAGGTAAACTCTGAGATGTCATCCCATACTCAGAGGAGCCCACAGTATTGGCTCAGGGCTTTCATATAACTGCACTGCAGTTCATCTCCTTCTGACCCATCTTATTTTCCTCACTCACAAAAGCAGTCCCCAGTTACCTTTCAGCATGCAAATCTCCATCTCAGAGCCCATTTCTTAATGAGTATGTCTAGCAAAAGTTGGTGCAGGATTTTTAATTTAATGTTGCTAAAGAAGCAACATTAAAATGGGCTACAACGAGGACCTCAGCCCCAGTGATAAGATGAAGCACTGAGATATCCTGATTTGTAACCACAGTGAATTTTTTAAAATTTGCACTAGGATGAACTAGGATGGGAAACAGTAGAAGGGAATACACTGTCAGGTGCAATGTATTAAGTAGTTGAGCTATGGCTTGGGTAATAATTACAAGGGTTATGGAATTTGATGGCTGTTGTCAGGGAGAGAGATGTATTGAGTAAAAACAGTGAAAGACTGAGTGTGATTAATCACTATTTAACGCTAAATGTGACTACCAGAGGCCTTATTGGAAACACATAGAGAAACTCTCATATCCTGCAGCCAGAGGGCAGAAAACGCTGAGTATCAGACCCAGGACTTCATTATAAAAATTCCCGAACCACAGAGGAAATTGAATTCTCAATCCAGAAGGTATTCCACATCAGAGTCTCGTCTCTAATTATGAAGGGGTAAGACCCTGAGACTTGGAATGGGGAAATTTATGTTGATACACTCATAAATCTCAAATCCCCAGATTCTCCACCCCTCCCCCAAACCTTCTGAGCCTAAAGAATTGGCTCACTCCTTTCTAATAAATTCTATCACTACCTCTTACCTGAAGACAGGTAAGGCCTCTTCTAAAATAACACTTGCCTGTGCTGGGCAGTCTTTAAAATAGCCCCAGTGGTTCCTGCCTTCTGATAGTCCCACCCTTATGTAGTCCCCTTCTACTTTGAATAGAGATGACTTTTGTAACCAATAGGATATTTGAGAAATAACAGTGTGTGTTATTTCTCTGAAGCTAGGCCACAAAAGGAATTGTGGCTTCTTTCTTTCCATTTTCGGATTATCGACTCTGGGGGAAGCTACCTCCTATGTTATGAGTGTACTCAAGCAGCATGATGGAACAAGCCATGTGTTAACAAACCGAGGGTTCCTGACAATAGCCAGTGAGTAACTGAGACTTCACGCCAACAGCCATGTTATGAACCATCTTGGAAGTAGATCCTCCATCCCCAGTCAGGCCTTCAAATGGCCACAGCCCTAGCCAACATTTTGACTGAAATCCCATGGGAGACACTGAGCCAGAAATCCTGAGATAATAAATTTTGTTATTTTAAGTTGCTAGATTTTGGGGGTAATTTGTTACACAGCAATAGATAAAATAATACACCCTCTCAGAATCTACTCCTATGTCCCATCTTGGCCATCAGACCACTAACTAGAATTAAATCACAACATAACCCAATTGAGGAAGTTCTGGTTCTTCTAAGGAAAAAAAAAAAAAAAAAAAGATCATATTCTGAAATAAACTGCAGTACTTAGCTAGTATATGCCAGCAGGAACTAGAATAATATGCCTGGACAGGATTTAATGCCCCAGAAGACAGTGCTAAGACACATGTAGGATGGATCAGGTAAGTTTGGAGAAAACAGTAAAGTAGAAGTGCCAGAACTGCCACAGCAAACAGTGGAAGAAAAGATCAAAAGGCTCAGAAAAGTAGGCATGCTAGAGTGGACACACTAAACAAGATGAGAAAATACACCAGATGGCTTTGTTCCATGAGAGGGGCGAAAAGATATTCTGATTATCAAACTGACAAGGAATGCCCTGGTGAGAGGGCCAGCAATGTCACTGAGAATTTCAGTAGAAAACATTCTCTACTGAAATTCTCAGTAGAATTCTCAGTGGCCATAGAACCAGGCTGATGGTAGTACTTGTTATAACAGAGCTGAACTCACGAATAGCAATAGTGGATCCTAAAAAGGATCCTAAAATCCTTTAGGGAGAATCCTAAAAAGAGGCCAGGTAGCCACCTTTAACCACTAAAAGCAAGGTGGTCACAACTGTCATAATCCATGGAGATAGTTAATAGAACACAAGATTTCTAGGGCAAGTCAGCGAGAGTAATGTTCAATCTATAGACCCCCACCTCCCTGCAATCCACCAAAAAAATCAAGGATTGGTGGTCAAGAGGCTAAGGGCAGCCCAACGAAAAGTCATTATCCCTGGCCCAGTTTCTGGATCTGAGCCAGTGTTCTGACCCAGAATCTACTGACTAAAGGAGGGGCAAGTTCTCGAGGAGGGAGGATCCTGTAACACCATGGTAAGTATATATAGTAACGATTATCTCAATCATTTCCTAAAAGAATCTAGGGTCCTTTACTCAAGTAATTGTACACGTCGAAAGGGGGAAATCCCAAGAATTTCGAGAATGGCTGGACACAGAACACAAGTTTGCACTGCAAACCCAGGGATCCAAAGTAACATCATGCTCCACACCCACCCCCGCCATTAGAGTGGAGGCTTAAGGGGGCCAATTAATAAATGGAGTTCTGGCTCAATTCTGGCTCGCAGTGGGTACACTGGTTCCCTGGACTCACTTAGTCATTTTTCCTGTTCCTGTATTCATAACTAGAATCAACATACTTGGTTGTTGGCAGAGCCTCCACATATCACAGTGGGAAAGCTAAGTAGAAGCCACTGAAATTGCCTTTCCCACCCAGCCATGAGAGTATAATAAATCAAAAACAGTATCACATCCCAAGGGGAACAACAGATCTAAGGATGCAGCGTGGTGATCCCCTTCACATTCCTACTTAATTCACGAGTCTGACCTTTACCAAAGTCATTTGTGGATCCTGGAAAATGGCCGTGGGCCAGCGCAAACTCAACTAAGCACTATCACCAACCGCAAATGCTTTGCCAGTTGTGATATCTTGACTAGAGCAGATTAGTGTTGCCTCTAGTACATAGTTTGCAGCCATGGATCTGACAAATGCATTCTTTTCCATCTCTATCAGAAAGGAAGATCAGAAACAGTTCTCCTTCACTTGGGACAGACAATAGTATATATTGTCTTACAGTCTTGCCCCTGGGCTGTGTTAACTCCTCCATCCTCCATCAAAATATAGTCAAAAGAAAGTTGGGTCACCTGCTATCCTGCAAAACATCCTATCAGTCCATACTACTGATGACAGTATGCTACTGGGACCCAGGGAGAAAGAAGTAGCAAGTATGTTGGGGGTCTTAATAAGTCACATGCCCTTCAGATGATGGGAGATATACTCTACAAAGATTCAGTGGCTTGCACCATTGTTGGTTGCTTGCTTTCACCAGAGGACACAGTAAGTTTCCCATTAAATGATAAGATGTTGCTGTCACCCAGTTGCTTCACATTCCTCATACCAAGAGAACAGCAGACAAGAAAAGGAGTCAGCCTCCTGGCATGAGTAATTGATTCTGATCCCCAGGGAGTGAGAGGGCTGCTTTTACAGACTGGGAGCAGGGAAAACTATGTGTGGCACCCAGGTAACCTGCTGGGTGTCTCTTAATGGAAAATAGGTAAATACAGCTGTCACAACCTAGTTTTATAACTGCCAGGTAAACCACCTGGACCAGATGGGACGGGGAAACTAGAATAGGTAGTAAAGGAGGAAGACAGTAAGTGTCAATTGTAGCCACCAGAGCAGCTGCTGTGGTGAGAGCACTAGGTCATTCCATTTACCTTACTCTTGTATGTTTCCCCAGAAAAAGAAGACCACCAGAATCTAGAAGAGCTGCTGTCAGAACTTATGATAGGAAGCAAGTGACTCAGGTGCAGAGTAGACTGCAGTGAACCTGCAGTGTATCACTCAGGTTTATCGCCCCCTTCAGGGCTCAAGCACTAATTTCCCCACCTGCAGGGAATGTTGGTGGCTAACAGCTATCAGCTCTTGCTCTTCAGGCATTGCCCTCTGCTGAACAGTTTCTTTGCCCAAGATCACATCCCCATCCCAGGGACATCTGATATCCAATGATTAACTTATGTAGGGCCATAAGACCGACCTCAATTCAAAATAACATTGAAGGGTTATTGCAGCTACACAGCCACTGGTGGGATTAGTGAAGTTTTCTTACAACTGCATCAGAATTCTCCTTCTCCCTGTGCCCAACAATGCTATCTTCACTTTCCCAAAAGTACCGATCTCAAAAGGACTCCTCAGTAACATTCCTGCATGCAAATCTCCATCTCATAATCTGTGTCCCAAGGAACCCAACCTGCAATGCATGCGTTGTCTCATTTGATCCTCACCACAAGATCAGTACTACTGTTATCCCTATTTTACAGAGGAAATTAAAGCCCCAAGAGCTTCAGTAAACTTGCACACTCCCTGATTTTAGAGTCTGTGCTCTTAACCAACCTGGATCAGCAAACTGCAATCCCCGAGCTATAATTAGGCAAATATTTCCCTGGGTGAGATGCTCTAGGTGCAGCCAGCCGAGCACTAACTCACCAGATGTTTCTTTTCATCATGTGTTCCCTGGGACCTACCTAGAAATTTCAAAGGAAGGTAAGAGAGAACTTCTGCAACCTAGCTCCTCTCTCCAGGCTCTTTAAGCCTCCTCACCTTATTGCTCTGGGTTCCAGGGGTCTTCTGTGAGCTCCCAATCAAGTTTAGCATTCTCTCCTGTGCTTGTGATGCTGTGCAGAGGAGTCCTCCTGACATGATCAGCTGCCACCCCAGCCCCACGGGTCCCAGATCTCAAGATAACTGGAGTGACCCAAATGCACATCTTGGTCTTCTGAATCCAGTTGTTTGATACGTGATTTGTGGCTGGACAGTTACATAACTGTAGAGATCACCCATGGGGTCTCACTTCCCTCTCCACCCCAGACTGTCTATCTCTCCCTAGAGTAAAGCTACGTCACATAGTCTCCCTCAAGTTCCAATGTGTTAGTGCTAGATATATGGAATGCTTGTTGGGAATGTGGCTTAAACTGCCTCTACTGTGACAGAAGGACAGACTGTCATCAACTGCTGCAGGTAACATAGAAACCCTTTGTCTTTCACAACAACTTTTTCTTATTTTATTCTCTGAGCCATCTCTTAGACAATGTCTGGATTCCCATCAACTTCTGCACATAAACATATTTATAAGTAACCAGGCAGAGCAATGGAGTGTGTTTAGTCATTTTGCATAAGAACTTCCCTTGCACAAGTTCTATATATAACTCAGTTGGCAACCCCCTTTTCTATTGAGGCACCAGTGCAGAACATGTTCTTAGGAGCACTCACAGCCCCTCCACTGTGGGTTTCTTGAGGTAGTGGAAAGAAAATTCCAGGTGTTACTCTTCCCCTACCCCTTACATACACAGCCCCCAGTGTCTCCTACACTTAGCCCCCATTACGCCTAATCATGGTTCCTCTGCTTATGAAGGTCTGCCTCCTTCCTCTGCCCCACGTGTCAACCTCATTTCTGTCATTGTTCTCTTCCCATGGCACTTTCCATCCTTCTCCCCACAGCAGGATCTCCTTTGACTCTCTTCAATAATCTGCATACACTGTGTGCTTCCCCAAGATACCATCCCTGAAGAGCCGCATTTCACTCTGACTATTCACAACGCCTCATTACCATGTTCTTGTACAGTACTCACCACCTTTGATGCCCTTTTAGAGTCAGAATACTAAGTTCAGACTCTGCCATTTACAGGAATGTAATCTGGGGGAAGTTCCTTAACTTCTCCAAGCTTCACTGTCTTCACTTGTAAAATGGCAATAGTAAAGCTTACCCAATGTGCTTGCAGAGAGAACAAACAAGGTAAAGCAGTAAAAAGCAACCTTTAAATTTTAAAGTTCTATATGAATGTGAGTTATCATTATTGTATTGTTTCTCCCCTCTGAGCTCTCTGAGGTCACATCTTTTACTTCCTTTCTCTCCCTGGGTTACACACAGTGACAGTAACACTGTAAGCTAATATTAGATGCAGAATTAAGAATGAATAAAAGAAAACCACTCACCAATCAGAATTAGGCAAAATCCTAACCATATTAAATCTATTGTAGACTGTTCCACAAAGTGAATCTAGAAACTGCTCTATAGGGAAACATCCTGAAAAGACATGAAAATTCATTTACAGTCCATGCTTGCAAATTTATGCTGAGAGGAAAAGGAATTGCAACAAAACACATCCACTCTTCCTTCTAACATTAGGGCCAACATTGCTAACAAGAGACAGGCTGGCCTCAGGAACACTTGTTAGCTTTTCCCAAAAAGACTGCTACCTTTAAATGACCAGTTATCTCCCTTAGAGAATCATTTTTTATCCTATAATATCAGTTCCTCTTCAACATCTGATGCAACTCTTAGTGTTTTCCATTGCTTTCTAGCTGTGTCAGATTTCCCTAGAAGACAGAAATGAAAGTGATGACTAAGAAGATTGCACTGAAATTTCAAATGTTTGGTCTACACATTGATTCCCCCACCCACCCCTCCTATTCCGGTCTCCTTGCCCTCCACGGGGGAAATCACTATTTTTGTACAGTGTAAAACCTTCAGCTTTCACCATTACATGTAGACTTACAATCTTTAAACACAAATTTAGTTCATTTAGTTAGAACCACACAAAATAGAACCTACTCAGAGATTTCAGACTTTTTTTCTATTTCCCTGACGATCTTCTAAAGATTTAGAAAGTTACATGTCATAAGTGTACCAATCGTGATCAGTTTCCCCTGTCACTTAGAAGCGACAAAGCATTTACTTATCTCCTCCACGGTGGCCCATTTTCTATATTGCAATCTTGCCTGCAAGTCAAATTGTTCGAAGCACCATGTCTGGAATGAAGAAAGGCACCGGGGAAAAAAGGAAAACAGCAAGAAGGAGGAAATAATCATACGGAGTATTTCTTCAGGCCATCTCAACATACTTCACATTTCCTTCACAGGAACAAGATAAGATTTCTCAGCGGGGTATTTCTTTTAAAGGTCTAAACTTGAGTAATACAGGCAGTACTTTAATGAATATCTAAGATAATTAAATGATTATGGTGACGTATTAATATAGGTCATTGGACAGGCGCGGTGGCTCACGTCTGTAATCCCAGCACTTTGGGAGGCCGAGGTGGGCGGATCACTTGAGGTCAGGGGTTCGAGACCAGCATGGCCAGCATGGTGAAACTCCATCTCTACTAAAAATACAAAAAAAAATAGCCGGGCGTGATGGGACATGCCTGCAGTCCCAGCTACCTGGGAGACCGAGGCAGGAGAATGACGTGAACCCAGAGGCGGAGGTTGCACTGAGCCGAGATCCTGTCATTGCACTCTAGCCTGGGTGACAGAGCAAGACTCCGTCTCAAAACAAAACAAAAAAAAGGATATTTTCCAGTACACCCTGTTCCATATATGCTCACTCAAGTCAAAATTACTGGGTGTAGTGGACATTTTAGCCCTACTCTCAAGGAAAAGGCAGATTTTCATAGGTCCATTTCTATCATTATTTCACTAGGTCTCCCAAGCTTCCAAAAGGTAGATCATGTGCTCGCTTCAGCATCACGTATACTAAAATTGCAACAATACAGAGAACACTAGCAATTTTAAAAAATAAAAATAAAGCAGATCATTAGACGACCAAAACTGTGGTGGAGGGATCTTTCACCCGGACAAATGGTACCCCTGGTGTAGTTCAGAGCATCCCACAGGAACTCTACACCGTCTCAATGTAGTGATTGAAAGCCAGGCACTGGAAGGACAAAGTTGAGCAAAACCACCCCGAAACATAAGAAGTTCCTGGTCCTAGGCTGACTCCCTAGCAGGTCATTTTACACCAGTCAGGCAAAGACAGACAGAGGGGGAGGGGTTGAGGTGGAAGTGGGGGCTCAGGGAAGGAGTTCCCTGATCAAGTCTCAAAGGATAAACAGGAAACTGGACAGGAAAAGGAGGAGAAAGTGGCCAATCCGGGAAAAGACGGTAGCTTGAACAAAAAATCAGGACGAACAATAGAATGCCCTGTGCCGCCATCAGCAAACGTTTGCCCCCCGTGTGTTTGTGTGCAGCTGCCAGGTGTGGCGGCATGGCTGCCATTTTGTTCCTCTCTGGTTGGCTCCTTGGGCGCCTACAGCCTGTGAAGCGCTGCCTGACGCCTACCGCTCTCCCACCTCCCTGGTCTCCCACCTCCCTGGTCTCCCACCTCCCTGGTCTCCCACCTCCCCGCCTCCGGGCCCTGCAGCCTCCAGGGATCCCTCCGCCCCCACCCCCGGGAAACCTGGAGGTGGCCGGGTGGTCCGAGGTGTGCGCGGGAAGGTGCTTTACCCTCCTCGTGGCCCGCAGTGATGAGGCCGCTCTTCGTCTTCCAGAAGAGTCAGAGAAACAGCCCTAGCTTGCTTCACCTCAGCCGCCTGGGTCCCTCCAAACCAGAGGGCGCAGAAATGCCTAAGTGTGAGGGGCTGGGTGTGCTCGGCCTGGGGAGTCTTGAAAGTCGCCAAGGCTACCTCAGAATCCCCCGCCCTGCGGCCAAGCCCCGGGCTTTGTGGTGGGGCCAAGCTCCTCTCCCCGGGGCGCTGCCGTGCGCTCCTCGCCGCCCTCCCCCCTCTGGCTGGGGACCGGCGAGCTTGCCGCCGCCCAGATGCACCTGGATCCTCGCCGCAGCGCTCCCTGCCCTCGGCACCCCTACCCCCTGTGGCCCAGACGCGCCCAGGTCCTCGCCTGAGGAATCTCCGTGGACACCCGACCCTCGGCTCTCTCTGAAACCGCCCCCGCTCGCCCCGCCGCGTCGTTTCTTTCTACTGGAAGCACAGCCCAGAAAGTAGCTCTCCAAATGGCTTTTCCACACCAGAAACTGAACAGCAAGCGCGGCCTGGAGCATCTGGGGACAGGGTGGAGGGGGACTGACAGTTTTACACTCTTCAGTAGTTGTAAGTGGTGTACTGTGCGTGAGGATTGCTTATTCCCGAAGTGTAATTTGTTTGGAAAATTACTTATGAAAGAAAAGTCGTTTTTTTGAGCCCCAGAGTTTTCAGAATATTTTGCACAATGCCATACTGATGCTAGCCTTCCCTTTGTACTCAAAAGGCTTCATTGAAACGAATCACACAAGTTAAAAGTCAGTTTGGTGTGGTGTCTTGGTAGTGGTGGTGGTGAATGAGTCACATAGCTTAAAAACTCAAGTTTGTGGTGGTAGATCTCAGATACTAAACCCACTGTGAGAGCTTAATCAAGTGTCTTTACCTCTCTGTGCCTCAGTTTCCACATGTGTAAAATGGGAATAATTATAGTACCCATGTCACAGATTTATGGTGAGATGAAATGAACTCACGTATATGAAGCACTTGGTGTCTGCCACAGAGTGGATGCTGGAGAATCGCTCACTGTCATTATCCTTGTAGGTTGCCGCTCACTGTGTCACCTTTTGCTCCAGTCTGTGGTGAGAAGTTTCAGGGAAGTAAAGCATGCCTCTGAGAAGGATGACACATGGATTGAGTAGAAAAATGGAATTCCATGTTGGTCAAAGGGTAAAAATTTTCAGTAATAAAATGAGTAAGTTCTGGGAGTCTAACGTATAGCATAGTGACTATAAATAATACTGTATTGTTTACTTGAAATTTCCTAAGAGACTAGATCTTAAGTGTTCACACACACACACACACACACACAATGGTAGTTATGTGATATGATGGATGTGTTAACTTGATTGTGGTAATCATTACTCTGTGTATGTGTATATATGTGTGTATATATATGTGTGTGTATATATATATAAAGATACAAAGTCATCACTTTGTATACTTTCAATATATCAAATTTTTATTTGTCAATTTACCTCAATAAAACTGGAGAGAATGAAATTTGAGAGTTTTCAAAACCTTAATCTCCATCCTGCAGGAGAAACATTTCCTTTCCCCCGTGGCACACAGGACAAAGTATAGGAGCTGAGTCAGCGACCAGGGCCCAAGCCCCTGCTCCTCCACTAGCCTGTGGGTTGATTCTTGGGCAAAATGCCAATGTCTCTAAGCCTCAATTTCTTCACATGGGGTCAAGTAAGCCCCATGTGTATGAAAGGGCTCTGTACCCACTAAAAGCCTGAAAATTGGAGGTGCAGTTATTTTGAAAATACACAATTGATGGCCTATAAATAGAACAAGTGAGTTAAATGGAACATTGACAACCATATGGAAGTTTCTACAGTGCCATGAGAAAAGCTTGATTTTTTTTGTTAAAGCTCAGCAGTGGTTAAATCAACTACTAAAAGAAGAGCTCCTTCCCAGAATGTTTTCTCTTTTTTTGAGACAGGGTTTCGCTCTGTCACCCAGGCTGGAGTGCAGGGGCATGTTCCCAGCTCACTGCAACCTCTGCCTCCCAGGCTCAAGTGATTCTTCTTCTTCTTCTTTTTTTTTTTTTCTAAAGTGATTCTTCTGCTTCAGCCTCCCAAGTAGCCGGGATTACAGCCACATGCCACCACACCTGGCTAATTTTTGTATTTTTAGTAGAGATGGGTTTCGCCATGTTGGCCAGGCTGGTCTCAAACTCCTGACCTCAAGTGATCCACCCGCCTTGGCCTCCCAGCGTGCTGGGATTAGAGGCATGAGCCACCGCACCCAACCCCTCAGAATGTTTTCTTGATGGAGTTGCTGGCACTTCCTTTTCCACCACTGAGGTAGGGTAGAAAAGCCCTGTGACTCCAAGGGGTTCCCTTTCTTTCTCTTCCAGATGTTTCCTCTGTGATCCACACTCTGGGTCCTTTCATATCTCTAGAAATAAATTGTCCCCTTCAAATTCAAAGCACCAAAACATACTGCAAGTTCCTACAGTTCAGGCTGCAACTACTTTTAATCAATTCTAAGAAATCTCAGGGAACCAAGTCCATCAGTTCCGTGACTTCAAAATAAGTCACCTAATCTCTCTTGGCTGCAGCTTCCTTACAAGGAAAACGATATACCTCAAATTCTAAGAGTCACATGAGCTTGGCAGAAATGTAAACAGTATCCACTGTTTTCTATCTCTCTATCCTTTCTGTTTAGTTCCATGAACTTCCACCCCTAGACACAGGCTGAAATCCACCTCAACCTCAGCAACCTTGGGTTTTGAAGAAGGTGGGGCCTGAGTTGTTTTGAGTTCTCAGTTGCAAAGGGTTGTTCTCCTGCCAGCCCTGGCCTACCTGCCTAGAGCTATTGTTAGTAAATTCTTGCTTAGTGAAGAGACAAAGGAAAAATGCATGTCTGAATGGATTAGCTTTATCACTCATTCAACAAATATTTACTGAGTGTGTCTGTTATTTACCATGGCTTATAGTTCTCTAAGGAGGTGATCCACCTGTTAAGTGGAGGTGGAGGGGGCAGGGGAGGCTTCCCTGAGGAGGTGAGACCTGAAGGAAGAAGGGAAGCAGTCAAGAAAGCCAGTGCAAAGCCCTACAGTGGGAAAGAAGGAAGCAATGAATGGATGAATGAATGAATGAATGAATGAATGAATGAATGAAGAAATGAAGGATTGACCAAACGAAAGGACAAACCAATGAATAAGCGGTTCGGCCTCCCCCTTGGTTACTGGCACACTATCCTCATTGGGTTTCTTTCTCAATTCAATCTGTCTATAAAGCAGGTATGAGTCCTGGACACCTACCACTGTGATGAGAAGAGACTTCTGCAGCACTTACACAAACATTTCCCGGGTTCTCACTGGTTGGAAAGCACTCATTATCCAAATGAAGAGTGGAGCAATCTCAGACTTTTACTACTTCGGAGGAGCCATTCCTTTCAGCTTTTCACTAATTCACCACCATTTTTTCTAGTTAATAGCTTTCATTTCAGCTCTTCAACATCATTGAAACATCTCATATGGGCTATAGAATTTTCATTTTGGGGGTTTGGTTTTGGGTTCTGGGTGTGTGTGTGTGTGGTGGTGGTTTTTGTTTTTGTGTGTGTGTGTGTGTGTGTTTTTCAATAAAATCCAGTAAATACCATATAGACTTCAACCGTGTCTTTCTTTCAGGGTAAAAAATTCTCAAGGGAGATAAGTTTACTACGTAGAAAGAAGAAAAACTTTTGTTCTTCCTGAGAAGGGGAGAAGGAGGGAAAAAAACAAAAAACAAAACCCCCTGTAAATGTCACTAGTGACTAACTCCATCTATTTTTGGAAGGCCCTAGGGGGTTTTAGGGCTTTCCATGCAGTAGATTAAATAGTAACATTCCTCTGAAAAGGAATGTGCAGGCTTTGCTCCCTGGAGTGCTCACCTGCAACAGCTGTCATGAAGGGCCAGAAAGGCAAGTGGAGATGCTGGGGCCCAGCGCACAAAGCTTCCATCTTCACCTCCACCAGCTCTCAGGGACAACAGAGCATTGGCATCTTTTAAGCCTGTAAGTCAAGTGTGTCCGTTGTCTGTTAGGTTTCCCCAGGCCACTGTGGACATGTGACTGTGACTTTTTAGCACCTGCTTCTTCTGCCATGAATTCCCTCTACACCCGATTTAAGACAGCGGACCCCGCAGGTCAGATGCCCAGGTTCATTCCCATGAGCTTGCCCTGAGCTCTATCAAATCAATGTGTCTCCAAAGAAATATATCGCTGTCAAAATTTAGAAAGCTCTTTATTGTTAAAAAAAAAAAAAATCGCATTTGTTTTATGCTGGTATTTGCTGGAGGACAAGTGGACAAAGCAGCAAAGAAATATGACCTGGCTATGGTGTTTAAGTACTGCCATGTTTAAAAGGACATACTTGGAACTTTGTTTTTTCTCATACCAGGTTGAAGGTGTTAGGTTAAAAACAAGTTTTTACAATGGTGGTTCATTATATAAATCTCTCTACTTTTGTGTAATTTCATGCTTGAAATTTTCCACGATAAATGATTACAAAAAGAAAGATAAGTAACAGCATTTCACATGCCATAAGATCCTTGCTGCTTTACTTCCCTTCTTCGGCTCCACTAAGACTCCACCACTAGCAACCTCTGAAAGATGAGCTTCCAGCTGTGTTATGCCTGAACACCTGGAATCCCGGATGTTGCCACCCGGAATCCCAACTCATTTCATTTCAGTTGCTTAGAAGCAGGGCTCAATTTTTTTATTTTATTTATTTATTTTTTTGAGATGGAGTCTTGCTCATCACCCATGCTGGAGTGCAGTGGCACGATCTCGGCTCACTGCAAGCTCCACCTCCCAGATTCACGCCATTCTCCTGTCTCAGCCTCCCGAGTGGCTGGGACTACAGGCACCCGCCACCACGCCCGGCTAATTTTTTGTATTTTTAGCAGAGACGGGGTTTCACCGTGCTAGCCGGGATGGTCTTGATCTCCTGACCTCGTGATCCGCCTGCCTTGGCCTCCCAAAGTGCTGGGATTACAGGCGTGAGCCACCGCGCCTGGTGCAGGGCTCAATTGTTTACATCTTACATTTTACCAATACTTCCATAAAGGAACTCTGTTCTCATCATGATAGAAATTAAAGGTTCTATTAAAGTTTTTGTGTAAGAAGAAAATTACATATTAACAGGCATTCTGGTGTTATTTTTACCCTTTATTTAAAAGGTTAAGGTTCTAAGGACATTAAAAAATTGCAATAGTATTATTGGGAGTAAATTTCATTCCTATGTCCAGGAAACATAAATTAGCAAATGATGATGTCATAGTTGAATTTTGCAATACAATTAAGGATTTTATAACTCCCTTAAGTCTAAATCACAATACATATAAGGCACGGAAAATGAATTCTATAAATGTCATTGTCACAAATAAAAAATCCATTGAACATTTACAAAGTTAATAATAATTCATTACATGCTTACGAATAATCATGACAGTGAAGTATATTAGCTAAGGAACGTCTTAAGAATTGTTATAAAAATTCCACATTCCATCTACACCACTTCTGGTTAACAGGGGTATTCTACTCCTAATTGAAAACCCTTCTCTTAGCAGATGTTTTCTACCCAAGGCCAGGACAAGTTGGCTTCCCCTTCCCTCCTGCCCTGTAGATGGAGACTGGCAAACACATGGATGGGACAGACAGCTGAGGACTGAATGCCAACCTTAACCAGAGCACTATCCCACCCCACTCCACAGCTTGGCCCTGACACCAAACCAGCTTCCCAGGCTCCAGATTAGAACAGCAAGCAAGTTCCTAATGTTCCATTAAAGCACCCGCAGATAATTCAAAAGAAAACCTTAGAATCTGCTTGAAAATATGGGTCATTTTGAACTAATAGGATGACAGCCAGTCTGAATTTGTGAAAATCTACTTTATACTTTTATTTATTTTTATTTTTTTCATAAAAAGTGCTGCTACATCCCTGGGCCCATCTGCAGACAAGCTGCCCTGCCCAAGCCTTTGGGGAAGCAGCCCCCTTTATACTTTAATGTAATTTATAGAAGTTTTTAAAAGTATTTTTATTACTTTCAAAATCATGATGTAATTTAGGATAAGCTGGCAAAGTACTGTTTTATGGGTATTTCTTGCTTAGTGGCTAGGTAAGAAAGACTTTCAGTGCAACCATTCATTAAGTTCTAAATTTTCTAAATACAACCTGGAAATCATTCATTCTTTGACCTTTTTTGTTTTTAAGCTTTTTAATAAAATTATGTTCCCACTCAAACATAATAGCAATGGCTCCTGCCAGTTAGAATGGAGATTTACCACTGGCCACACTATCTTAATTAGGCTATGACCTCTTGTCAGAGCAGGAGTCGCAGGCAAGCCTTCAAAAAGGCCATGCTGCACCACCTGGACTTTCTCAAGAAGCTCTGCTCAGGAGAAGAAGACCTGGCAATCTGAATATGCAAATGCAGAGCAAAGCGTGAATCAAGGGCATCAATGCAGCTTCTCAGAGGTGCCCAAGCAGTGCAGGGGCGCCATGTTGAGGATGAGTGCATGCTGTGTTATTTCAGCATACAAGTCAGTTCAGGTCCCACCACATCCATGTTCCTCTCTCGCCCTCACACACACAGCAAGTGCACTTGCTCCGTGTATCAGCCTTCTTTCTCTTGCCCATAGCTGTCCTGCAGAAGTTGATATATTGACCCACATTCCAGAATCTTGAGGAAGCCTAGCCCAACTTCTTGAAAGCCAGCACCAAAATACTCTCATTTGTATATTAAATGACAGAATCAAAATTCCAGTATGCTTTGTCTGATGAAAAAGATGCAGGGAAGTGAAGTTCCATGTAAACAATTACACAAGTTCAGAAAGGCATGATTTGGCCAAGCAGATAGGAATCATTATAAATGCAACACTTCTAGTTTTACTTGAAGAGTTAAAGATGTGTGTTTATTTCCTCCAAATCTACTTAAAGGACATACAAAAACAAATTTTACAAAAAAAAAAAAAACACGGAGCAGCCAAGGCAGTCTGCCTATAGGACTCCAGTCACCAGAGTGGGTAGAGTGAAATACCAGCAAAAACCAGGATTAGGGGATAGCGTCAAACTGGAATGAGGAAACGCGTCCACACACATCGACACCAATATGGCCCATGTTGTCAACCTTTTTGAGGCTCAGCTTCAGAATGCTTGGAAGGCAAGTTTATGTCCTTTAGGCAAGAGATTGGACAACTCCCCTCATGGGAAACTAAATATCAAAGGGAAACCTGTCCCCACCCCTTACACATTTAAAGTTCTTCCAATGGAAAAAAATGGGAGACCTGCCAGATCACCCTTAGAGAAGCCCAGCAGCTAATGAAATCCCCCTAAAAAAGCTTCCAATCAACATTTTAGTGCCTCTCCCTTAAAAATAAGTGACCAGTGCTCGGTGGGGTGGCACAAGCTGGTAACCCCAGCTACTAGGGAGGCTGCGGTGGGAACATTCCTTGAGCCCAGGAGTTTAAGTCTAGCCTGGGCAACATCGTGAGACTCCCATCTCTAAAAAATAACTAAAAAACAAAAATAAATAAATAAGTGACCAAGACATTTGTGAAAAGCAACTCTCTTGAAGGAAACTAACAGAAATAAGAAATTCAGAAGAAATAAGGAGATAAAAAAAGTTTTCAGGTAATATTAATGTCCTCAGAGAGATAAAAGATATATTCATGAAACAGACATTATTTTTAAAAAGAGAACTCTTGGCAATTCTAAATGTAATAGCAGAGATTAAAAGCTCAATGAAAGGGTTAAATAATAAACTTGAGGAAATCTCACAGGAAGTATAAGATAAAGACAAAAATATTGAAAAGGGAAAGAAGATTTTTTAAAACACAGGATCCATCCAGGAAGGCCAATACCCGAAAGGAGAGAATAAAGAAAACAGAATTAGAGAAAAAGAGAGAGAGAAATATAATCCTGATACACAATGCAGCTCAAATGCAGTTAGGGCTGACATAATTTAGCACACCATAGAATGTCAGGTCTCAGCCAACAGTGGCAAAAACAGAAAACTAACAAAATTTACCATGCAGAGTCCTCAAAAGGCTTAGGAACTGGCAGTTTCAGATAGTGCTTCTGAAACTGAAGGTTACGCTGAAAAAAACCAATCTAGGACGAGCTGGGTAAAGGCTGTGTGAGAAGCAATCAGAGCCTTCATTCCCCTCTCTGCTCCACATCGCTGAGCATGTCCTTTTCCCCTCCCCTACACAAGATAGCAGGTTTATTCTTTGAAGGAATCCTTCCTGACCAGAGGTCAGTTGGCACAGTGGTTGATTTGAGAACAGTAACACAAACCAGGGTTTCGGTGACCATAAAATGGTGAGACCCACAGCCCTTCTTCCCCAGCTCTGTTTCCCCAATAGGCCACCAAAACAGTGACAGTATACTTGTAACCTTGGCAGGAGATAAGAAAGGTTTCTTTCTGAGGAATCTGACTAGTCCATGAAAAAAATGTCAGAAAAGACTGAAGAAGAAAAGTTTCCTAAAACAAACAGTGCCTCCGGCTCACCCTACAGTGAAGCTCAAAGTCAACAAGCCGTGTCTACAAGTTGAGAGCATCCAATCCACGTTTTAGTCCTCTAATCCTGAACAAACATCCAAGGGTGCCGGATGCCTAAGGAAAGCCCAGGACAAGAAAACTGGAGAATAAAACAAATAAGTAAAAGCGACTTGGAGGAAATAAAATACACAGTGACTAAAACTTTAAAAGTATCATGGATACCCTCGGGGAAATAAGAGACAATGACACCCCTTTGAAACAAGAGTAGGAAACTATAAAAAGGAACATAGGACCAGAGAATAGAATTGAGGCATTCTAGAAAGGTGAGTAAAATGACAGAGGGGAAAACAAAAGCAAGAAAATGAAGATATTAGAGAACCAATCCAGGAGTTTGAATATCTGATTAACATGAGTTTCAAAATGAGGGAAAAGAAAGCCAACGAGAGGAAATAATCAGTAAAATTATTCAAGCAAATTTCTCAGAAGTGAAAGACATAAGTTTCCAGATTTCCTAAAGGGGCCACTGAGGGCCCAGAACAATCCAGGAAGATTATTGTGAAATTTCACAACACTGGGGACTAAGGGAAGATCCTTTTTAACCTGATTCCTGGAGGATGTTCTCCCCCAAAATAAGAGAGTAAACCAAAAAAGGAGAGATGAGGAATCCAACTTGGGAGAAAAATCTAGAGAATTCCAAGGTCCACAGTGAAGGAAAGTCTCAGGATAGATGACAGCTCTGCAACAGCCTGGAGAGCATTCAACTCGGAAGAGGAAAGGGATGGGGGGTGGGGCGGGGAGTGGGCTCTCCTAAGAAAAAAAGAGAAAGTGATAAACCATCCAATGTTGGTGTCTATTAGAAAGTGTGTCTGCTAGAAGAACTACAAAGAAAATCAGGCAAATAGGAAAAAAGGCAACAATTTCAGGAAAAACTAGAAAAGGCAACCATAGTTCACAGTACTCAACTGGAAATTGAATTTGCATAAAATGTTAGGCAAACACAGAAGTTTATTTAATCAAAAATTGCATTATCTTGGGAGGGTAGGGCATGGGAACAAAAAGGAAGGATTTGTATTATCTGTCATAATAGATGATTATGTCTAAAAGTCACAATTGCAAACAGTTTATCTAGGCATATATTTAGAAGTACTGAAATGTGTATGCCAGAAGAAATGGCTAGAAGAGTCAAAAGTAGTTGCCTCTTGGAAGAAGCAATGAAAGAGTGTGAAGAGTGATACAGGGAATCATTGTAATTTCTTTAATACTATTTAACAATATTTTTATTTTTATTTATTTATTATTTTTATAGAAACAAGGTCTTGCCATCTTGCCCAGGCTGGTCTCAAACTCCTGGGCTCAAACAAGTCTCTCACTTCAGCCTCCCAAAGTGCTGGGGTTACAGGCATGAGCCACTATGCCTGGCTTAACTTTTTCAAAAACTAAAATTAAAAAAAAAAATTCTTTTAGAGACAAAGTCTCACTCTATTGCCCAGGCTGAAGTACAGTGGTGTGATCACGGCTCACTGTGCCTTGAACTCCTGGGCTCAAGCAATCCTTTTGCCTCAGCCTCCCAAGTAGGTAGGCCTGCAGGCATAAGCTACCAAGCCCAGCTAATATATTTTTTATTTTTAGGGATGAGATCTCACTATGTTGCCCAGGTTGGTCACTAACTCCTGGCCTCAAGTAATCCGCCCACCTTAGCCTCCGGAGTCACTGGAATAACAGACATGAAGCACTGTGCCTTTTTAAATGATGTGCATGTATACCTTTGATTAAAATGATTTTTTTCAAAATTAGAAAATAAAACAAATATAAAAGATGTTAGTTCTTAACTAACTCAACTTATCAACTCCTCCAGATAAGGGGTCTTATTCCCTTTCTCAGCATCTGGCGCAGAGAGGCACTCAACAAATGTTTGCTGTTTGATTGATTGCTTTATTGATTAATTGAAACAAGCAGTCAAAAATATTAATAGGTTTCTTGAGCTACATGGATAGAAAATTCTAGGAAAAAAATTAATAGCTAACACTCTTTAAACACATACTATTTGACATCCTCTGTTCTAAGTGCTGGGTGTTTATCATATTGCTGAATCCTCACAACAATCTCATAAGGAAGATACTGACATTGTCCCCATTTTATCAACAAAGAAACTGAAGGACAATGAGGTTGTATAACTCATTCCAAGTCACACAGCTAGGAAGTATCAAAGCTGGGTCTAGGCCAGGCGCGGTGGCTCACGCTTGTAATCCCAGCACTTTGGGAAGCCAAGGTGGATGGATTGCCTAAGCTCAGGAGTTTGAGACCAGCCTGGGCAATATGGTGACATCTCATCTCTACTAAATTAGCCAGTCATGGTGGTAGGTGCCTGTAATCTCAGCTACTCAGGAGGTTGAGGCAGGAGAATTGCTTGTACCCAGGAGGCGGAGGTTGCAGTGAGCCGAGAACATGCCACTGCCCTCCAGCCTGGACAACAGAGCAAGACTCTGTCTCACAAAAAAACAAAACAAAACAAAACAAAACAAAAAAACCAGCTAGGTCTAAATCCAGGCTGACTGACTCTGAAGTCTCTGCTCTTGACTGATGAGCTTTATAACCAAGAAGGAGGTGTCCTGTGGTCAGGCTACAACTGGAATATTATGTTCTGTTTTGAACACATGCACACATGCACACACACACTTCAGAAGTGGAATGTAATCACAGGAAGTTGAACAGGAAGTGAGTAGATCAAAAACCATAACAGTGAGTGTGAGGAATCGTTTTTAGATGAAGACAGTCTAATCATGCTTGAAGAGGGCAGATAAAGAACAGGGATTGGATTTATTTTTTATGTCCCAAGTAGTAAGACCAGAATCAACAGTAGAGATTATTTGGGGTTATATTTCAGTTTAAGGAAGAAATTTTCCACAGTTCCATAGGACATCAACGGCTTTGGAAATAGTTTCATTACTGAAAATCATAAGCTCATCAAACTCAAACTCCAGGCTTGAAAGAAACTAAGGAATTTCATCCAGTCATCCTCAGGATGCCTGGATCACCTTTACAGCACACTTCTAAAAGGTCTTCCCAAACATCCCAGGGGCAAAGAACACACCAGAGGTGGCACATTCTTTTCTTTTTTAATCAGAATTACCTGTACATATAGTTAAAAGAGTCAAATAGTTCTATAAGATTAAGAAAAGCAGAAGTCCTTCCCTAGAGGCACCCACTTTCAATTTTCTTTGGTAATTCTTTTAGAAAGATTTACCTCTATATTTCTAAATAACATGCTTGTATTGCTATTTCTTTATTTTTCAGTATTAGGTATTCTCCACTAACCACCCACAATGTTGGATGAAGATTTCATTCTTTCATTCCCCATCCACAATACACACACCCTCTCCATGTTCTTATTATTCCAGCATAGTTTATGTACTGATTTGGGTTAGATTGGTATTTAGTGTTCACATTATTATAACTACATAAACATTATTCAGAGCTGAGTCATGGGGTAAATCATAATTATTTCTCCTCTTCTGTACAACTCTTGTGTTTCCCCTGAAATTAATTTAAGAATCTTACTTTTTGCCTTCACTTAGTTTTCTATGTATTTATCAGTAATTCATACCCTCAATTTTCTGCCAAATGTCTGAATTTCCTCTCAAGACATTCAGACAGGTTGGATATTCGAGCCATTTCACCTCTTTGAAGAAGCCTCTCTCAGAGCCTCTGGCCTATTCTAACGTGAACTGATTACCTCCAAGTCTGGTGCAGAGTTACCATCTGGGAATTTTCCTTTACCATTACTGGAGAGTCCCTTTACTCTTCTCCCATTTTCTGTATCTCCAATCTTTCTCTCCTTTGATGTTCTCCATTGTTTTAGTGGTGCTAAAGAGTGGCTTCCTGAGAAAGGCCACATGGGAGGTAAACTTTTTGAATCTTTTCAAGGCTAGCTATGTCTTTATTCTACCTATAACTTGATTCAAAATTGTACTCCAGCTTCTCTTGTGGCTATTGAGAAATCTAGAGTCATTCTGGTAGCTGGTTCTTTGTATATGACCTGTCTTGTCTTCCTTGAAGCTTTTTTTGAAACCGAGTTTCGCTCTTGTTGCCCAAGCTGGAGTGTAATGGTGTGATATCAGCTCACTGCAACCTCTGCCTCTCGGGTTCAAGTGATTCTCCTGTCTCAGCCTCCCGAGTAGCTGGGATTACAGGTGCCTGCCACCACACCCAGCTAATTTTTGTATTTTTAGTAGGGATGGGGTTTCATCATATTGGTCAGGCTGGCCTCGAACTCCTGACCTCAGGTGATCTGCCCACCTCGGCCTCCCAAAGTGCTGGGATGACAGGCATTAGCCACCACGCCCAGCCTCCTTGAAGATTTTAATATCTCCCTGAGTGTCCTGAAATTTCACAGTGCTATCTTGGATGTGGGTCTATTTTCTTGCATTGTGGTCGGCATTCAGTACCACATTCAGTTTCCAATTTCAGTCAGGAAACTTATGTCTTCCAGTTCTGGGAAATGTGCTTGAATTACTTTGTTGATGATTTCCTCCTTTCAGTTTTCTGTTTCCTCTTTTGAATGCTCGTATTCAAATACTGTGCTTCCTGAACTGATCCTCTAATTATTTTATCTTACTTATTTTCCCCTGTTTTCTGTCTCTTTTCTTTCTCTTCTAATTTCTGAGATGTTTCTTCAACATTACCTTCCAGACATTCTATTGAAATATTCATTTTTGATGTCATTATTAATTTCCAAGAGTTTATTTTTCTTTTGTTAATTATGTTTTCTAGCATCCTATTTTCATTTTGCAGTTAAAATATTTTATTTTCCACCTGTAAAAATATTAACAATTTTTTTCCTTGAAGGTTTCTTCTGCTTGCATAATCCTTTTTCTCCACTCTGAGTTAGCTTTCTCCAGTTGTTTATTTGAATGTTTTGGTCTTTATCTTTCATGTGAGGCTATTCTCAGTGGTCTGCTATTCCTTGATTGTCTACTCTTTAATAGAGGGAATAAAAAGCCTATTGGAAGCTCTGCTCTTTGAATATGGCTGTACAATTTAGGCTTCACGGGAGGGTAATCTGAGCTGTTTGTTGGGGAACCTCCAACCTCAGAAACATCAACTATTTCTTCTTGGGCTGGTAAGATATGGAAGAGTATGCTCTTCTGTTCTTCTGTTTGGAAACTGGAGTCGCACATGACAGAGTCTAAGAGCTCAGGGTGTTTTGAGATAATAGCTCGGCCACTGCCTTCACCTATGCTTGAATTCACAGTCCAAAGACTGTGTTTTATCATTTCTAGAGAAAAAAACCTCCAGGCTTCTGTTAAGGTTGAAGCGGGGATGCAGCAATGATCTAGCATCGCTGAATTGTTGGAAGGAGGGGCCCAGCACTCCAACTACTTCTCAACTTCTCTTTACTCTGTTTCCATAGATAGGTAGCTGGTGCCACCAATTCCAAAGTTTTTGAGAGATTCAAAGTTAAAATCAAGGATTTCACAACGTTTCCCACTACCAGCTTAACATTCACCTTGCCCAGATGTGTTAAGTCAGTTACCACTTGTCCATCACTTGCTCCCTTCAAAATATTTTTGCTTGACCTCCTGTCTCATTCTCCTATCCTTGTGGGTCTGTGCCTCTTAAAAACAATCTTTATTTTAGTTTGAGTGGTTTGGGGAGAGAGAAAGAACTAGAAAGGTATGTTCAATCTGCCACCTTTACCCCAAATCTCCCCCATTCCACTTGTGGGCAGCTATAAAAGAAAATTTCTTCATATTGGAGTAACCTCTTTGTGGGAAAACTGACCATTCTATCAAAATTTTAAATGTGAATAACTTTTAGTCCAGTAATTTCACTGCTAGAAATTATTCTGAAGATATATTCATAAAAGTGAAGAAATGTTCATTACAACATAAATACATAATATATAAATACATAATAAATGAAGTACATCAATATTTGAAGAAACAAACAGGAAATAGTCTGTGTCTATCAGGAGGAACATGAATAAATAAATTACAGTACAGTTGCCCCTTGGTATCTGTGGGAGCTTGATTCCTGGACCCTGTCAGATGCCAAAATCCAAGGATGCTCAAGCCCCCAATATAAAATGATGTAGGATTTGCATATAACCTATACGTATCCTCCCATATACTTTAAATCATCTCTATATTACTTATAATACCTAATACAATGTAAATGCTATGTAAATGGTTGTTATACTACATTTTCAGGGACTAATAACAAGATTAAAAGGTCTGTATATGTTCAGTACAGGTGAAACCACTCCATTTTTTCCAGAGATTATTTTCAATATGCAGTTGGTTGAAGGCTCATAAAGTCTAAGTAACTTTTCCAAAATTATTCTGTGATCAAAGACAAGTCATTTAACCCCTCTAGTTCTCAATTACTACTTTTTCTTTTTTTAACAGAGTTTCACTCTGTTGCCCAGGCTACAGTGCAGTGGCACAATCTCAGCTCACTGCAACCTCCGCCTCCTGGGTTCAAGTGATTCTCCTGCCTCAGCCTCCCGAGTAGCTGGGATTACATCGCGGCGCACACCACGATGTCTGGCTAATTTTTTGTATTTTTAGTAGAGACGGGGTTTCCCCATGTTGGCCAGACTGATCTCGAACTACTGACCTCAAGTGATCTGCCTGCCTCCGTCTCCCAAAGTGCTGAGGTTACAGGCGTGAGCCACCGTGCCCGGCCCGCAATTACTTCTTTTACCAGGAGCTAATAATGCCATCAGGAAATTTGCTAACTTTGTGTTTTATATAGCTGAGCACACGTATGTTTGAAGATGTGTGTGCACTTACACATTAATCTGACTCTACCCCAGAAGAGAATAATGAAAACCTTACAGATGATATCAAATGACCTCTCCCAATATGGTCTCAAAAACTGTTACCTACATTCCTTCCCAGTTGAAATACCATGAGCTTGTGAATGATCGTGTGTGTGTGTGTGTGTGTGTGCACATATTCAGCTTTCCCTGACTTAATTTCTGTCTCAGCGGTGCTGAGGAAAGAAATCAGTTAGCTGACAATTCCGATAGGTCAGTCCTTAAGATAAGACAAATGAATTAGATGTGATCCCCAAGGGTGGAATATCTGAGCACACTTGAAGGGAACTCAGTCCAAGCAATGTGGGCTGTGCTTCTCAGTCAGTGAGCCCTGAATTATCTCACCATCTCACTGCTTATCTCACTCCTCTCCTGACAACCTTGTCACTGCATGGGCAAATCTGCCGTAAGCGCCTTCCTAGCAACATTCTACTCATGCACAGGAGTCTTCCAAAAACACACCCAAATTCCTGGAAAAACCATCCCCACCCTATTAACAGTCATCCTCACTACCACCCTGGCCCCAGTACCTGAAGCCCCAGCCCCACCAGTGGTCATAGCTCCACCAATTAATCAGAAAGAGAAGGTAGTTTCCTGGAATCATACCCTACCACACATTCAGTGCAGGCAAGTATTCCCAAAGAGTAGCTGTTTACTGCTAGTCTCTTACCTTGCTGGCTTTCATCATTCTTTCCACAGATAAATCTAAAGAGGGTAAAAATGGTGCCCTACTTTTGGGAAGTACCCAGCACGATGCTACATTCTTTCCATTTATTCATTCATCCATTTAACAAATGATACTGAGCATCTCTCTGTGCAAGGCTAAATGAGACACTCTGACCTCTGGGAACTTAAGCTGAGAAAGAGACAGCGAATGCAGGCAATTACAGTACAGGAAGACACTTGCTCCTTGGAGCTGCTTTTAAACACACTCATGTTGTTTGCAGAATTCATTACCTTGTGTCTGTAGGACTGAGGAGCCGATGCTTAAGGGAGAGGGAGGCAGGGAAGACTCACAAAGGAGGTAGCATTGAGGCTATTCCACTCTTCCCAGGTGGATAGGAAGAGGGCATTTCAGGAAAAGTAAACATTAGCACAAGGGCATAGCATACAGCATATTAGCATCAGACATACGAGTGTCTGATAGTTCAGCATTACTAACACTCAAAGTTTCAAGACACAGTGGCCAGGTGGTAAGTCTGATCAGGTAGGCAGAGGCCAGATTATGAAAGGATTGCATGCCAGATTAACAGCTTGAAATGGGGAACCACTGAAGCAATTTGAGGTTTTTGTTTCATTTTGTTCAATTAATTTCTTCTTAATTGACAAAAATTGTATATATTTATTATGTACAATATGATGCTTTGAAATATGTATACACTGTGGAATGGCTAAATTGAGTTAATTAACATATGCATTAACTCACATGTTTTTTGTGGGGAGAACACTTAAAATCGACTCTCTTAGAGATTTTTAAGAATCTATGTTAATGACTACAGCCACCACGTTGTACAAGAGATTTCTTGAACTTATTCCTCCTAACTGAAATTTTGTACCCTCTGACCAACATCTTCCCCGCCCCTCAAACCCACTGAAGTATTATGACTCAGAGAATGATATGAACAGATCTTGTGTCAGAAAGATCTCCCTTCCTACCCCCACCCCCAACAACGGGAGCAGAACAGATGGAGGGGAATAAACAGGAAGGATTTAAGGCAAGATCTGGCAGTCTTCATGAGGGTGTGAACTAGGGCAGTGACCATGCAAGTGGCGGGAAAGGAACAGATCAAGGAGAATTAGGCAGAACTCACTGGCAAGGGTGAGGAGAGACATCACCTCATCAATACACAGACTACGGAGGGTGAGCAGAGTCTGAGTCCAGTTTGGGACCTGTTGACTTGGAGATGCCTATAGAACATGCAAGTGGGGAGATCCAGGAAGGGTGGACTAAGGTCAAGGGCTTAGTCCAAGGTTGGGTTGAGATAAACATATTTGGGAGTCACACCCGTGGAGAATACAAAGTGATGGCTGAAACCACAGCAGATGTTGATGCAATTCCCCAGGGAGAGTGAGGGGAGGGAGGAGAAGAGAGGACCCAGGATGGATTTCTGGGAACACAAAAGCAAGTCATCTGGAAACTACAAAGAGGTTGAAACAAACAATAAATGTGGTTGGCTCTGCCTTTGGATCCTGACATTGTTCCTTCTCTTTCATACAACACAGGTATGGACAAACTAGATTAATAATACCCTGTACATTATTGTACTGGAAGGCTTAAAGGAGTATGCAAAGTAAAAAAAATTATAGCAAACTGTGCTTCCTTCTATGCTCAAATCAAGGTACAGCATGGTTGCCCTACAGCCATGTGGTGTTGTTTTCACAGTGGCTGTTTGCATAGTTGTCTTTGCTTGAGCCCAGATACATTACTCTGTGAGTAAGGGTAGAGTCAGAGAAAGACACAGAAGGAATATTTCCCTTTTCTGGAGCTGCATGGCAAGGAGGTGGGGTGGGAGTGGGTGCAAGGGGAGGCAAGGAGGATATGAGCGTGAAGACTTTGAGCTAAATAGCACAAGATATCAAGAGGGATAGAGGTGAGGCTCCAGGGACTCACAACTCTGAGAAAAGGACAAAGATCTCAGTGACATGGGGAAAGGGATTTCCTCCCCTTTATTATAATAGCCATGTGTGAGTGCAAGTGTAGCTAATGAACACATTTCAAACCCCAATTCCCACCATGTGATGAGCAGTAACATGGAATTTCTTCACATCTTGATTTCTATGGAGCAGAGATTTCTCAATTCATAGGAAACTCAAGAATAGGCAAAATCTAATACCTGCTCTTAGAAATTATGACAGGGGTTACATCTGGAGGGCAGTTATTGACTGGAAATGAGCTAGGCAGAGTTGGATGGGGTAATGGAAATGTTCTAGACCTTGATTTGGGTAGTGGTTACATAAGTGATAAATATGTAAAACTTCTTCAGGCTGTACATCTAACACTTGTGCATTTTAAGGTGTATACATTCCTTATCAATAAAAAAAGTAATCTAAAACAAATTAAATATAGCACACATCCCTACACACAAACACACACACACACACACACACACACACACACACACACCTCAGATGGCTATCAAATAAGGTCTACGTATGCCCAGGAAAGAAAATGAAATCAAAAGAGGATTAATCCATTTGAAATCCAGGGAAGTGGAAGGAACTGGAGAACCCAGGGAGATTCAAGAGTGATGTAATGAAAAAGGGAGTAACAAAGCTGTGATCAGGGTGAAGTGTCAGCAGGGTGACGAACCCCTGCTAGATGGCAAAGTCCAAGGTGGGGCTGTTAGTGTGAAAAGCAGCAATGATAAGGAGGATCATTAGAATTGAAGAGGTCTCCAAGGGAATGGAGCAATAGAAGCCTCTGCTGTGTGGTCACTAAGGCTCCTCAAGAAGAGAGCAGGAGAAGCAGAAGACCCCAAAGCATCTGGGGAAGTGGCCAAGTAAATGAAATGGTAGATTGAGATAGTAACAAACCACTCAAGTGATTCATGAAGATTTTTTTATGAGAGTGAAGGGGGGAATGAAGCACCTGGTGTAGGGTATGATACTCTTTGAGAAATGGGGCTTTTAGGTGAAAATAACAAGTTAAAGGTTAGCGTTACACTCTTGAGAAGGAAGAGAGAATTGTTGGTGTTGGGTCACCTCTACTTTGCTTCCACAGCCTTCTATGCTATTCAATCAATCCTAACAAACCAGTTAGACTCCCTCCCAATATCCCCACCTCAACTAGGAGTTTCTTAAGGAAAGTGCCTGTAGTTCAGTGAGTGCTAGGGAATGAGAGGAAGAAAGGAATGAAGAAAGGAAGGAAAATGCCAGGAAAGGGCTTAAATTCTAAGGAAAACATGAGATTACAATTTTTTTGACAGAGTCCGGCTCTGTCACCCAGCCTGGAGTACAGTGGTGCAACCTCTGCTCACTGCAACCTCTACCTCCTGGGCTCAAGTCATCCTCCCACCTCAGCCTGCCAACTAGCTAGGACTACAGGTGTGCACCACCACACCCAGCTAAATTTTGTATTTTTTTTTGCAGAGACGGGGTTTCGCCATGTGGCCCAGGTTGATCTTAAACTCCTGGCCTCAAGCAATCGCCTACCTTGGCCTCCCAAGGTGCTGGGATTACAGGCATGAGCCACGGTGCCTGGCATCCTGTTGGTTTTAAACTTGTAAATAACTTTCAGATTTATCTACTTCTCTCTGACTCCACCACCAAGTCTCCATCACCTCCCATGTGGATGATAACTTTCTATCTGGTTTCAGGACGAACTTACAATTAAACTATACTGTAGTAGGGTAAGTGGAGTCCAAATATTTTAATGCTGTAAAGTGCAGAAGTATAATACTGTAAGGCTATTGAAAAATAATATTTTGAAATGTAAAACATTTGTACTTAATAGATGTTTAGGCAATTAACTTACAAATGAATTGACCAAGTGTCAAATGATCAGAAAGAAGTCACTTCCCAGGCCCTACCAAAAAAGTAGAGTTGAAATGAGGGTGGGGGCCAATTGACCATGGCATTATATTCAATGTTGTCATCGTGGGTGGAGTGTCCCCAAGTTTTATTACTGTATCAAATGGAGTGTGATTCAAAAAGCAGCATCATCACCATCATCATCATCATCATCATCACACCCGATTTCCTGCACAGAATGTTCCTCAAAGTTTCCAAGTGACCCAGATGAAAACGAGAACCTGCACATGCCCAGAGAGGAAGCAGAAGCTTAATCAATCTGTGAAAAATTCTTCTAGGAATTCAGAAAACCTTTCGTAAATGACCATCTGGTTCAGGAGACACAGAATAGCAGAGCCAAGTGACACAAGAGGAGGAGACAGAAACTCCTAAAAGTCTGGCTGGGAGAAACTCGTCAAGCCCCGCATGGTCTTCTCATACTTTTAGGGGCTCTTTCTTCTCTTCAACTCTTCATCTTTCACTACCTTTCTCCTTGTTGGTTTCATCTGGGCAGAAATCCTTCTGATAAAACAAGGAATTAGAGACTAATTAAACTATCTCTTGAGAGAATTGTAAAACAGGTCCATGTAATGAGGAAACGTCTTCTCTAAGGGTACATTTTAGGCTCTAAGACACTTGACCTGAGAATTACTTGGGAACCTGGAATGGCACCCACTTGTTATAGTATCTGAATCAATTCATCCATATCAGTCTCAGTCATTCCAGTCCCTCTACAACTGGGCACTATGCTAGTGGTTGATTTCACAGCTTCTTCTATATCCTGCTTTCCAACTTGTATGAATTAAGGTACACTGTATTTGGAGATTTTTTTAAAGATGTCTTTTGAAGTAAATGAAATTCCCTTTCATGAGGCTCCACCAGGGTAAAAAACTTCTGCTGCCAGCATGTACTTGGGGCTGCTTTCCAAAAACTACAATAAAATCCATAATCTTAGAAATGGTGATAATTTTTATTTGATGTTTGAAAATATGGGATATGTATAGGGAAGATAAACCCAACCTACCATATATGAAAAGATCAGTTCTCTAATAGGAAAATTGTAGTCTAATATAGCACAGAGGTAAGACCAAGTAATTAATTAAAACCATGTAGTCAATCATTTTCATATGTACTCAGTTCATGTCTACTTAATGCCACTAGAATAAATATGTCCTAGATATAAATGCAAAGTGTGTCTTCTCAACTAAACTGAAGATATAGTGATGTATATACTTTATAATATAACCTGATAATAAGAAATACTTAATTTCTTTTAAAACTACCCAGATTTGTAGGCTTAAATCATGTAGAAAAGAGAGAATTTCAGATAAGAACTTAGTTGAAGCAGCAATAAACAAAGAACAAAACATCAGAGAAACTATTTAATTACTTTTGAATAAAATGTGGGTCCTAGCAAAAGACCAAACAAATTTATTTCCTCAACGTCATAGATGCTGACAGCAAAATCTAATTCAATAAAAGATTTGCTTTTCCAACTCAGCCAGAACACCAGTTTCTTCTCAATTTAAACAAACTAAATAGGCTTGGTGAATAATCTAGGAGAACTGTTCTGTGTAAGAATAGTATCTTAGAACAACTAACAGGAGTGCCTTGTTGTATTAGCTCTGAGCAGAATTTCTATATTCCAAATAGTTATGAGATATGGTTGACTGATGTAATAACCACTATTTATACAGTTAAACTGTTGTTCTAACTGTATGGTGATTTGTGGATCTCTTCTTTCTAAACTATAAATCTCTGGACCCCATTTCACCCTCTTTGAATAGGAATTTCTGAAAGTAGTACCCAAGAATCTGTATTTTTAAAAGCATTCTAGGTGATTCTTGTGAACATTAAAATTTGAGCGCTAATGAATTAAGACTATATATGTGTATAGTCTTCATATTCCTCTTGGATTTCATAGAGTAATGAAATTTATAACTTCTGTAGATATTGTAATCCTTATTTTCAAAAGAGGAAGTCAAATTCAGAATAATAGACAATTTGCCTAATCCCCAGTAACACAGCTGCCACATGACAGCAGTAAGATTTGACATTTTACTGATTTTTTCCTTGTGTTTATGCACTGATAGAGGCTAAGTAACTTACCCAGGGTCACACCTCTTAAGGGTATAGTAGGATTTGGGCCCAGGTAGTGTGGGTCCAGGCTGATAACCCCTTCTGCCATGTTGCCAGGGAGTTAGTGGAGTTTATCTATCAACACAACAAAATAAGAAAAAGACAAACAAAATAGACAAAGCACAACAACTTAAAGGAGCAAATCACCAAAAAGTATATCTGACCATGAAACGCATGTAGATATATTCAGACTCATAAGCAAAGAAATGCCATATTAAACTCTGAGATACTACTTAATACCTATCAAATCGACAAAAATTTTTAAAAGTTAAGTGCCCAGTCTTGGCCATAATACTGAGAAATGGACCCTTGATTGCTGATGGGAAAGCAATCTGGTACCACCTTCAAGAAGGGCATTGTGGCAATGTCATCGAAAGTCTTAAAATGTGCACACCCTTTGACCGTATGATTTCACTTCTAGGAATTTATACTGAAGAAATGTCAAATGAGTGCAACAGTGTCTGTACAATCATACTCACTGCAATATTATATGATAGAAAAATAAAAATAATCTACATTTATAAAACTGAGCTAATAAAATCTATTAAGCTTAATAAAATAGTGTTGCAGAAAATGTTCTTGACATCAAAATATGGAAAGATGAACTTAACATATTGCCATATTTAAAAATGTATACAACATGCTGGGCACGGTGGCTCACACCTGTAATTCCAGCACTTTGGGAGGCCAAGGTTGGCGCATCACCTGAGGTCAGGAGTTCAAGACCAGCCTGGCCAACAT
>NW_012101366.1:5607234-5608443 GCF_000951045.1 Mandrillus leucophaeus
AAAAAAAAAAAAAAAAGTATAGAATAGGAAGCATGGTATGATAGCTCTTTCATAAAATAAATTTTAAAATGCCTAGAAAGATTAGATAGGTAAATGAATAGATAAATACAAACATACTAAAATAATAATAGTGGTGACTTCCGGGTACTAAGATTATGAATAGTTTTTCCCTTGTGCTTTTTGGTGTTTTCCAAATTTTCTCTGTTGAGCATGTTCTATAAATAGGGGGCCAACATTCGTTCTTAAGAAAAAGGGGGGAAAAAACCAGGAAGCATTTTTCCAGCCAAGGAATAGACAAAACACAGCATCAGACTACTGGAGGGAAAGAGAACAGAACAGAACAAGCATGTAAATAAAAAGAGAAGGAGGAGTCCTTTCTCAGTAACAAGGGACAAACATTTGGCTTACTGCACACTCCTTTGATGAGAGGCTGTCTCTTTAGCAATGCAGTTGGCAAAAACTCTAAAAAAACTTCGAAAGGGTGAGAATGAGATTCTTCATTCAAGAACTTGGCTGCCCCAACCCTGACTAGCACAGCACAAGAACAGGGCAGCATAAACACAGAATTGCAAGAAGAGATTTGAGCCAGGAGGAAAAGCAGGCAATTCTCATAACTATCTTTGAGCAAGAATTTGGTTCACCAGTGCCACAGTCAAGGAAGAATAGGAACTTGATATCAGTACCCTACTGCAAATCATTAATAATGTGTTATACATAATTATGTGGAAGTTAACTGCAGAGCAAATTATAGCAAGCTCTAATTCCATGGTATATGCTTCTTCAATCTCCCACGATCTTTCATGTTGCCTTCAGATATTAGGAATAGTGGCTCCTCTGCAAGTCTGGATGAGTTCTACCTGACATCACATCAACATTCTGGTGGCTGGATTTGCAGACCTTCACAGAATGCTGTTTTAACAATGGAATGTTCTGGCCAGGTGCGGTGGCTCACGCCTGTAATCCCAGCACTTTGGGACGCCGAGGCGGGTGGATCACAAGGTCAGGAGATTGAGACCATCCTGGCTAACACGGTGAAACCCGGTCTGTACTAAAAATACAAAAAATTAGCTGGGCGTGGTGGCAGGCGCCTGTAGTCCCAGATACTCGGGAGGCTGAGGCAGGAGAATGGCGTGAACCTGGGTGTCAGAGCTTGCAGTGAGCCGAGATTGAGCCACTGCACTCCAGCCTGAGTGACAGTGAGACCCTGTC
>NW_012101366.1:5608949-5661932 GCF_000951045.1 Mandrillus leucophaeus
TAAAATAATTGAACGTTCCAATGCTAATTTTAACACCAAAGGAGAATAATTTGGGTGTCATATGGAGAGATAAGTCAGAACAGAGCTTCGACATTATTCATGAGTGTAGAGGGGAAAAAATGCATCACAGAGGAGGATTATTTTAGTTTGAAGAAACAGCATAGAAGTGATAAAAGAAGCCAGTGGAAGATGATTAGGTTATGGATAGTGGTCGGGTCTCTTTCCATGTTCATAAGAGGATACAAGAGCAAATAACCTCAACTAAATGAAACAAGAACCTTCCCACTTGCAGGAGAGTTTAGCACCCAAGTGGTTTTCTGAAGATGGTGATGGAGCCCTTCCTCCCCTAGAGATATTTAAGAGCAGGAGGATGTCTGGGGTAGTGGAGGGGAAACCTCCCTAGTGATAAAGATATGTACTCTATGACATTATATGCGGCTTTCTGGTCCTGAATTTCTACAAACAATGGAGAGAGGTTTATTTTTGGATTCTTAGTTATTGCCTATCTGTGTTGATAGGTGTAAGTCACAGACATCCATCACATATCTTTACACCCTATGGCACATTTCTCTTCTTTACTTTTATGCTGTTATCTTACTACTAACATAGGGGAAAGATAAGGTATTTAGGTAAGTTATCCCCACCTACTGCTATATCAGAAACCACTCTTTCCCTTGGCAGAATGCTAATGACTACTAACACCTGCATGCATCCTCAGCCGACGAGGAATACCTTCAACTGCCCAAACCCTGTCTTGGAAGCAGCTGCTGCTCCTGAAGACTACCAGGGAGTAAAGGGAAAGAATAACATGGAGTGGGAAAACCATTTCTTAGTTTTTTATAAAAATAGGGATGCATGTGTGTAAATATTCAAACTGGAAGAGATAGTACTTTTATAAGGTTGGGGTTGAAGACAAATTATGGAAACTGAGAATGAAATTAAACAGTGGGTCAGGAAAGAGGTAACAGATCTAAAAATTAAAAATCAATTTGCTGCTTGCCACAAAATTACTTTCTCCCTCAAAACAATTTTTATCACCCTAATAATTTGCTGGGGTTTTAGCAGGATTGGTTGGTTGTTTTTATTTCTGAGACACATGTAGTCCGATGTATTTCAATGGCTTTTTTTTTTTTTTTTTTTGCCAAATGTGTAATATGGCCAACATTAGCATTCTCACCTATGTCCTCATCAGACACTCCTGGATTTGTCTTTCTTTAGGAGAACAAACATTTTTGACATTTACAACAGCCCTCAGGATTCACTAAGAAATTATCTATCCACTCTTACAAATCATTTAGAAAGGCTGCAGGCCAAAGAAAAACAAAGGACATCAACATATAGGGGACACTATACACTTGATGCTCAATATCCACAAATAACAGCAAAAGGATGAGGACTAAAAAACTGATAATAGTCAATGTTGACCAAAGTGTGGAGAAGCAGCTATTGTTTGTGGGAGTATAAACCAGTGCAATTTCTCAGAAGAGAAATTTGATAGACCTATCAAAACTGTAAATGCACATACTCTTTGTCCCAGAAAGCTCACTTCTGGATATTTATCTTGCAGATATAATATGGCATATTCAGAGATATTCATTTAAGCAATATTTGAAATAGCAAAAAAATCTGGAAGCAATTTAAGTATCCATCAAAAAGAGAGACTAATTACAGCAATTATGGTAACTTCATATCATAAAGTATTATGTAGTTCCTTAAAAAGATCAGGAAACCAGTCATAAATATATTTTAATTAAATTGTATTTCATAGTCATATGTGGGAACTTATTTTAAAAGTCAAATGACATTAATAGTCTTAAAACAAAATATCATAATTCCCTGTTCTCCTCCCAGTTCCCCAGTTCCTTCCCCAGAAACACTCACATCTCACTATCTTAGCTGTGATATCTTCTGGTATTTACTCATCACCTTATTTCTAAACCAGTGCTGTTGTTTCTGGGACACATGTGATTTTATTTATTTAAATGAATTTTTTGGCAAATACAAAATATAGAAGTATAATGCAAGCCACATATGTAATTTTAAATTTCCTAGTAGCCACATTTAAAATAATTAACAGAAATAGGTCCAGGAATGGTCGCTCACGTCTGTAATCCCAGAACTTTGGGAGGCAGAGCCCAGCAGATCAACTGAGGCCAGGAGTTTGAGACCACCCTGGCCATCATGGCGAAACCCCGTCTCTACAGAAAATACAAAAATTAGCCAAGCGTGGTGGTGCACGCCTGTAATCTCAGCTACTCAGGTGGCTAAGGCACAAGAGTAGTTTGAACCCAGGAGGCAGAGATTGCAGTGAGCCAAGATTGTGCCACTGTACTCTAGCCTGGGTGACAGAGTGAGTCTCTGTCTCAAAAAAAAAAAAAGAAAAGAAAAGAAAAAAAGAAAAAGGAAACAGGTAAAGTGAACTTTAATATTATCTTTTATTCAATGTAATACATTCAAAATACATCACTGCAACATGTAATCGATACTTTTTTTTTTTTTTTTTTTTTTTTGAGTCAAGGTTTCACTCTGCTGCCCAGGCTAGAGTGCAGTGGCATGAACATGGCTCACTGCAGCTTCCTGGGCTCAAGCAATCCTCCAGCCTCAGCCTCCCACGTGGCTGAGACTATAGGCACATGCCATGAGGCCCTGCTAGTTTTTTTTACTTTTTGTAGATACAGGATCTCACTTGGTTGCCCAGGATGGTCTCGAAATCTTAGGCTTAAACAAACCTTCTGCCTCAGCCTCTCAAAGTGCTGGGATTACAGGCATGAGCCACTGGGCCCAGGTAAAAATTCTTAATGAAATATTTTATGTTCTTTTTTTTTTCTTCTTTACTAAATCTTCAAAATCCTGTGAGTAGTACACATGAACAACATATCTCAATTTGGACCAGCCACATTTCTAGTGCTCAATAGTCACATACGGCTATTGAAGCTACTGACACTCATATTGAATAGCACAGCTCTAAACAGAGAATTCTGCTATCTTTTGATTCATTATTGACTTCCTACAATGGGTAAATGAAGGTCTAGCTCTCCTAGGACTGTACTTTCTCTCTTATGACTTTATAATACATTACATTTTTTGATTAAATATTCAGTATTTGCATTATATTCCCATGCAAATATTAATCACAGCAAGTATTGTAGTGTGCTATGAAAATATTTATTCTTGTTTTATTTTCCCTGAATTTAATAATTGCCCTGTTTTTTAAGCTTATTTTGAGAATCTTTACACCTATTATACTAACTCTTCCACACCAGCAAATAGCCTTTCAGTGCAGTGTTCCACTAGTCAGTCCCATCAATTTATCAATTTCCAGTGGTCTCCTCTCTTCTACTTGTTTGCTTTTTACCCTCTTGTTTTTCATTTGTCTGTTTGTCTGTTTGTTTGTTTGTTTGAGACAGAGTCTCACTCTGTTGCCCAGGCTGGAGTGCAGTGGCGCAATCTCAGCTCCCTGCAACCTCCGCCTCCCAGGTTCAGACAATTCTTCTGCCTCAGTCTCCTGAGCAGCTGGGATTACAGGTGTGTGCCACCACAGCTGGCTAATGTATTTTTAGTACAGATGGGGCTTCACCATGTTTGCCAGGCTGGTCTCGAACTACTGACTTCAAGTGATCTGATTCACTGGCCTCAGCCTGAAAGTGCTGGGATTACAGACATGAGCCACTGCACCTGGCCTGTAACCTCATTCCAATCAAACTAATCTTCTAGTAGTATATGTCTGTACTACCCAAAGTGATCCACAGATTCAATGCATCCTATCAAAATTCCTATTGAATTTTTGGCAGAATTAGAAAAACACATCCTAAAAATCATATAAAACCTCAAGAGACCCCTAAATAGCAAAAAAAATTTTGAAAAAAAAAAAAAAAAGAACAAATTTGCAGGACTCACGACTCCTGATTTTAAAACATATTACAAATCAACAATAATCGAAATGGTATGGTACTGACATAAAGACAGATATACAGACCAATGGAATAGAATAGAGACCCCAGAAATAAACTCTCACATATATGGTCAAATGATCTTTGACAAAGGTACCAAGACCACTCAATGGAAAAGGTCAGTCTCTTCAACAAATGGTGCTGTGGAAACAAGATATCTGCCTGCAAAAGAATGAAGTTGGATCTGTATCTTACACTATCTACAAAAATTAACTCAAAATGGATTAAAGATTAAAAATAAGACCCAAAACAATAAAACTCCTAGAAGAAAGGATATGGAAAACAAATTTTAAAAAACCCCACAAAATTAAAAGAAAGAAAATAAACAACAAAAAGAGAAAATTTGGAAAAAAGCTTCATGACACTGCATTTGGCGATGATTTATTGAATGTAACACCAAAAGCACAGGCAACCAAAGCAAAAATAGGCAAATGGGACTACAACAAAGTTTACAACTTTGCGCATTGATGGACACAATCAGCATCATGGAAAGGTAGCATACAAAATGAAAGAAAATATTTGCAAATATCTGATAAGGGATTACTATCTAAAATGTATAAAGAACTCTTACAACATCAAAAATATCAAATAACTCAATTTTTAAAATGACCAAAGAACTCAAATAGACATTTACCAAAGATGATATACAAGTGGCCAACAGTCATGGTGGTCAACATCACTAATCAGCAGAGGAATGGAGATCAAAACCACAATGTGATATCACTTTACACCGATTAGAATGGCTACTATAAAAAAAAAAAGTGTTGCCTAAAATGTGGAGAAATGAGAACGCTTGTACACTGTTGCTGGGATTATAAATGGTGCAACCACTAAGGAAAACAGTATGGTGGTTTCTCACAAAATTAAAAATAGTAGTACCATATGATCCAGCAATCCCACTTCAGAGTATAGATTCAAAATAATTGAAAGCAGAATCTCAAATTGATATTTGCATATCCATATTCATAGCAAGAGTATTCACAATAGCCAAGAGGTGGAAGCAACCTAAATGTCCATCAGTAAATAAAGAGATAATCAAAATATGGTATGTACATACAATGGAATATTATTCAGCCTTCACATGGAAGAAAATCTGTCACATGCTGCAAAATGGATTAACCTTGAGGACTTTATGCTAAGTGAAATAAGTCAGTCACCAAAAGCAAATACTGTCTGGATGCACTAACATGAGGTATCTAAAGTAGTCAAATTCATAGAAACAGAAAGTAGAATTGTGGTTACCATGCTAAAGGGAGGGGGACTTCGAGGTTATCATTCAATGGGTATAGACTTTCAGTTTTGCAAGATAAAAAAGTTCTAAAGATCTGTTCCACAACAATGTGAATATATTTACCACTACTGAACAGTACAACTTAAAATTTGGGGGATATTAAATTTTATGTTATGTGCTTCTTACCAGTTTTTTAAAAAGACAAGTACAATGGCAGAAGGTTTGGCAATGACAGTACTCAAGCAACCTCCTGAGTCACGATGTTCCAATCTGTACTGACTGCCCTCTTCAATTAATATGTAATCGTCATCCTGGGATCTCCCTTCACCACTCTCCAGGAGATTCCCTTTCCCTTCTCCACAGTGATGGATCTTCTGCTTTCTGTATTCCATGCCTTCCCCTTTCTTGGCTTATTTACTCATCTATATGAAATGTATCCTCCAGGAGCTTCCTAAGACTAAATTTTTTTTTAGAGTTGCCTGCCTGAAATTATCTTTTTGTTTTGTGTTGTTTTGTTTTGCCTTCTCACTTGATCCATAGTTTGGCTTGCAATAGAAATCTAGGTTGGAAATCAATGTCCTTCACTGTTTGAAAGCATTGTCCGTTGTCTTCTGGCTTTCAGTGCTGCTGGTGAGAAGTTGCTGATCTCTTGTGCGTGACCTGTTTATTTTTGTTGTTGTTGTTGTTGTTGTTGTTTTCTTTCTGTGAGCTTATCAAATCTTCCTTATTCCTAATGTGATAAAATTTCACATTATGCTGGAGGTATTTTTTCATCCACTGCACCGAAAATCATTGGGACCCTTTAATCTCAAAATCCATGCTCATCAGTTCTGAAAAATGTTCTCTCTCCCATGTTCTCTGTTCTCTCCTTCTTTCTGGGAATTTATTATTGAATTGTTGAAGCTTTATGTGTTTCCTCTAGCACAGGTCAGATTTTCTAGGGTGTAGTCTTGTGCATGAAGAAATATTTTCCCTGAGGATATTAATATCATGTTTCTTCTACCTGCACAAATTGCTTTTCTGTTTATTTTGGACTTTCCTGTGTTAGATGCTGTCCTTACATAGCTGGTTGTCTATGTCAATTGGAAGCTTTAAGCTTGAGGATGGGGCTCACTGTTTGACCTTCACTGTAGACTGATCTGGGTGGCACAGGGTCCATATCTTTGTGTGTTTCTGCTTAAGCAATCCTCCCGCCTCAGCCTTCTGAGTAGCTGAGAATACAGACATGCACCACCACGCCCGGATAAATTTTGTATTTTTTGTAGAAACAAGGTTTTGACATGTTGCCCAGGCTAGTCTTGAACTCCTGGGCTCAAGTGATCTGCCCACCTCAGCCTCCCAAAGTGCCAGAATTACAGGTATTAGCCATTGTGCCCAGCCTCCATTCCGTAGTTTTACTGGAGTTTTTGGAATACAACAAGATTATGTGTTCAAGCTACCATAACTCAGCAGTCTCCTCAAATTTTTAAAAAAGAAAAAAATTCAGGACAGAAATCACAGTATGTTCCCATTTATGTGAAAACAATGTGAGACTATACAGTGGTTGATATGCACAAAAAAGACATCTGGAAAAATAAATGAGGATGGGTTTTTTTTTTTTTTTTTTTTTTTCACTTTGTATCCTTCTGTACTGGTTGGTTTCTTTTTCAAAAGCTATAAGCATGAATAACTGTAAAGACCTAGTTTAAAAAAAAAAAAAACCTTAAAGACCTAGTTTAAAAAATAAAATCATATTTAAGAAAGAGAGCATATCACAAGTCAGCGTGAATCTCCCTGAACCTACTCTAGATTGTCAATGGTATCAGAGAGGGTTAGAACCACTTACACAGTTGGAAAGCACACAAGCAAGTCATACATCTGGCTTCATGAACCTTGAAAATATATTCAAGGTTTCTCTCACGCCTGAATTTTAACTTCTGATCCAGACAAAAAGAAATAGACTAGGCCAGACCTCCTTGGCTTCTGAAGTACCTCTGACAAGACTTGTCTGCTCCACTTACCACACCCTCCCCAGTCCCCCATCTAATACCCGCTAGCTCAGGCACACACCATAATCAGGACCTCCCAGCTCACTGAAATATGTCTGCCTGAGTGATTCATACATCGCACAGCCAGGGCTACTCCCAATGTGCCCCCATGGAGCCTTCATTCTTTTAACAAATGTTTATTTGTGGCAGAAGAGTGTAATGATTATCTATCCAAACTGTTAGGTTCAAATCCTGGCTCCACTAGTGACTAGCAAATTATTAACCTCTCTGTGCTCAGCTTCCTCATTTATAAAATGGAGATGATCATGATGACTGCCTTCAAGCTGCAGCGAGGACTCAGTGGTTGACACTTGTGAATGCTTACTGAGCATCTCCCTGTACAAACATGGTTCTAGGTCAAACAGACACAGAAATCATCAAAATAGAGATTCCTGCTCCCATGGAATTTAAGGTCTAGTAGAAAAGACAAAATTCAGTTCTCTTAATACAAACTAACAAACAAAAAGACACCAATAACAAATTATTACACATTGTAATGAGGTCCATAAAGGAAGAGTATAAGTGTAGTGAAGGTTACAATGGGGAATGTGCTTATATTTAAATTCTGGATCGTGATTTCCCAGCTCTAATACTGAAGTAACTAGAAGCAGTAGCCCAACAGAGTTGGTGGGTTCAATCAATTTTTTGTCTTTTCTCATGTCACAAACTTGTTAGGGTTCAAAAGGCAGGAATTCAATGGTTTTGCAACAAAAGGTACTCAGAAAAACCTCCCTCTCTTTGCCAACAGTGAGTGCATGTTATAGAATCTTCTACTCGGGATTGCGTTTTTAAAGAAATGTCCCTTGGCCAGGTGCAGTGGCTCATGCCTATAATCTCAGCACCTTGGGAGGCCGAGGCTGGTGGATCACTTGAGCTCAGGAGCTCAAGACCAGCCTGGGCAACATAGTGAGACCCTTGTCTAAAAAAAAATAGAAATAAAATAAAATAAATGTCCCCTTTTCTAAAGGTGTGACAGACCTTTGGAATATCTTAATAAACAAGTAGGCAGATTCCAATGTGCCTATGCTTTGGAGAAAGGGAGAGCTATGCAGGTTATTTCTTTCCCAAACTAAAACATAAATGCCTATTTGCTCTCTAGAAGAACTGTCAGCACATTCTAAGCATGAAGTGCAAAGGCACCACATACCTTATCTCGGATAGTCCCTAATATCACAATGCCAACTTTCTGGTTCTCTGGGACACTCCCAGTTGCCCCAGGGAAGATCTCAGAGCCTCCCCACCCCATCTCTCTCTCAGGCCAATAGTTTGTTTGGCCTGATTTAACCATCTACTAATTTTAGAGTCTGTCTAGGCATAGATTATAGCTTAAAGCAATTTGCAATTATGATTTACTTTAGTATGAAATTCGTGAGATGATCAATCCAAACGTCTGAGAGAGCACCCTAGTGCTATGATTCTCACAGGCAAAGGAATTCAGTGGATTATGAAGAGCTATAGATTTCCATTTTCTTTTCCCCATTATCTAGGGCTCAAGCTTTGAAGCAAACCATGACAGTCTGTGGCCTCCAGCCTGACTCTGTTTCTGGTTTTAACGATCAAAGGGATTTCCCCAGCAGTTCAGTAAAAGAGAGAGAGGAAGGGTAACTTACTAAGTACTTCCCTTCCTCACAGTCACGAGGTCCCTGCTATTTCCTATCTGAGACACTCAGATTAGAAAGTATCAATAAAGATGGCCAAGAAGGATATATTAAATAGAAGTTACCTTATAATAAAGAGAAGATAAAAGATATACATGTATTAACATGGCTAAACTAAGTGTAAATGTATGAAAAATGAACCTTGGGTGACTGGGGCCAGATAGGATATATCAAGGGACATTTAGGGAAGAGTTGGATATAAACATCATTCATTCATTAAACAAATTTTTTTATTGAGGATCTACTATGTGCCAGGCACTGTTCTAGACGCTAGGGGAACAATAGTGAGTCATACATCAAGGACTGAGCAAAATCAGTCCCATTATCTGCTTTTATAGAATATATAATATGATGGGAAAGACCGAAATTAATCAAGTAGTTACACAAATGAGTGTATTAATTACAGACTGTGATGAGCATACATAATAGAAGAAGTGGGGGAAGGTGCCTGTAACGGGAACCCAACAAACTGGAAGCATTTTAAAAAGGTTTTCTTAAGAAAGGGAGCCTTGAGGTAAGAACTGAAGGATGAGTAGGAGCTGACTGGGCAAAGGAGGAGGAAGAGAAAAAGAAGTGTTCCAGCAAGCGGGTGTCATGCACAGAGGCCCTGTGGCAGGGAGGAGCTGACACATTCAGAAAACTGGAAGAAGACGCACAGAGGGGAGAATAATGGAGAATGGGATGAGGTTAAGACTGAAGAGCAGGGCCTTGCAGGACATGGGAGGCCATGTCATGTTGTATTTCCAAACTAACAGCTATAGGGAACCATTGAAGGTTTTAATTAATTAATTTATTTATTTATTTATTTATTTATTATTTTGAGACAGAGTTTCGCTCTTGTCACCCAGGCTGGAGTGCAATGGCGAGATCTCGGCTCACTGCAACCTCTGCCTCCTGGGTTCAAACAGTTTTCCTGCCTCAGCCTCCTGAGTAGCTGGAATTAAGGCGCCCGCCTCCATGCCCAGCTAATTTTTGTATTTTTAGTAGAGACAGGGTTTCATCATATTGGCCAGGCTGGTCTCGAACTCCTGACCTTAGGTGACCCACCCACCACGGCCTCCCAAAGTGCTGGGATTACAGGTGTGAGCCACTACACCCAGCCTGACAGTTTCAAAACAGGTGATGGAGAGAGAGCAGATTCACATCGTGAAAAGTTTGCCCTGAAACCAGATAGAAAGTTATCATCCACATGGGAGGTGATGGAGACTTGGTGGTGGAGTCAGAGAGAAGTAGATAAATCTGAAAGTTATTTACAAGTTTAAAACCAACAGGACACCAGGCGCAGTGGCTCATGTCTGTAATCCCAGCCCTTTGGGAGGCCAAGGCAGGTGGATCACAAGGTCAGGAGTTCAAGATCAGCCTGACCAACATGGTGAAACCCCGTCTCTACTAAAACACAAAAACAAAAAATTAGCTGGGCATCTGGCCAACACAGTGAAACACCGTCTCTACTAAATATACAAAAATTAGCTGGGCGTGGTGGCAGGCGCCTGTAATCCCAGCTACTCGGGAGGCTGAGGCAGGAGAATCACTTGAAACTGGGAGATGGAGGTTGCAATGAACCAAGACTGCACCATCGCACTCCAGCCTGTGTGACAGAGCGAGATTCTATCTCAAAAAAACAAACAAACAAAAAGAAAAAAAAACCAACAGGACTTCCAGAAGATTACATATGGGGTACAGGAGAAGGAATCCATGGAATCCATGACTCCCAGGTGTTTACTGGGGCTTAAGGAAGAAGAGAGTAGCATTAGCAAAAACTGGGAAGGAGGACAGGCAGGTGAGCTGGTGCACCTTTGAGCTGATTGGTGGGTCTGTCTAGGGTGTTTCTTTCTGAAGAACTTTTGAACTCTTATAGTAGGAGACAACATTAGAGGATCAATAGAGAAAGTCGGAAAACTCTGGATCGACTTGCACCTGGAAACTGATGAACTCTGTGGTGTTAGGCAAGTCAGTTCACCTCTGCGAATTTCAGTTCCCTGAAAGGTCCCTCACACCTTCCTCCCAAATCAGAATCTCCTGAAGTGCTTGTGAACATGCACATATATGGACAATTGTCTGCACTGGAGGATAATGAAAAGGCTTAGATTTAAAAGAGTTGCCTAAGATCGTACAGGTAGAGCCAGAATGAGGGCTCCAATCCAGGTCTGACTCACTCTAAAACTGTAAGATATGGGTAAGAGGAGTGAATGCAGAAGGTCCCAAACAGAATTTCCATAGCATCGCCAGTGATACTTCAGGATGTAAGTGGGCCAGGCTTGGGAAAAAGCTGTAGCTGTCCCCTTATCTCCTAGTTGGAGAGTGCTACAGTTAAGTTTCATTATTTCATCATTTCCTCTACTGACCCAGGGCAGGCACCACCACATCCTCAACCAGGGACACACACAGGACTCTCACATTTTACCAAACAAAAAATCCTACAGACAAGCCGAAAATTTCCCTTTAAAGCCCAATGGGAGAACCAAATCTACCTCAACTTTACTCTAAAGCTGTTTTTTAACACATATACTGATAATATTTTTAAAACAATTTCAGGACATCAACTCTCTAGAAACCATGACAAACATATAATTGAGTTTTTAAAAAATAAGGTTGACATATCAACCTGTCATATGACCTATGAAATGCTTTCAAGAAGCCCAAGCAAAATTAAAGAGAGCTCTTCAAGACATCAAACACACAAAAATAAGTTATTTGGGGCTGGGTGCGGTGGCTCACACCTGTAATCCCAGCACTTTGGGAGGCCGCAAAGGGCAAATCACTTGAGGTCAGGCACTACAGACCAGCTTGGCCAAAATGGTGAAACCCTGTCTACACTAAAAATACAAAAAATTAGCCAGGCATGGTGGCGTGTGCCTGTAATTCCAGCTACTTGGGTGTCTGAGGCAGGAGAATCACTGAAACCCTGGAGGCGGGGGTTGCAGTGAGCCGAGATCACACCACGGCACTCCAGCCTGGGTGACACAGAAAGACTGCCTCAAAAGAAGAAAAAATAAGAAGTTATTTTGTTGGAATTGATTTTTTAAAAAATTATCCACCTAAATAATCCACATAAATTAGCCACACAAAAATAATCCAAAGTAGACCCGGATTTGTAGAGCACTTAGAGCTTTGGGTCTTTGTTGTTTCCTGATAGTTTCTAATGGGCTTGCTGTGTTTTCCCAACTAGTCTAGAATAAAGTCTAGTACTCCCTTTTTCATTCCCATCAGTGCCAAGGACATGTTAAATTACTTAGCATAGTACTAGGTGCATAATCAAAGTACTAAGAGCAAGCAGTTATGGAATTCTAAATACATTATATGCATTAAGTGATTTATCTTCACAACAGCCCATATAAGTGGGAAAACTGAGGTCACACAGCTAATAAATGGCAGAGTCAGAATTCCCACCCCGTCTATAGGATTCTCAACACCCATGAATCTCATCTGTCACAATGCATTGGTAATCATGCCTATTTCTCCTTCCTTCCTATTTCTTCCCCTCTTTCTTCCAAATGTGTTCTCATGTTCTATTAATCACTGGCATAGTTATAAAAACCATTCCCTTTTTGGGCACAGTGGCTCATGCCTATCATCTCAACAGTTTGGGAGGTTGAGACTGAGATGGAAGGACCACTTGAGGCCAGGAGTTCCAGACCAGCTTGGGAAACACAGTGAGACCCTGTCTCTACAAAAACTTTTAAAACATTCTAAAACAACAACAAAAACCCATTATCTTAAGGGAAAAGCATAACTTCATATCAGTAGATGAGACAAAGTGCTAAAACTTTTCTAGTTAATCTTTTTGTTTTTGTTTTTTTGAGACATAGTCTCACTCTGTTGCCCAGGCTGGAGTACAGTGGCATAATCTCTGCTCACTGCAACCTCCACCTCCCGGGTTCAAGTGATTCTCCTGCCTCAGCCGACTGAGTAGCTGGGATTACAGGTTCATGCCACCACACTCAGCTAATTTTTGTATTTCTTCAGTGGAGACAGGGTTTCACCATATTGACCAAGCTGATCTGGACCTCCTGACCTCAGATGATCCTCCTGCCTTGGCCTCCCAAAGTGCTGGGATTACAGGTGTGAGCCACCATGCCTGGTCCTTTTTAGTCAATCTTAAATGCATATACCACTTGGTCAAGCAATCTCATTGCTAGAGATGTAGCCAAAGGATATACTCACACAAATATGCAAAACACCACAAAGCTGTATTTAGTAATGTTCACTACAGCATTGTTTGTACAGAAAACTGGATATGACCTAAATGTCCATCAGTAGGAGACCCACTAAATAAATGACTTTGTATGGAATTCTATGCTGCTCTTAAAAAAGAATAAGGTAGATATGTGTACATGAATATAGAAAAATCTTCAAGAAATATTAAATGGAAGCAGAAGTAACAGAGCATTATATGTAATATGATCTCACTTTTGATTTTTAAACTAAATGAAAATAGATCGCTGTAGGTCATTTTTGAAGTATTTCCCAATTTATGTTTCTGTATCAGCAAGGTTATTTCTCTCCCTGAACTTGTACTTGGCATTTAGACTAAGACATTGCACTAGAGTTGGGACAAAAGATAAGCCCTGGAGAAGTCTCTAGCAGAGAGGAAGGAGAAATGACATAGAAGTCTAACCTTCAGGCTGGATGGGCTCTGGAGAGAAGAGGAAACCCAGAGGGCTTGCAGAGGGTCAGATATGTGGGTTATGGAAATCCTGCCTCCCAAGTCAAAATTCCAGAGGCGAGGTGTAGGGTTGAGGGGAAAGTCAAAAGCAGAGGGGCTCTTGCTCCTTTCATTTCACTGGTCAGGAAGATACTGCCCCTCATAGTGCCTGGCCATTGCATCAGGAGGAGAAATCCTCTGAGGTGTGATAAGGCAGGAAAAGGGCCTGGATTTAGGGGCTGAGGACACTTTAAGCTACCTGGTGGCATGGGAGTGTACACAAGTTCCTTTGTGCCCTGGGGAGAGGCACAAAAGAGGTCTGGTAGTGTTGGCTGATCAGTTTACAAAGGAGGTCTCCAGGGAAAGGGCATGGGGCAGTGCCACTGAGACCACTTTGCTGAGAGCTCCCAGGCCTGACACCCGGGGAATCACAGGTGGACCCAGTCAGAGCAGGCTGAGGGAATACAGGCCTCAAGGCCACTCGCTGAAGACAGTAAGAGCGGATGCCAGCAGGCTGACCACAGGACAAAGTGTGATCTGCGTTCCGCCACAGATATCAATAAGTGTCCAGGTAACTTCCCCAAAGGGCCAGCTTTGGAAAGAGAAGGTGGAGGAGCAGAGCGCTGAAAGATGCAGCATTTCCTCAAAAGGGGCTGTGTCAAAGCGAAAGGAGATAGTGAAGCAGAAGGGACTGGGCTCCCGTTAGCGAGCAAGGCTGGACTTCCCTGCTGCCCAAAAGGAAGGACTTATAAGAATAAAGATAATCTATCAGTTAGAGAAAAACAGAGGTGCTGCCCTTTGTGTATCCAAGAGCAGGGAGTGAATTAATCCGTGACCCACTCTGCAAAAACATATTACATAAAACTCCCAGAGCTCTTAGGAGAAGTTGCCTCTGAGAAGCGGAACTGGGGTCAGTGGATGTGCAGGCGGTAAACCTTATTACTTTTGTAATAGAAAATGTGAAAATGTTTTAAATAGACCTCCCCAGACGCACTCGTAATACAAAATTAAATAGTCTCACTTCTCATTATACCCTATTTCTACATAAAAATCTAAATGATACTTTGCTGGAAACCAGTGATTTCTTCTATTTTATTTATCATTGATGAACTCTACAGTTCCACATCCAAACCAAAAAGGACTCAAATGTTTCAAGTTTATCACATTTAAATCTCACTGAAACAGCAGTACCAGATTAACTCTTATACAACACGTATCAGAACTGATTCCCTACATAAGGGACTTAGAGTTAAAGATTCATCTGTCCATTCATTCATTCCACAAATATTTTTGAGGGCTTATTATGTACTGGGAACATTTATAAGGACAGGATACAGTGGTGAATAAAACAAAGTCCCTATTCTCAAGAAGCTTCTATACTAGTGGGACAGATAGACAATGAACATGCATGCAAATGGATAAATAATATAACCTTAGCTAGTGGTAAATGCTATGATAAAAGTAAACCAGGGTAAGGGAAAACAGAATGAAGAGGGGTAAGGATTATCTTGAACTGAATTGTTACTGGAATCTTCTTTTTTTAATTAATTAATTAATTTTTCTTTTGAAATAGAGTCTCGCTCTGTCCCCCAGGCTGGAGTGCAATGCCCTGATCTCGGCTCACTGCAAGCTCCGCCTCCCAAGTTCACGCCTTTCTCCTGCCTCAGCTGGGACTACAGGCGCCTGCCACAACGCCCGGCTAATTTTTTGTATTTTTAGTAGAGATGGGGTTTCACAGTGTCAGCCAGGATGGTCTCGAGCTCCTGGCCTTGTGACCCGCCTGCCTCGGCCTCCCACTGTGCCCTACCTGGACTCAGTAGTTATTTTCACTCTAAAATGCCTTTAGAGTGCCAGGCGCAGCGGCTCATGCCTGTAATCCCAGTGCTTTGGGAGTCCGAGGTGGGCAAATCACTTGATGTCAGGAGTTCAAGACCAGCCTGGCCAACACGGTGAAACCCCGTCTCTGCTGAAATTACAAAAATTAGCCAGATGGGGTGGTGTGCGCCTGGGATCCCAGCTACTTGGGAGGTTGAGGCACGAGAATCGCTTGAGTACAGGAGGTAGAGGTTGCAGTGAGCTAAGATTGTGCCACTGCACTCCAGCCTTGGTGATACAGTGAGATTCCATCTCAAAAGAAAAATACATAAATAAAATAAAATACCTTTAGAGAGTAAAATGACTCCACTTTCAGTACTCTCTCTTTTAAGGTTTTTTTTGCTTTTTTTTTTTTAGATGGAGTTTCGCTGTTGTTGCCTAGGCTGGAGAGCAATGGCACAATCACGGTTCACCACAACCTGCACCTTCCAGGTTCAAGCAATTCTCCTGCCTCAGCCCCCCGAGCAGCTGGGATTACAGGCATGCACCACCACGCCTGGCTAATTTTGTGTTTTTAGTAGAGACGGGGTTTCGCCATGTTGAGGCTAGTCTCGAACTCCTGACCTCAGGTGATCTGCCCACCTCGGCCTCCCAAAGTGCCGGGATTACAGGTGTGAGCCACCGTGCCCAGCCTTCTTCTAAGGTTTTTTTAAACAACATAAAATAGCAACATAGAAGCAACACCAGCATAAGATTAACAGAAAGTACAAATTATAAATGCATGAGGAATGTCGGGTATTTATCTGAAGTTCTATTGGAATTTTGAACTCAGTTAGAACTTTGTGGTCTACCCCAAATTACAGAGAAGTGGGTCTTCTTATAGTTGGTGTTATTTTATAAGATAAGGAAAGGGAGACTCAGTGAGGTGCAGCAATAGGCCTAGGGCATGGGAGTTGGACCTCAAACTCAATTTCAAACTCCGTTTTTTAGAGCACTCTGTAGCTACTTAAGTTATGAAAGTAGGGGTTTTGTTTAAATTCAGATATATTAAGTGAGGAAAGAGAGATGCTGTGACAGAGACCTGAATGTACTTTGGGTTGGCTAAGACTGGTTTTTCTTGCTTTTTTGTTTTGTTTTAAAGTCCATACCTGGGAGATGTCGAATCATAAAGATCTGCCTATTTTTCCCCACCGGTTCCCCGAACACAAAGAGAGGCCCCAGGCAGATGCACCCTGGGCATTCCAGACATGGTGTGCTAAAGAGGCTGATAGGATTCTTGTGTCTCCAAGATTGAATTCATTTCCTATGGGTGAACTCCTTATGTCCCAGATCAGACCTGGGAATATCAACTTGTAGAACGTTTCCTCAAAGTGTGTGTTTTGGAATCTGATAGATTGGAGTGTGAATCGGCTTTATTACCTTCTAGCTGTGAGATCACAGGTAAGTTAATTGACCTTTCTGAACTTTGGTGTCCCCATCTATAAAATGTAGATTGTTGATTTGTGTGAATGGATTTGTTCAACAGATATTTCTTCATCGTTTACTATATGCCAAACACTGTGCCAGATACTGGAGACAGGAAGATAAAACACCTTAACCTCACAAACTCTGGTGGGGAAGACACACATAAGTCATCATTCTAACGCCATATAACAATTCTAATAGACATAGAGAGAGTGGTAGCATCTCACCTGTGGTAGAGGCTTCTAGTGCTCACTTATGTCCAATCTCCTTTCCTTCCAGCCTCATGAGAGGATTACACTTCTGCCCCTTGGAGTTAGGCAGAGCCACAGAACAGGGCTGGCCAGTGGGCTGAGAATGGGACTAACATGGTCACTTCTGGGCCAATACACTTCATTGCTAGCACAATACCCTCTCTTCTCCTGCCACAGCAACCAAGGAAGCTGAGTGTTCTGGATGGTACAATTACAGAATGATAGAGCTTCCATCGGTTCCATCAAGCAGGTCTCTGAAGGGAGCTGCCCAAGCGAATGAGCCAGCCCTGCAGCAGACTTTGACTGGCCAAGCAAAAAATTGTATTAAGCCATCAAGATTTCTGTATTTTAAGTCACTACAGCATGATATAGCCTCAGGAATTCATAAGCCAACCTGCAAAGGGCATTCTGAAAGAGAAGACTGAGTGGGTATTGACTGATGAGTGATAGAAGAGCTAGGGGATGAGGTGGGGAAGGACCATTAGAACAGAGAGGGAGGCAGAACAAAGGCCCAGAGGGCTGAAATGGCTGGGTAAGGTGGGTAATTGCAAGCAGTTCAGGTGTACTGGAATGTAAAGAGAAAGGGAGAGGGACAAGAGACAGAGGGAAGAGGTGGACAAGACCAAACTCTGGAAGGCCTTGTGGGCCATATTAGTAGCTTGGCCTTTCCCATAAAGATCATGTGAACTATGCAGGGTTTTGAGCAGACTGATATACTTATCTGTGCTTATGTAGAGGAGAGATTTGGGCAGAACTAGAGGCAGGAGACCAAGATGAAACTAAACAACTTATGGAAAGTACCTACTGTAGTACCTGGCAGACAGAAGTACGTGACTTCCCTTTTCCCTTCCTCAGCTCATATATTAATGTAGTTTCAGAAATTAGCCAAGTCTGGACCTCAGCAATCTTACTTTTAGGACTTGTTAGAAACAGATGCTTTATTATATAAAAATATATGTACAGGAATGTCTCTTGCAGCTTCACCAGCAGAGGTAGAAAATAAAAAATGACCTGGATGTCCATCAAGAGAAAATTGGCTAAATAAGTCATGAAACTTCCTATGTTACACGCTGTTTAAAAGAATAAAGCTATGTTAACTGACCTGGATGGAGTATCCATGGTCTAGAGCTAGGTGAGAAAAAAAAACTTGTAGAATAATAAGTATTGTATGATCTTGCTACTATAAAATAAATAAACCAACCTCGACTCTACATACATAATTTGGATGCCTGTTGATATCCTACTGTGTGAGCCCATGCAGGGTGCCAAAGTTGGTACAAGCTGTTAACAGTGGTCAGCTCACTCAAGGGGCTGGCAATCTTGCCATTGTTACACTTAGCAGGTGTTACTTTTATCATTTTTCTTTTAATTAATAGGAAAGCTAAAAAGAAAAACACTATCCTGGAGAATTGGAATTGCTAATGCTTTTCTCATAGAGATTGTTCTTAATTGCAAAGGCATAAAAACCAATCCTTAAGCCAGAAGATTGCTTGTCCAGTTAAGTTTCCTCTTCTTGCTGGAACGCAATTGTTTTTAAATCTAATGTCCCATCTTGAGTGTTCTGTGATTATTAATTACAATGGATTGAACCATAAAAATCTCAGGGGATTTAAACGGATTCAGAATTTCAATGCTAATTGCTCTCTGAGCATAAGCCACGTTCACTTTTAGGAAATGAATGGGCCTTCCCATCAGGATAAGCAAATGACTTTGTGCTGTGGGAAAAAGGTAACCAATCTTCCAAAAGGATTTATTGGTCTTAAAAGAACAAGGATATGCAAATCACGCTGAATCATTAAAAACTCCTTGAGGTCAGGGATTAAGGCCTGTAATAGGCTGATGAATTGAATCTAACTTAATTATAAAGCAAAGCACTAACCTCATAGAATACCTGAGTTCAAGTCCCCTGTGTTCTCATTTTCCAGACTCTTCTACTGGAAACTATGAAAAATAACAGCCCCATCTCTCCAGAAAATCTTAGGAGATATAGGCGTGCTGAATTTAAGGTATCTGTGGCACATGGAAGTGGATCAGCCACTGGGCTGTCCAGAATGCAAGACAGAAATCAGAGGCGGGGCCATAAACTTGGGAGTAGTCTGCGTAAAAGAGAAAAGGTAGGTAAAGTCCCACAAGGATGGGTTGGCCCACAGAAGGCACAGAGAGAAGAGTGCCTGGTTTAGCATGGGCTCTGATCAGAGTCCCTGGGTTCAAATCTTGGCTCTACCCATTTCTATCTGGTTGCTCTTGGGCATGTTCTTGTAATGCTCCATTTTCTCATCTAAAAACCCAGTTGATAGCCATAGTTCCCTTAGAAATATTGTGATGAGAGGCTGGGCATGATGGTTCACGCCTGTAATCCCAGCACTTTGGGAAGCCGAGGTGGGCAGATCACAAAGTCAGGAGTTCAAGACCTGCCTGGCCAATATGGTGAAACATCATCTCTACCAAAAATATAAAAATTAGCCAGGCATAGTGGTGGGCACCTGTAGTCCCAGCTACCAGAGAGGGAGAGGTTGCAGTGAGCCGAGATCTCACCACTGTACTCCAACCTGGGCAACAGAGTGAGACTCCGTTTCAAAAAAAAAAAAAAAAGAAAAAAGACAAGAAAAGATAAAAGAAATATTGTGATGAGGGCTAAATGAGATAATATACACAGACTTAGAGCACCTGGCTCACAGTGAACCGTCTGAAATGTCCCCTATTACTGTACAGGGCTCAGCTAGAGCAACAGCCCAGGGAATATTCACCAGAAGGAGGAGCAGCAGGGAGAGAGGAGGGAGGCAGGCCAAGCAGGAAGGGGTGGTCAGTAGCTTCAGATAGGCTACAGGTAAGTCAAGCTTAGGGCTAGGATGATTCATTGGATTTAGCCAATGACCAAGAGGTCATTTGGAGTGAGTCAAAGCTATTCTGGGTAGAAGCCAAACAGACAGTTTCCAAAGCAAAACAGGGGGCAACACTAGCATACGGAGAGATTCAGGAACCAAGGATCTTAAAGAAAGGTTTAAAATGGGCAAAATAAACTTGCATTTAATTAACATTTTTATGAGTACTAAAGTAATACATAATCAATGCCGAAAACCTGGAAAACAAAGAAAACTACAAGAGGAAAAGAAGTGTTTCTCATTCTACCTTCCAGAGGTACCTACATTTCTTCCCGTGTACGTGTATTTATATCAGGTGTAACAAGAATAGTTCATCTTATCGTGTGACAAGCATAGTCTGAATTTGCCCAATATTTCAAAACCTATTATTTAAAGAAACTTGAAGAAAACCTGGAAGAATATTTTTATTGTGTCAAAGTAGACTAAATAGGCCATTTTAAGTGTGTCACAAAATCTAGACGCATACAAGAAACGATATATATAGTGTGCTTCATATAAATCAAAAACTTTCTGCATGGCAAAAGCACTATAAACTAAGCAGAAAGATGAATAATAAATTTTAAAAGACATGTGAAAAATAAACGTTTGCCTCTTGGAATATATTAAGAAGGGCTTTCAATCAATGGAAAAGGATCAATAACCAATAACCAGAAAGACTGACAACAGATATGAACATGGAATTCATGGAAAACAAAATAAAAATGGTTCTTGAATACCTGACTAAGTGCTCAATCCTACTTATACAAGAGAGATGCAAATTAAAACTACGCTGAGGTATGTTTTTCCCTCTGCAATCTGGCAAAGATCAAGAAAACTGATAGTATCATGCTGACAAACATATGAGGAACAGCTGTTCCCATATATCACTAGAGGGAGTATTAAATTTGTACAACCTCTGTCTGTCTCTATCTCAAAACTGCCCATATCCTTTGAGTCAGCAATTCAAATTCTAGGAAACTATCTCACTAATACACTCACATGTGTGAAATCGCACATGGACAAGATTATTCACTGTCGCTTTGGCTGTAATAACAAAAGATTGGAAACAACCTAAAATCCCATTAATGGTGGACTGGTTAAATACATGGAATACAAAAGCTAAAAAGGAAGAAGCAATTCTGCATCTCCTGATAAGAAATGATTGCTAAAACACATTCAATAAAGAAAGCAAAATGTAGAGCAGTGTAACTGATGTGCCATCACTTATGTAGAAGAATAAAAATAAATCCTAGGAAATATGAATATTTTGCTTATACATGCATGGAGTATTTCTAGAAGGAATCACAAGAACCCAGTAGTTACCCCTAATGGCTCACGCATGGTGGAAGTGTAATTTTTTTTTTTTTTTTTGGTAATTTTTTTACTAAGTACCCTTTGTTATCTTTTTAATTTTGTGCCATGGGTATGTGTTACCTATGTAAAAACTAGAAACTTAACATATAACATTTTAAAACAATGGCTGGGTGTGGTGGCTTATGCCTGTAATTCTTGTGCTTTAGGAGGCCAGGAGTTCACCATCAGCCTGGGCAATATAGTGAGACCCTGTCTCTACAAAAAACAATTTTAAAACATTTCAAAACCAAATGAAATCTATGAGCCACTTTATTTGCCTTTATTTTTTGGTGGCCATTTTGGGGTTTGCTTTTTTTTTTTTTTTTTCAGCTGTCTTTCCCCTTCTTGCTTTGTCTATGTTGATGCTTTTCTCTCTTTTTCCCTTCTCCTCTCTGTTTCCCTTGCCCCACCTCTGTCTAATACATCAACAACAAAACAACAACAATTAGCATCTACCACCAATTTAGCATATACCAATAACTGTCTTTAATGGATAGGATTTCATTTAATTCCCACAACCACCCCCAGATGGTTAAGTATTATTTGCCACAGTTTACAAATGAGGAAACGCAGGCACAGGGAATTGAAGTGCCTTGCCCAAAGTCACACAAGCTGTAAATGATGGAGCTGGGATTTAAACCAAGTCTGTCTCTGCAACGCATGTTTTTTCTAGTAAACCATACTGCCTGTGATATGGAATAAGTACATGTATTTTTTCCTTAACTTTTGAATAAAGTATGATGACCTTTGTTTCTAATTTGTAAATCAAATAAGCTTAATATTTTATATGGCGTTTAAAAAGCACATATACAAAGAACATTTTATAAATTAAACTGTTCTTTACTTCTAAATCTTTGATGATTATTTCCAACACATAAATTCCAAGGAAATCCCACCTTTCACTCATTTACCATCCTGTGCACCAACCAAGTATTTGAATTCATGCTATTCCTTAGCACAAGAAAGATGGAGCCCTCAAGAAACTCTCAATCAGTTGGGGAGAAAATAATAACAGTATTAATAGCTCATGTTTACTGGGCCCCTACAATGTGCCAGGCAGATGCCAAGCACTTTACATAGGTTCTGACAACTCTGTGACATAAGGTACAACTGCTACTTCCATTTTTAAAATGAGAACAATTAAGCCCAGATGTTAAATAACTTCCCAGTGGACCTCAGCTTAGAAAATACAGAACAAAGATTTGAATCTGGGCAGCTTGGCTCCAGAGCCTGTGCCATCACAACACTGCCCGGAAACAGATTAGTACAGTACATGGCCCTGCGGGAGAGCCCAGAGGAGAACCCGCACTATTCCTGGAAATGGATCAGCAGAGGCTTCCGGGAGGATCGAGGCATGATCTGAGTCTTGACAGAAGTTCAGAACATAGAGACGTCACGGCATTCTACCCTGCACTGAAACTGTTCTAAAAAGACTGGCATGCTTTGGAGAGAGAAAAAAAAATTGTAGCATAGAGTCTCATGTGACCTGCCTGGGAGCTGTGCCATGCAATGGAACCAAATTTCTACCAGGGAGTTTTACATTTTACTCAATATTCTGAAGTTTAGCTGTCACACAGTAAAGTACCAGTCAGGTTCCTGTCATCAGTGGGTACTGGTGGAAGAGGACAGGGAATTGGATTTAAGAACACTGTTTGTTCTTCTAATGCAACATCGTAGAAATATGTAACAGAACTGTAACGGAGATGAATCATAAGGAGGACACAGCAAAGACGCTATGCCAAGAATAATATTAGGAGAAGTGACGTTCTGTCATTCTGGTACAGTTAAGAGTAAACTTATGATCTAAGAAGCAGCAATCCTTTAGAGACCCTAAGAACTCTTCAGGGCTCTCCTCATCCTGTCCACTCAGGGCCCCAAAGCCAGCCTCGTCATTCGTCAGCTCTGGATGGGACAGACAGTGACAAAGCAGAAATCCCTAGGCCCCTGGGCTGCTGCTCTGCAGCAGCAAACTCCCTCACTGTGACTAATTTTCTGCCTCTAATTTATCCCATGGCTCAAAAGAGCTGGGCTCAGCCTCTGCCTTGATCCATCAAGCCATGGTCCAGCATGTGGCTGGGGGAAGTCTGAGTGCATATAATTCTGTAGGACAAGGTGTGTCCTGCACACATCCTAACTCTCCCTCATTCAGGTGGCAGCCTGTGCCTATCTGTTTATAAAAGTGGCAGCCTTCATTCTGAGGTATAGAAGCAGCATACTTTGACGAGAACAATCTCTTTCCTTAAAAAGCTTTGTGTTCAATTGTCTTTGAAATGAGAGAAGATCAAATAATCCTTAATGGCTTTGATACATCCTTTTCTTATACTCCCCAAATAGTACTCATACAATATAACTAATCTCTGGATTGGATTGATTTTGCCTTCAAAATATCCTTTCATTTCCTTGGGCCCACTTATGTGCTGGAAGATATTTAACAACTAACTGAGGAACAGAGGGAAGGGAGGGCTCTGATTGTAGCATTTGCCAATTTCCATGGTGTAATGTTTCCACCTTAATTTCAAGTTACCATCAGGAGTCATTTAATGTAGAGTTGGGAAGAGATCAGTACAGTTGGCTCTCTTGAACCAGAGCCAGCCAGCTCCTGCACAACCATGCCTGGGCTTCTCCATCTGGTCTCACGCTGAGATGTTTGCAAGAACCTCTGAGCCCACCTCCCAGACTACAACCCCCTGGGGTCTTCTTCATGCTCACTCAGATGAAATACTTTTATCATGTCACTTCTTCTAACAACCCTACCCCCAATTTACCGACCCCATTTTACCTCTTCTCCCAAAGACTAATGAACTTTTTCATGACTCTGGGATCATGCATCATCTCAGGGAAATCATTTAACTTCTCTGAACTTCCGTTTCTTATCCATAAAGTGAGAATAAAATAGTCACCTCCATAGAGTGAAGTTTAAATGAATTAATGTGTGTAAAGCATCTAGCCCAGCACCTGGCATCCACTAAATACCTGATTAATCCTACATGTCAATTACTCAAAGTACCTTAGAAGGAAAACAATGGTGTGGTTATAGAATTCAAGGTCCACGAATCCTCACAGGACTTCACTCAGTACCTCAAAACTATTCCACATTGGTGCTTACTATTATATTTTTGATGAGCCCTAGAGAGAGAAGAAATGCTAAAAAAACCCAATGGTAGCCCATTTTAGCTTCTCAGAATCCTCAAGCAAGACCATGGCCAAACACTCAAACTCCTTCCCTGACCATTATCAAGAGAAGCTCTTTGCGTCATGGTGGGTCTTCCTTCTGCTTCCACAGGAAATGTAGTTTCTCTTGCACAAGAACACAATCACAATAAGTGAAAGGTCACCTGAGGGAGATACAACCAGACCTGGAGATGGAAAGGAGAGAAATGTTGCAAGACTACAAAGTCCTTATCAAGGTGTCCATTTTTTTGCTTTGCAAAACAGACCTCGATAAGAAATGTCAATGTATTAAAGGTAACGGACCACACAAGATGAGAAGAGATGATGATGCCATCATTCATGACCACTCTCCATACGTCCTGCCACCAAGGAAGAGCAATGAGCTACTGATGCCCATCGTGGGGTCCAACCAAAGCATGGCTATGTCCCAGAACCAGCTGAAAAGCAAAGTTCAGCTGAACTGCAAACTCATTTTCATGATGCCAAACAATTTGCACAGCTTGATTTAGGGATTACACTGCTCCATGAACAACTGGTAAGTTAACCCCTCCAGGAAACCCAGTGATTATGTTAAATGCATCTTATCCCCATTAAGATATAAACTCTTTCCCCGTGCCTTAACAAGTGAATCGTGTGCATATGCAGGAGTCATCTGTAACCTCACTTGATGTTTCCCCTCTGAACTCTGACTGGTATACCTATAGCCATTATTCACCTCGCCTCTACTCAGAGTTATCCAGAACATTACGCATACAAAGGAGTATAAATAGGGAAAGCAGATTGTCAAACGCCATAGATGACATTTTCCCATTACACCTAGATACATATGAAAAAATGTAAAAATGACTAGAATGATTATACCATAGTAATAACAATGATTACTACTGGGTACTAAGATTATGTATTTTATAATTTTTTTCTTTTTGTTTATCTCTCTTTTCTGCTTTCTACATTGAAAATGTATTACTTGCTTTTAAATTAAAAACACTTAATTTGAATACCTCATATGAGTGTGGCCTTACAGGCCTGGGTACCCAGGAAGCCTGGGACGGCCTGTATAATAATTAAGAAATAATTAATTGTATAATAATTAAGCTTGTATAATAATTAAGAAATTTGCTACCTCCTTTCAGGTGGCAGCCCTTACCAGGGCTCTAGCATCTCCTGAATCAGTTTAGTCTCCCTGAGGCCACCAAGATGTGGGCATGTCAAAATGGGTGGCACCCTGCCCAGTCAAAGCACTTCCACTAACAGGCCCTTGGGTGGGAACTAGAAGACAGCATCAGGCTTTGGGCTTTCAAAAAGTATTTCTTAATTTAGAGACTCCTGTTCCTATAGTCCCATTAAGAGTAGGTTCTTGATTAATAAGCATGGCTTACAAAGATCCACAGAACCACAGAATCCTGGAGCTAGGAAGGAATTCAGCAAACCCCTAAGGTGGGAGAGTACTTTGCCCCAAATCCGCAGTTCATCGTCATCTGAGCAGTCTCATCTGCCAACAGCTACACTCCCCAAACACAAGAAGCCAAGGATTTGGCAATGCAGTAAAAAGACAAGCCTAATTCAGGGAAACCCTACATTCAGCCAAAATTTTTTGCTGGCAGTATAAAACCCCCACTTCCTTCTGAATTCTGCAATCTAAATGAAGTCAAGAAGGGCAGCAGGGCTTTTACAAGCCTGGCCAACTGAGTGCCCACACAATGTCAGACAGAAACAGCCCAGGACCCAAATTTCCGTCTGACACCTGCCCTGCCCCTGACTGCATAACTGGTGTCTTCAGTAGTTTTACTGGGCCCATGGTGAACAAACTTAACACAGAGAAGAAGTGGGCATGACAGCCTCTCTATTGGTTGTCCTAAAGAGATAGGAGGATCTGAGGCTTGATGGCAACTGCTTAGGCAGCAAGCCCCCAAACAAGCCTTTGGCAATAGGAAGCCATTTCCACACATCCAGATCACTTTCCAAGCTGATGGGTGACTTCCCTTCTGTCCCCACCTCTCCCCAACCCCTGTCTCACCCATAGAAAAGTAGCACATAGAAAATATGGCTTCCAGGGTGAGAAATACAGGGAATCCCACAGTGCCCTTGGGGGACACAGTAATGTGGCTCCAACATAGACCACTGTACAGATCCAGTAGCACAGGAAGAGCTGCAGGCCTGGGAGAAAAGTGACAGCAGATGGCCGGTCCAGGCTTCCTGGGTACCCAGGCCTGTAAGGCCACACTCATATGAGGTGGGCAGCGCCCTTTGGAACCATATCTATGGTAGGTCTATAGACCAAGGGCTCCACTCTGTGCCACACACATCCACACACATGCATAGGTACACACAACATAGAATTCAATAGCTTGAAGAAATTGCCTATGATTCTTTGACTCGCTTACCTGATCTGAATTCTTCCGTAACATTTTAAATCAATCCAGGTGTACCCATCTTCAGAAATGATGGATCCCAATGTCTCAGAATTACAGAGTCCTCAACATGTCCAAAGCATGTCGTGGAAATTATTCCACCATGAAGACTAGAATAGCCTAACCCTCTTCATGGATTCAGCTTGCTAGTTCAGAGGGACTAAGACACTCTCTAGCAAATAACTAACCAAAAGGGCAGGGAAGGGAGGTAAAAGACGTCATAACCAGGCCAGTAGAATCCCCTGGTCTGGCCATTACATGTGATGATTTCAAATGGGTTCTTAGTACCTTAATTTTGAGGGAAAAGAGTAGAGGAAACCAGCCAATGCTTTGCATGCTTAGTTTCTGCCTATGACACTGAACTCAGAGAACTGAGATCTTTGGAGAAACCAAAGATGGCTCAAATGACTCGTGATAATAAATGAACGTATTACTGCTAGCTGACAAATGGAAGTTTCCTAATTATAAAGCAGAACCAGCAGCCACCACCATAGAAAGCCTATCCCACAGATGGAGAAGAGGCAAAGCACTGAAACTCAGTCTGAGGGACCTACCCAGCCATGGGGGCAGGGCCAAATGGGGCTTCTTCAGAATCAGCAAAGCAATTTTTCTCATCAGCAAACCAGCTTCAGAAAAGTCTGCAATCAGGGCACTCTCTTCCAGGCCTAGAGACCCAGGGAAAGGGGTATAGGGGTATCCCAAGGCAAAGAGAGTCTACACTTCTTGCCCGGGAAAGGCTACTTCCCTCCCAAGATGCCTGAGATTTTCCACTTCAGCAGGGGGAAGGTAAGTCACACAGCAAAATAATGAGGGCACAGAACAGATGACCTCCCTATAGAGTTTTGAATCAGAAACACAGCAGGGCAGATGTGTCCGTTCCCTAGTCTAGGAGGAGCTAGGTCCAGCCCCTGCACATCCTCCGCATCAGAAAAGCTGAGGCCAGACCAAGAATTCATCAGACCAAGGAGCTACAACAGGACATCAGAGCTGAGGCTGCAAAGCCAGGACTGAGACCAGACCAGGCAGGAAACTGTCAAGAGCTTTGGTCACCAGGTCTGGCTGCCCTCCAACATGAGCTGGCGCTTTCCAAATTGACATACCACATGTCCCTAATATTCTCTCTTCAAGTAATACCACCATCAAAGCAGGACATTTCCCAGAGCCTTCTTCAAGCCTGGTGTCTGCTCAGTGGGACTCAATCCCAGAAGAAGCTGTTAAGTCACCCACTGTTTCAGTTTACAAACTTCTTACGACTTGGTGACAAGCGAAACTACATTCTGACAGCAACTGCAAGTTCCCTAGTACCCCGGACTTCCCGTTTTTTCTTGCTGTACCCCCTCCTGTTAAATCACAGACTCATCCATCTCCAACCCCCAGAATATAGAGAAAGAGCACAACACTACATCTTAACTCCTGAAACGTGGAGAACACTTCTCCTTCTGAGAGCTTAAGTACCAAATGGAAACTACTTTTCCCCCTTGGTCTTAAATGTATTACTAGATTCTGAACTGGACTCTACCACTATGTAGGAAAGCAGTCATGGGTGGTAATTCTGGGAGATCCAGATAGGACATGCCAGTCCTACACGGGTGGCATAGGAAGCCAAGTTGCTGCTTCCTCCCTGTGCACTCCCATTTGTCCGGACTCTCTTGATCTCAGCTGGTGCTCGCTTCAAATCAGCTATGATGCAATCCAGCAACTAAAGTATTTAGTTAATAAATGCTGACAGCACAGCCTCTTCTGGTCACGTATGCATACTAAAATACAGGGGAGAGTTGCAGGGAGGAGGGATATATGGGAAATCTCTGTACCTTCCTCTCGATTTTGCTGTGACCTAAAACTGCCCTTTAAAAACAACGAGGGGTTGGGCACGGTGGTTCACGCTTGTAATCCTAGCTCTTTGGGAGGCCGAGGCAGGTGGATCACCTAAGGTCAGGAGTTCAAGACCCGCCTGGCCAACATGGCAAAACCCCGTTTCTACTAAAAATACAAAAAGTAGCCAGGCGTGCATCTGTAGTCCCAGCTACTCAGGAGGTTGAGGCAAGAGAATTGCTTGAACCTGGGAGGGGACGGTTGAAGTGAGCCAAGATCATGCCATTGCACTCCAGCCTGGGCGACAGAGCAAGACTCCTTCTCAAGAGAAAAAAACAAAACAAAACAAGAAAAAACAAGGAATGAGCTCTCCAAGCAAAAAATCCATTGAGATGCAAAGGAGGGAAACTATCATTGCGGAATTGCGCATGTTACATTAACGTTTTTGGAGCAAGGGAGAGCTCATCTCTCCCACAAGCAAATTCCAGTCCAAGGCATTGATACTAATAAAGTGCCATGCTGTGATGTGCAGGGGCAGACAGCGTCCCCAGGCTCCCTACATGCATGCATTCCCACAGTTTGCCCTTTCTTGACCCCAGAAGCATCAGGCCCCTTCACCCTCGAGGGCCACTCTCAGAAGTTTGAATTAATGGCGATCACCATGCACAGGGAAGGCTGTGGACTTCTGACATAAAAACACTTAGCGGAAGGCTTGAAAAAAGTCTAGTAGGAGCAAGACACAAGCTGGACTAATTATCTAAAATAAGAGACCTGGTTTGGGGGTCTTAATGTTCTCAAAAAAGAGAGAAAATTATTATTATTTTTCATTTTGCACTTTGTGCCATAAGGCATTTTCAACAAAACACAGAATCTCATTTCTTTCTAGGGAAAATGATTGGAGACCAGCTCATTGCTGGTACAGAAGCCTGGCTCAGTCCTAATTCCTTCATAGGCAAGACACCAGGTGAACTGATAGAGCCGAGCTGGAAGAGTTCTCCAAGGCAGAGACTCTGAGCCAAGGAATGTTCAAAGAGCTAGCATGTATTGTGGGATTACTATGCGCCAGGATTTTTTTTATATTCCATCATGTTCCATGTTCACAACAGCCCTAGAAGGGAAGAACTATTATTACCCCCGTTTTATAGGTGAACAAACAAGGGCACAGATCCCTGATGTAACAGCCAGGATCAAACAGCTGGGAAGACGAGAAAATCTTTCCCAGGCTAGGATAACAGAGGGTTTGGTTGAAAATACAGGCGATTAGGTGCTACCTCTGAAAAAAGGAGCCAGGATAGGAAGGAGACATTTTTCCCTGTATGCCCTGATGTCCTATTTGAACATTTTATCATGAACACGAACTTCCTATTTTAAAAAACACTTTTTATTGAAAAGATAAATCTGTGTGTTGTATTATGTCACTCAGTTCAAGTACTTGAAATTTATTGAATTGTATTTTCTAAAAAATAGATATTTGAGCAAAAGCAATCTCACATTACATAGACAGAACACAACGCACGGCTGCGGAGCTGAGAGCAGTGACTTCGTTTCATGCAGGAAAGAGAACTTGGTTCAGGAGCGTCTACGTTGCTTAAGACCAGAGAGCACTAAAAGTGAAACCATCGAGCCATCCTCCCCCATTTTCATTTTCACACCAAAAAATCCCACCGCGGCAGAAGACCACTGTCTCTCTGTTTAGACAATCGGTGAAGAATGGATGACCTCACTTTCCCCAACAGGCGGGTCCTGAAATGTTATGCACAAAACAAAACTTGAGTAAATGCCCAACAGAGGTCACTGTTTTATCGATCTTGAAGAGATCTCTTCTTAGCAAAGCAAAGAAACCGATTGTGAAGTTAACACCATGTTTGGTAAATAAGTGTTTTGGTTTTGTGCAAGGGTCTGGTTTCAGCCTGAAGCTATCTCAGAGTTGTCTGGGTCTCTGGAGACTGCAGGGACAGCCTAGTCTAGAGCCCATTTGCATAAGACCAAGGATCCTCCTGCAAGAGACACCTTCTGAGGGAAGACAGCTTCTGAACAAGCTTGACCCAATAAGAAATCTTTGGGTGCCAGTGGGGAAGCAGGTTCAGAGCCCAGAGCCGTGCCTACGTCCGTACTTTCCTTGTAGCTTCTTCTGATTTCAAATCAAGACTTACAGGGAGAGGGAGCTATAAACACAAGCTCTAGAAGATGCCACAAGGTCCTTCTTTGACATCCCCAACAAAGAGGTGAGTTGTATTCTCCCCCTTTCTGCCCTGAACCAAGTGGGCTTTAGTAATTTCAGGGCTGCAGGAGACCCAGTGGAACAGTGGTGAAGAGACTCAGGTGGCAATGGGGAGAGCACTGGCAGCACAAGGCAAGCCTCTGGCACAGAGAGCAAAGTCCTCACTGGCAGGATTCCCAAGGGGTCACTTGGGAGAGGGCAGGGTAGCAGCCAACCTCCTCTAAGTGGGTTGAAGCAGGTGAAGAGGAAAGTGGCAGAAGCCATGCGGTGGCAAAAAGGAGTCACACACTCCACCTGGAGACGCCTTGAAGTAACTGCACGAAATTTGAGGGTGGCCAGGCAGTTGTACAACAGCTGCTCACAGGGAGAGCCAGAACACAGAAGAACTCAGACGACTGGTAGCATTACCTTCTTCCTAACTCCAGGCTGGGGGGCTGCGATGCAGTCAGAGGAAACTCAGTTCAGAACATCTTCGGTTTTTACAAATACAAATTAACTGGAATGCCAAATTCTAGCCTGTTAATCTGGTCACTGAATTTTTTTTTTTTTTCAAAAAACATAGCTTTAGCTTATTTTTTTCTCTTTGTAAAACTTCGTGCATGACTTCAGCTTTACTCTGTCAAGACATGCCAAAGTGCTGAGTCACTAATAAAAGAAAAAAAGAAAGTAAAGGAAGAGTGATTCTGCTTCTTAGCGCTAGCCTCAGTGACGACCTAAGCTGCACTTTTCCCCCTAGTTGAGTCTTGCGATGCTAAAGGACGTCACATTGCACAATCTTAATGTTTCCAATCAGCCCCACCCGCTCTGGCCCCACCCTAACCCTCCAACAAAGATTTATCAAATGTGGGATTTTCCCATGAGTCTCAATATTAGAGTCTCAACCCCCAATAAATATGAGACTGGAGATGTCTGAGGCTCATTCTGCCCTCGAGCCCACCAGGAACGAAAGAGAAGCTCTATCTGCCCTCCAGGAACCCAGATATGAACTCCGTCTCCACAAGTAAGTGCAGGAAATCCCTAGCCCTGGAACGGCCAGCGGCGGTCGAGCCCTGTGTGAGGGAGGGGTGTGTGGCCCAGGGAGGGCTGGCGGGTGGCCAGCAGCAGAGGCAGGCTCCCAGCTGTGCTGTCAGCTCACCCCGCCGCTCGCTCCCCTCCGGCACAGGCGCCTTCGGTCCAGTTGCCTTCTCCCTGGGGCTGCTCCTGGTGTTGCCTGCTGCCTTCCCCGCCCCAGTACTCCCAGGAGAAGATTCCAAAGATGTAGCCGCCCCACACAGCCAGCCACTGACCTCTTCAGAACGAATTGACAAACACATTCGGTACATCCTCGACGGCATCTCAGCCCTGAGAAAGGAGGTGGGTAGGCTTGGCAAAGGGGCTGAATGGCCCGTGTGCGCATGCGTTCCCCTTGCCCCTGTCTGTGGACTGGGGCTGCCCGCATTAGGAGGTCTTTGCTGGGTTCTAGGGCACTGTAGATTTCAGGCCAATGGGGCCGACTAGACTGACTTCTGTATTTATCCTTTGCTGGTCTCAGGAGGTTCCTTTCCTTTCTGGAAAATGCAGAATGGGTCTGAAACCCATGCCCACCCTTGGCATGAGCTGAGGGTCATTGCTTCTCAGGGCTTCCTTTTCCCTTTCCAAAAAATAAGGTCTGTTAAGCTCCTTTTTGTCCCTTGGGCTTTGGAAGGACTAGAAAAGTGCCACCTGAAAGGTATGTTCAGCTTCTCAGAGCAGTTGCAGTACTTTTTGCTTATGTAAACTCAATGGTTAGGATTCCTCAAAGCCATTCCAGCTAAGATTCATACCTCAGAGCCCACCAAAGTGGCAAATAATAAATAGGTTAAAGCACCTCCCCACTTTCAATGCAAGATATTTTGGTCCTGTTTGGTAGAAAGAAAAGAACACAGGAGAGGAGATTGGGAGCCCACACTCGAATTCTGGTTCTGCCAAACCAGCCTCGTGATCTTGGGTAAATTCCCTACCACCTCTGGACTCCATCAGTAAAACTGGGGGTGGACTAGGTGATCTCATAGGTCCTTCCAGCTGGAACATTCTATGGTTTGAATTATATTCACCTAACTATTGTCAAAATTGCTGTTATTAAATATCTACTGTGTGCCAGGCACTTTAAATAAGTATTGTGTCTAATCTTCAAAATTTGCAAGGAAGGTTTTTGGAGATAAGGAAACTGAGACTCAGGATTAAGTAACACACCTGAAGTCACAGGTGAGCTTGGAACTGAACCCAAGTGTGCCCCCACTCCACTGGAATTTGCTTGCCAGGATGCCAAAGAGTTGTGGCTTCATTTTTCTTAGAGACTTTCCTGGCTGTGGTTGAACAATGCAAAGGCCCTCTAGTGGTGTTTGTTATAGGGGCACTTAGGTGATAACCATTCTGGTATTCTTTCCCAGACATGTAACAGGAGTAACATGTGTGAAAGCAGCAAAGAGGCACTGGCAGAAAACAACCTGAACCTTCCAAAGATGGCTGAAAAAGATGGATGCTTCCAATCTGGATTCAATGAGGTACCAACTTGTCACACTCACTTTTCACTATTCCTTAGGCAAAACTTCACCCTCTTGCTTGCAGTGCCTGTATACATATAGATCCAGGCAGCAATAAAAAGGGGGTAAATGTAAAGAATGTTATGCAAATTTCATGAGGAGGCCAACTTCAAGCTTTTTTAAAGGTAGTTTATTCTTGGACAGGTATGGCCAGAGATGGTCCCACCATGTTGAGATTTTAACAACTGTCAAATGTTTAAAACTCCCACAGGTTTAATTAGTTCATCCTGGGTAAGGTGGTCTCAGGGCCTTTTCCCTCTCTGGCTGCCCCTGGCAGGGTCCAGGTCTGCCCTCCCTCCATGCCCAGCTCATTCTCCACAGTGAGATAACCTGCACTGACTTCTGATTATTTTATAAAAGGAGGTTCCAGCCCAGCATTGACAAGGGCAAGAGTGTAGGAAGAACATCAAGGGGGAGAATCAGAGAAGAATCCCCACTGCCACATTCTAGCATGTGTTGGGCTTTGGGTAAAACTAATTACATGGGGCCTCTGATTGTCTGGTTATTTAAAATGATGCTGTCCAATGTCCCAAAACATGCTGCCTAAGAGGTACTTGAAGTTCTCTAGATGAGCAGGGGGAAAATATGTCAAATTGTGGCAGTTTTAACTTTTCAAATTGATTCTACCTCCTGGCGATAACCAATTTTCCCACCATCTTTCCTCTTAGGACACTTGCCTGGTGAAAATCATCACTGGTCTTTTGGAGTTTGAGGTATACCTAGAGTACCTCCAGAACAGGTTTGAGAGTAGTGAGGAGCAAGCCAGAGCTGTGCAAATGAGTACAAAAGTCCTGATCCAGCTCCTGCAGAAAAAGGTGGGTGTGTCCTCCTTCCCTCACCGTGGTGTGGGAGAAGACAGGCTCAAAGACAGTGTCCTGGACAAGTCAGGGATGCAGTGCCACTTCCAAAAGAGAAGGCTACATGTAAACAAAAAAGTCTGAGAAATAGTTTCTGATAGTTACTGTTAAATCTTTTTTTGTTTGGTTGGCTCTCTTCTGCAAAGGACATCAATAACTATACTTTAAACTATATTAACTGAGGTGGATTTTAACATCAATTTTTAATAGTGCAAGAGATTAAAAAAAAAAAAAGGGGAGGGGGCAGAAAGAAGTACATCCATCCCCACCCAGTGATCCACAGAAACAAAAACCAAGGGGCATAAAATGATTTTAAGATTTTAGTTATTGTCAAGCGGCATTCTTCTCATTGTAGTTGTTTCAACTCTTTTTCCTACCTTTTACCAGAGAGTTAGTTCAGAGAAACGGTCAGAGACTCAAGGCTGGAAAGAGGTACCAAGGGCTTTAGCCACCAGTAGCTGGCTATTCAAACAGCAGGGAGTAAAGAGTTGCTGGCTAGCATGTGGAGGAGCCAAAGCTCAATAAGTAGGGGCCTAGAAGGAAACCCTTGGTGCTGATCCTGCCTCTGCCATTTCTACTTGTTTGCCTTAAGCCAGGGTTTCTCCTATGTGAACGTGCATGGGAATTCCCTGGGCATCTTGTTGTGGTGTAGAGTCTGACTTGGCAGGCCTTGGGTGGGTTTGAGGGTCATATTTCTAGCAGGCTTATATCCCTGGTGATGCTGCAGAATTCCAGGACCACACTTGGAGGTTTGAGGCCTTCCACAAGTTACTTATCCCATCTGGTGGGTCTATGGAAAGATGTTTCCTAGTCCTCTTTACACCACCAGATCACTGGTCTTTCGACAGATCCTAAAGGGATGGTGAGAGGGAAACTGGAGAAAAGTATTAGATTTAGAGGCCACTGAAGAACTCATATTAAAATGCCTTTAAGTATGGGTTCTTCATTCATATACTAAATATGAACTATGTGCCAGGCATTATTTCATATGACAGAATACAAACAAATAAGATAGTGATGCTGGTCAGGCTTGGTGGTTCATGCCTGTATTCCCTAAACTTTGGGAGCCTAAGGTGAGAACTCCTTGAACTCCTAAGGCCAGGAGTTCAAGACCAGCCTGGACAACATAGCGAGACCCCATTGCTACAAAAACACAAAACCAAACAAACAAAAAGATAGTGGTGCTTCCCTCAGGATGTTTGTGGTCTAATGGGAGACAGAACAGCAAAGGGATGATTAGAAGTTAGTTGCTGTGAACCAGGCACAGTGCTGATATAATCCCAGCACTTTGGGAGGCTGAGGTGGGTGGATCACTTGAGGCCAGGAGTTTAAGACCAGCCTGGCCAACAATGTAAAACCCCATCTCTACTTAAAAATACAAAAAAATTACCCAGGCATGGTGGCGCACACCTGTAACCCAGCTACTCAGGAGGCTGAGGCACGTGAATCGCTTGAACCCGGGACACGGAGGTTGCTGTGCACCACTGCACTCCAGCCTGGGTGACAGAGTGAGCCCTGCCTCAAAAAAAAAAAAAAAAGAAGAAGTTCATTGCTATGGAAGGATCCTACTCAGAGCAGGCACCCCAGTTAATCTCATTCACCCCACATTTCACATTTGAACATCATCCCATAGCCCAGAGCATCCCTCCACTGCAAAGGATTTATTCAATATTTAAACAATCCTTTTTGCTTTCATTTTCCTTCAGGCAAAGAATCTAGATGCAATAACCACCCCTGAACCAACCACAAATGCCAGCCTGCTGACGAAGCTGCAGGCACAGAACCAGTGGCTGCAGGACATGACGACGCATCTCATCCTGCGCAGCTTTAAGGAGTTCCTGCAGTCCAGCCTGAGGGCTCTTCGGCAAATGTAACATGGGCACCTCAGAGTGTTGTTGTTCATCGACATTCCTTCTTCTGGTCAGAAACCTGTCCACTGGGCACAGAACTTATGTTGTTCTCTATGGAGAACTAAAAGTATGAGCGTTAGGACACTATTTTAATTATTCTTAATTTATTAATATTTAAATATGTGAAGCTGAGCTAATTTATGTAAGTGATATTTATATTTTTATGAAGTACCACTTGAAATATTTTATGTATTAGTTTTGAAATAATAATGGAAAGTGGCTATGTAGTTTGAATATCCTTTGTTTCAGAGCCAGATCATTTCTTGGAAAGTGTAGGCTTACCTCAAATAAATGGCTAACTTATACATATTTTTTAAAGAAATATTTATATTGTATTTATATAATGTATAAATGGTTTTTATACCAATAAATCACATTTTTAAAAATTCAGCAACTTAGTCTGTGTGTGTCACGTGAAGCTCAATAAAAACAAGTTTCATGTCACTGCCACCACCACCACCAAAAAAAAGCTATAATCAATCACATTTTATATATATATACACACACATATATAAGCGCCTACTACATGCCAGGCAGCATTAAAGGTGTTGCATCCATCACGTCATTTAACCCCAGCACTTGCACACTGCTTTCTGGTTGTGGAAGTCTAAGTGATTTATCTCAGTCACCCAGCTGGAAGGTCAGGCAGGGGCCCAGATTTGAAATCCAAGTCTACCTACCTACAGGTCCCCTACTCTTAACTTGTAAGTCCCATTGCCTCCCAGGAACTGAGGGATGATGTAGAAAATTCCAAAACATGTTAATATAAGGAATATCTATAAACATGCGATCAAAGTCTTTGGGACTATACAACCAATGTATAAGGCATAACAATGTACAAGCTTCCAAATAATAACTAGAAGTTCTGCCTCCCTCTTCTGGGTTCCTGAAGCACTGCACCTATCTACCTGTCAAAGCATCTACCACATTGTACCACACCTTAAAATCAACGGTTTTTTTCTTCTCAGCCAGCATGTGGATGCCTCAAGAGAGCAGACTCCTTTCATGACTTAAAACTAATTTCAGGGGAAAAAAAAAGACAAGACAGGCACAGTGGCTCACGCCTATAATCCCAGCACTTTGGGAGGCTGAGGCAGGAGGATCACTTGAGGTCAGGAGACCAGCCTGGCCAACATGGCAAAATCCCATCTCTACTAAAAATACAAAAATTAGCTGGGCGTGGTGGCACACCTATAATCCCAGCTACTCAGGAAGCTGAGACATGATAATTACTTGAGCCCGGGAGGTAGACCCTGGGGCTGCACTCCATCCTGGGCAACAGAGGGAGATTCTGTCTTAAAATAATAATAATAATCAATAATTTTTTTAAAAAAAGACTTTTTCCTATATTAATCTTTGCATCCTATACCCATGGCCCCAAGCCTGACCAATGAAGGCCCCAATAAATATTTTTTGAGCAAAAAAAAAATATATAGATGATCAAAGATAAGAAAGATAGGAAGACACCTCAATTCTTGTAGTCATATAGTGTTAGGGGAAATCACTAATTCTGTGTTTTTATGTATCTTCATCTTAAGGAAAAATAGCAATTAGAAAGAAACATTCAAAGGACTTCCAGAGAAGGCAATGAATAGCCAGTGCATGTATACCTACCTCCATTTCCTTTGCCACCGGCAGTAATCTTCATCTGCCCTCTCCCCTCCCCCACCTAGAGTGGTAGTGAGAGAGGCAATCTGGACAACTTAACATGGCCTCGCTTATCCATCTCAACACGACACTGGGAATTTGGTGCAGATTTCCCCTTTCTAACCCCTGCGGTATAAAAGTTCTGTCTCCTTATAAAGCTTTTCCCCACCCTACCCGCTACAGACTTCTTCCTCCAGGGGAGGAGTTCTTCTGGGTAAGGGAAAGTCCACAGAGGTCAAAAACCGAGAGGAGCTGAGCCAGAAAAGAGCCACATACTCTGATTTCTAGAAACCATGCATCACAAGTGGGCTTCCCAAAACTAGGGTCAAGTCAAAGAACAAAGAGAAATTGCGGTCAACTGATGCCTTCGTTCTTCAAACAAAAATGGGTTGAGTATCATAGATAAGTCAGGGAAACCTCGTGAGAAAGAAGTGAAAGGATAGATATGATCCCTGCCCTCTTGTGCAGTACGCTATGGAAGGGAAAACAGATATTAAATAAAGAATGTAAGTGTGATGAGGTTTCCAAGAAGAAATACGGGCTGTGCTGAGAACCCATACTAGGGGCACCGATAATGTAAGTGAGCCCTGGTTTGGCTGCTCACCACTCAAAAGCCAGACATGAAAGACAAGGGTGGTGGGAAGAAAAGTCAGTTCATCAAAAAGCCAGTAAACCAATAAGATGGTGAGCTAGCATTTGAAGGTACCATCTTGAATTTTAAAATTTATCACAGTAGTTTTTAAAGAGAAACTTGGTATGGGAGATATGTGGGAGTGGTGTGTGGTGTACGGTCTGTGTGTCTTGCTCTGATGGCTATCTCAGGTAACTGCCTGTCCGGAGGTCTGTTTGGCGTCATCTTAACTTCAGCTAGATGATGGATTCGTTGTTCATGATTCCTTCTAACCAGGAGGATTCTGCAATGGGGGCTCCCTGCCTCGTTTGTTTAAAGATCAGCCTCTGGGATTTTTAAAGCAAGAGTATAATTAGATAAGCATGCATTGCCAGAGGGGAGTATCTAGAGAGGGAAGGAATGAAGAGGTTAGAGGAAAGAAAAGGAAGAAAAAGAAAGTGGGTGAGAGGCGGAGCAAGATGACAGAATAGAAAGCTCCTCCAATGGTCCCCCTGGCAAGTTAACAACTTTTTCCCTCTGCTTTTCTCAAGCAGGAGTTTTGCCCCATAGCCACCACAAATGCCAAGTTAACAACTATCTGCACAGAAAAGAAAAAACAAAAAATACCTTCATAAGAATCAAAACTCAGGTGAGCACACATAGTACCTGGTTTTAACTTCATATCACTGAAAGAGGCACTGAAGAAATTAAAAATCAGTCCTGAATCATGATGCTACCCCTCCCCTATCCACAGCAGCAGTGGAGTCACGCAGAGAATGTCTCTGGGCACTGGGAGAAGGAGAACGCATCAATTGTGGGGCATTGAACTCAGTACTGTCCTGTTAGAGGAGAAAGAAAAACCAGACTAAACTCAGCTGATGCCCACTCATAGAGGGAGCATTTAAACCAGCCCTAGCCCATGGGGAATTGTCAATCCCAGCAGTCCAAACTTGAGTGGCCACAAACCTCACCACCGAGGGCCAAACTTGAAAGGCAGTCTAGGCCTCAAGGACTGCAACTCTTAGGCAAGTCCTAGGGCTGAACAAGGCCCAGAGACCTAGTGGACTGAGGGGACATGTGACATACTGAGATACCATCTGAGGCAGCCAAGGGAGTATTGGCTTCGCCCCTCTCCTAATCCTAGGCTGCACAAGTCATAGCTTCAAAAGAGATTTTTTCTTTCTGCTTGAGGAGAGAAGACAGAAGAGTGAGGAGGACTTTGCCTTACATCTTGGATACCAGTTCAGCTACAGCAGGATAGGGCACTAGTCAGAGTCATAAGGTCCCCATTCCAGGCCCAAGCTCCAAGACAACATTTCTAGACACATCCTAGGCTAGAAGGGAACCCATTGCCTTGAGTGAAAGGACCAGTCCCGGCAGCATTCATCACATGCTAACTGAAAAGCCCTTGGGCCCTGAATAACCAGTAGTGATATCCAGGTACTATGTCAAGGGCCTTGGGTGAGCCTCTGAGACTTGCTGGCTTCAGGTGAGACTCAGCACATTACCAGCTGTGGTGGCTATGGGGCAAAACTCCTGCTTGAGAAAAGCAGAGGGAAAAGTAAACAGGGCTGTATCTTGTTGCACCTTAGGTACCAACACTGCCACAAGGGGGTAGAGCACCAAGTGGGATCTTGGGTTCCCTGATTCTAAGACTCAACTCATAAGTGGCATTTTTGGACCTGCCGTGGGCCAGAGAGAGGCCTATTGCCCTGAAGGGTGAGTCTCAGGCCAGATAGCATTCACCACAAGCTGACTTAAGAGACCTAGGGCCTTAAGGGAACATCCATGGTGGTCTGGTAGCACTCCTTAAGGCTACTGGGGAGCAAGGTGGGCAGTAGTTACAGGGTGAGGATTCTCTGCTTTTGAAAAGGGGAGAGAAGAATGAGAAGGACCACATCTTGTAGGTTGAGTGTCTGCTCAGTCACAAGACAATAGACTACAAGGTAGACTTCTAGGTTTTTCACTCTGATCCCTAACTCCCAGATGGCACTTCTGGACCTACCCTGGGGACCTCACCACCCTGAAAGAAAGGACACAGGCCTGGCTGGCTTTGCCATCTGCTGATTGTTGAGCCCCAGGGCCTTCAGCAAACATAGGCAGTAGCCAGGGAGTGGTTACAGCAGGCCTTGGGTAAGACCCAGTACTGTGCTGGCTTCAGGTCTGACCCAGTGCAGTCATAGTGGTGGTGGCCACAGGGGTGCTTGTGTCATTCCACTCCCAGCTTTAGGTGACTCAGAACAGAAAGAGAGATTCTGTATGTTTGGGAGAAAGTAAAAGAAGAGAACAAGAGGCTCTGCCTGGTAATCCAGAGAATTCTCCCAGATCCTGTCCGAGGCTATCAAGGCAGTACCTCTATGATTCTTCAAGAACCACAGCATTACTGGGTGGGAGGTGACCCCTAAAGAAGCTTACATTACAACACCCAAATCCTTTCAAATACCTGGAAATCCTTCCCAATAGGATAGCTACAAATAAGCCCAGACAATGAAGACTACAATAATACCTAACTCTTCAATGCCCAGACATCAAAGAACATCTGCTAGCATCAACACCATCCAGGAAAATGTGACCTCACCAAATGAACTAAATAAGTTACCAGAAACCAATCCTAGAGAAACAGAGATATGTGACCTTTCAGACAGAGAATTCAAAATAGCTATTTGAGGAAACTCAAAGAATTCAAGATAACACAGAGAAGGAATTCAGAATTCTGTCAGATAAATTTAGCAAACAGATTGAAATAATTTTAAGAAATCAAGCAGAAGTTATGGAGCTGAAAAATGCAATTGGCATACTGAAGAATACATCAGAGTCCTTTAATAGCAGAATTGATCAACAGAAGAAAGAATTAGTGAGCTTTAAGACAAGCTATTTGAAAATACATAGTCAGAGGAGACAAAAGAAAATGAAAAACTATGGAGCACAACTATAGGATCTAGAAAACAGCCTCAAATGGATAGGTTTAAGAGTTATTGGACTTAAAGAGGAGGCAGAGAAAGAGATGGAGTAGAAAGCTTATTCAAAGGGAAAATAACAGAGAACTTCCCAAACATAAAGATATTAATATCCAAGCACAAGAAGGTTATAGAACACCAAGCAGATTTAACCCAAAAGAGACTACCTCAGGGCATTTCATAATCAAACTCCCAAAGGGCAAGAATAAAGAAAGGACTCTAAAAGCAGCAAGAGAAAATAAGTAAATAGCATACAATGGCACTCCAATACTTCCAGCCGCAGACTGTTCAGTGGAAACCTTACAGGCCAGGAGAGAGTGGCATGACATATTTAAAGTGCTGGAAAACAAAACAAAAACCTTTCACCCTAGAATAGTATATCCAGCAAAAATATCCTTCAAACATATAGAAGAAATAGACTTTTTCAGATAAACAAAAGCTGATGGATTTCATAAATAACAGATCTGTCCTACAAGAAATGCTAAATGGAGTACTACAATCAGAAAGAAAAGGACATTAATGAGCAATAAATAGTCACCTGAAGGTATAAAGCTTACTGGTAATAGTAAGTGCATAGAGAAACACAGAATCTTATAACACAGTAACTGTTATATGTAAACCACTCTTACCCTAAGTAGAGAGACTAAATGATGAACCAATCAAAAATAATAAGTACAATTTTTCAAGACATAGCACTATATGATATAAATAGAAACCACAAAAGGTTAAAAAGCTGGGGACAAAGTCAAGAGTTTGTATTAGTTTTCTTTTTGCTTCTTTGTTTATGCAAATAGTGTTGTTGTTATCACGTTAAAATAATGAATTTTAAGATAGTATTTGCAAGCCTCATGGCAACCTCAAACCAAAAAACATACAATTGATACCAAAAAAAATAAGAAGCAAGAAACTAAATCATATCACCAGAGAAAATTATCTTTAATAGAGGCAGACAGGAATGAAAGAAGGAAGAGAAGACCACAAAACAACCAGAAAACAAATAACAAAATGGCAGTAGTAAGTTCTTACTTATCAATAATAACATTGAATATAAATGAACTAAACTCTTCAATCTAAAGACATAGACTGGCTGAACGGATGAAAAAAAACCATTGATCCGTTGCCTACAAGAAACACACTTCACCTATAAAGACACACCTAGACTGAAAATAAAAGAGTGGAAAAAGATATTCCATGCCAATGGAAACAAAAAATAGCAGCAGTTGTTATACTTATATCGGACAAAATAGACTTCAACACAAAAACTATAAGAAGAGACAAATAAGGTCACTATATAATGTTAAAATGATATATTTGACAAAAAGATGTAACAATTTTAAATATATATGCACCCAACACTGGAGCACCCAGATATATAAAGGAAATATTATTAGAGCTAAAGAGAGAGATAGGTCCTAATACAATAATAGCTGGAAACATCAATACCCCACTTTCAGCATTGGGCAGATCTTCCAGACAGAAAATCAATAAAGAAACATCAGATTTAATCTGCACTATTGACCAAAATGTATCTAACAGATATTTACAGAACATTTCATTCAAGAACTGCAGAAAACACATATTTCCTCAGTACATGGATCATTCTCAAGGATAGATCACATGTTAGGTCACAAAACAAGTCTTAAAATATTTTTTTAAAATTGAAATAATATCAAGCATCTTCTCTGACCACAACGGAATAAAACTAGAAAGTAATAACTAGAGAAATTTTGGAAACTACACAAACACATAGAAATTAAACAATAAGCTCCTGAATGACCAGTGGGTCAATGAAGACATTAAGAAGGGAAATAAAAAATTTCGTGATAATGGAAACACAACATACCCAAACCCATGGGATACAGCAAAAGCAGTACTAAGAGGGAAGTTTATAGCTATAAGTGCCTACATCACAAAAAAGGAAAAACTTCAAATAAACAATCTAATGATGTATCTTAAAGAACTAAAAAAGCAAGAGCAAACCAAACCCAAAATTTATATCAAAATAAATAAAGATCAGAATGGAAATAAATGAAACTAAAATTTAAAAAACCCAAAGATCAAAGAAACAAAAGTTGGTTTAAAAAAAAAAAAGTTAAAAATTGACAAATCTTTAGCCAAACTAAGGAAAAAGGGAGAAGATCCAAATAAATAAAATCAGAAATATAAAAGGAGACATTACAACTGATACTGCAGAAATTCAAAGGATCATTACTGGCTACTATGACTGACTATAAGCCAATAAATTAAAAAACCTAGAGGAAACGGACAAATGCTGAGATACATACAACCTACCAAGATTGAACCAGTAATAAATTGAAAATCTGAACAGATTAAATACAAGTAATGAGATTGAAGTCCTAATAAAAAGTCACCCAGTAAAGAAAAGCCCAAGATCTAATGGCTTCACTGCTGAATTCTATGAAACATTTAGAAAAGAAGTAATACCAATCCTACTCATACTATTCCAAAAAATACAGGAGGAAGAAATACTTTCAAATTCATTCTACAAAGCCAGCATTACCCTGATACCAAAATCAGGCAACAACACATCAAAAAAAGAAAACTACAGGCCAATATATCTGATGAATGTTGATGCAAAAATCCTCAAAAAATACTAGCAAAAATACTAGCATTCTAATTCAACAATACATTAGAAAGGTCATTCCTCATGACCAAATGGGATTTATCCCTGGGATGCAAGGATGGTTCAACATATGTAAATCAATCAACATGATACATCATATCAACAGAATGAAGGATAAAAACCACAGGATCATTTCACTTAATGCTAAAAAAAGCATTTGATAAAATTCAACATTCCTTCATGATAAAAACTCTTAAAAAACTGAGGATAGAAGAAACATATCCGAGCATAATAAAAGCCATATATGACAGACCCACAGCTAATATCATACTGAATGGGGAGAAACGGAATGCATTTCCTCTGAGATCTGGAACATGATAAGGATGCCCACTACCACCACTGTTATTCAACATAGTATTGAAAGTCCTAGCTAGAGCAATCAGACAAAAGAAAGTTATGAAGGGCATCCAAGTTATGAAGGGCATTCCAGGAAAGGAAGAAGTAAGATTATCCTTGTTTGCAGAAGATATGATCTTACCTGTGGTAAAACTTAAAGACTCTACACACAAAAAACTATTAGAACTAATAAACAAATTCAGTAAAGTTGCAAGATACAAAATCAACATACAAAAATTAGCAGCATTTCTATATTCCAACAGGGAACAATGTGAAAAAGAAATTTTAAAAAGTAATCCCATTTACAATAGTCACACATAAAATTAAATACCTAGAAATTAACTTAACCAAAGAAGTGAAAGATCTCTATAATGAAAACTATAAAATACTGATGAAAGAAATTGAAGAGAACACCAAAAAATGGAAAAATATTCCATGTTCATAGATTGGAAGAATTAATATTGTTAAAATATCCATAATACCCAAAGCAATCCACAGATTCAATGCAATCCTTATCAAAATACCAATGACATTCTTCCCAGAAGTAGAAAAAAAATCCTAAAATTTATATGGAACCATGAAAGACCTAGAATAGCCAAAGTTATCCTAAGTAAAAAGAACAAAACTGGAGGAATCACATTACCTGACTTTAAATTATACTACAGAGCTATAGTAACCAAAAGAACATGGTACTGGCATAAAAACAGACACATAGAACAGAATAGAAAACTCAGAAACAAACCCACACACCTACAGTGAACTCAGTTTTGACAAAGGTGCCAAGAACATACTCTGGGGGAAAAGACGGTCTCTTCAATAAGTGGTGTCTGGAAAACTGGACATCCATACACAGAAGAATGGAGCTAGACCCTATCTCTCACCATATAAAAAAATCAAATCAAAATGGACTAAAGATTTAAATCTAAGACCTCAAACTGTGAAACTACTACAAGAAAACATTGGAGGAAAACTCCAGGATATTGGTCTGGGCAAAGATTTCTTGAGCAACACCCCAGAAGCACAGGCAATCAAAGCAAAAATGGACAAATGGGATCACATCAAGTTAAAAAGCTTCTGCATGGCAAAGGATACAATCAACAAAGTGAAGAGACAACCCACAGAATGGGAGAAAATATTTGCAAACTAACCATCTGACAAGGGATTAGTAACAAGAATATACAAGAAGCTCAAACAACCCTGTTGGAAAAAAAAAAATCTAATAAATCGATCAAAATATGGGCAAAAGATTTGAATAGACATTTCTCAAAAGAAGGCATACAAATGGCAAACAGGCATATGAAAAGGTGCTCAAAATCACTTATCATCAGAGAAATTGTCTCACCCCAGTCAAAACTGCTTATATCCAAAAGACGCAATAACAAATGCTGGCGAAAATGTAGAGAAAAGGGAACTGTTGTATGCTGTTGGTGGGAATGTAAATTAGTACAACCACTATGGAGAACAAACAGTTTGGAAGTTCCTCAAACAACTAAAAGTAGAGCTACCATAGGATCCAACAATCCCACTGTTGGGTATATGCCCAAAAGAAAGGAAATCAGTATATCGAAGAGATACCTGCATTCCTATGTTTGCTGCAGCACTATCCACAATAGCTAAGATTTGGAAGCAACCTGGTCCATCAACACATGAATGAATAAAGAAAATGTGGAACATATACACAACACAGTACTATTCAGCCATAAAAAAGGAATGAGATCCAGTCATTTGCAGCAACATGGATGGAACTGGAGATCGTTGTTCAGTGAAATAAACCAGGCACAAAAAGACAAACATCACATGTTCCCACCTATTTGAAGGATCTAAAAATGAAAACAATTGAACTCATAAACATAGAGAATAGAAGGATGCTTATCGAAGGCTGGGAAGGGTATTGTGGGGACGGGGGGCAGAAAAGGATGGTTAATAGATACAAAAAAGTAGAAAGAATGAATAAGAATTACTATTTGGTAGCACAACAGGGTGACTATAGTAATAATAACATAATTGTACATTTTAAAATAACTTAAAAAGTGTAATTCGATCATTTGCAACTCAAAGGATAAATGTTTGAGGGGATAGATACCTCATTCTCCATGATATGCTAATTTCACATGGCATGCCTGTACCAAAACATCTCATATACCTCAGAAATATATATATATATACTAGGAACCCATAAAAGTTAAAAATAATAAATAAGTAAATAAATAAAGTCAGTGATTAAAATATATTTTTAAAACTGAAGTACCTGATTATAAACTCCCCTCTGTTAAGATTTATTTATTTATTTATTTATTTAGAGACAGAGTTTCACTCTGTTGCCCAGGATGGAGTGCAGTGGCACAATCTCGGCTCACTGCAACTCTGCTTCCCAGGTTTAAGCAATTTTTATGCCTCAGCCTCCCAAGTAACTGGGATTCCAGGCACGCACCACCACACCTGGCTAGTTTTTGTGTTTTTAGTAGAGACAGGGTTTTGCCATGTTGGCCAGGCTAGTTTTGAACTCCTGGCTTCAAGTGATCCACCCACCTCAGCCTCCCAAAGTGCTGGGATTACAGGCGTGAGCCACCACCCCCAACCTAAGTTTTATTTTATTTTTATGGAAAATGAGTAATATATTTATTTTGGCTACTTTTTGCTGAAAAGTGGTGTAGTTGTGGGGGCATGGAATGGAACCTGGAGTTGAACCCTGAGTGGAAAGTATTTGTGAGTCCTTAGGCTTACAGAAGAGATTACGGGAGCATTATGGTGAGTGTGTAATAGCAATATAGTTCACAATGGAGGACTAAACCTATCTCTAGAATCATGGCTAAAATTATGAGTAATTTTTTTTTTATCAGGAGAAGCCTGATCTAAATCATGAGGAAAGCCATTGATTTTAGGGCATGGTGGGATAAGACATAGTATTAATTTTCTTGCGTATGTCTTATATGCTGAGGATATGTTTTTGGAGTTACCCAGGATGTACACACAGCATTTATTCTTAATTATAGTGCATGTTTTTCACTGTCAATTGTATCCAGAGCTTCTGTTGGGAGATGACAAGTTAGCTAAATACACGTATTTAATAGGCTACAGGAGGAGCTATGCATATTTATGAAGGTGGTCCCGACACAAGCACATTGAACAAATATGTATGTAACATATAGTCCATGTCTATTTTGTGTTGGAGACTTAATATTTAAATGTATTATAATTAGGCCATATATATCAAAAGGTCTTTTCAGGTCACAAAGCCATGAACGTGTATAATTTCTGTAAACTGACCAGAACTAGTCCACGGTTGGTGGTCTTTTTATCAAGAGAAATTTACTGAAATCAATCTCTTGTCTAATTAAAGTTGTAGCTATGGCTGGTGGAACAGGAGCTGAGAGTCAGTCAGTCAGCTTATGTAGAGACTAGTGTGTGTTTGGCTGCTGGTGAAAAAGAAAAATCTTGTGGCAATTAGAATATAGTGTACTTTTAAAGTGTGGGAGTATGTGACTTAACCTTTGCCTGGCATGGTCTTAGGTCGTGTTTATAACTTGGTATTTTATTGTTATAAAGGGTTTGTTTTGTCAGTCCAATGATCTGTATTTTATTTTTTATTTATTTTAGAATTTTTAAATGTATTTAATATATATATAGTTGTTTTGTTTTGAGTCAGAGTCTCACTCTGTTGCCCAGGCTGGAGTGCAATGGGGCAATCTTGGCTCACCACAACCTCTGACTCCTGGGTTCAAGTAATTCTCGTGCTTCAGCCTCCTGAGTAGCTGGACTACAGGTGTGCGCCACCACACCCAGCTAATTTTTGTATTTTTAGTAGAGGCAAAGTTTCACCTTGCTGACCGGGCTGGTCTCGAACTCCTGGCCACAGCTGATCCACTGGCCTCAGCCTCCCAAAGTCCTAGGATTACAGGCGTGAGCCACCACAACTGGCCTAATTAGTCATATTTTAAAAAGCATTTTGTTAAAACTATTTAAGCTAAGGAATTTAGAGACTTTTATTATACCACCATGCATTTTGAGGTCTTTTTAGTAATCTGTCCTAAGGTGGTTGATTAAAAAAAAATTTTATATCTGAAGCAGGAAATTCTTTATGGTTGAAATGGATGGAAAGGGGCCACATAATGGCCCACGAGGCAAAATTCCAGCTGTTCAGGCATCTATGTGCCCGTTCTTAATTTGGAGAATCTAAACTAATTTTATCACTCAAAATCAGCCCTTACAATCTTACACACCTACCTATTCCGCAATAGTCCCTGGGCCTAGAGGGAAGGTGTTTACACAGTTTGAGCAGCAGGGCATTAGCAGTGAAAATAGATTAGGCCCAGTGGGATTCTAAATGTTTTTAAATTTTGGAGATAGTAGGTAGAATCGTTGCTGTTTTATCTAATTTCGTAAACTATGTATAAAATTAGCAACATTTTAAACAAAAAGGACGTAAGTATTGCTTAGCTCTGACAATGATAGGAGAAACTCATAGGTAGCTAAATATTTAAATTATCTAGTATGAAGACATAGAATAAATATATTAATTTAGGTAGAGACAAAAATATTAAAGGGATATTATGCCTTTGTATTACTATACAGTCTTGATCTAGTGTCACACGAAAGCAGTTTATTTTGATTGGTACCTTTTCCTGGGTCTAAAGATGAGACTTTGGTTAACTTGACTTTGGTGTCAGATACTAGCACTGATGTTTAAGATTCAGATTCAGTAGGAGCCGGTGCTCCCTAGAGGAGATAGAGATTCCCAGGAGTCAAAGCCCTGCAACTTAACAGCGCAAGGGTTAGTTAACAATATTTGATAAAGGCCTTTTTATTAATGGGGCTGGAGGAATTATCTCAACTGATATCTAATCATTAGGCTGGAGGTGATGATATTAGAGTTTTTGACTTAGAAGCTGTAGAAAGATTCTACAACCTTGGAGTGATTAATATTTATATTTTTGATAATCCTCCAGCAGTAAGTCTAAGTCAGAGATAATTAAGGATTCGATTTTTTGAGAAGGTTTGTCAAAAGATGTTGAAAGCCTCAAAACATTTTATTAAAATAGAATTATAGGTCATTAGAAAAGAATATTTATTTAACCAGAGTGACAATTAAAAGATGTTAAAAGCAAGGTAGAAAGTTATATGGATATAAAAACCTTAACCCGTTTAAAGTTTTATTTTTAAGTAATTTTTCCTAATAAACACAACACAGGACTTATCTTCACACAATGTAACATCTTTGTTTCTTAGGCTAGTTGTCAAAAAGGTTAAAAAAAAAAAGGAATTAAAAAACCTTCGCCAGTGATTGTTTTTCCTTATGGGAAGTGCATTTGGATAACCTGAAAGTCAAACATGGGAAAAACCATCAGGAGGGGGGTTGTGGAGTTAATCAGGAATATTTTGGGGGGAAGCATGTGTAGGCATGCATAAACATGCATAAACATGTCTTTTATTATCATTATGTCCATTAAGCATGAGTGAACTAGCACCTTGTGGTTGTAAATGCTCTCTTATGATGTTCAATTTCTCTCATGCTGGATCATAGTATCCCCAAATTTAAAAAAATACCAAGTGCATGGCAGTGCTCCCATGAGTTATCATGAGTTGATTAGTCACTAATCCATGGAGATGTCTTATTTAAGGAGAACGTATGGGCATTCTCAATGAACATGGCCCTAAAGTAAGAACCAGATGCCAGGTATCATTTCAGTACAGTCACCGCCAAGTGTGAATGGGTCCAGAACGAGAAGGGTAGTACTTCCCGAGTGGGTTGCTGGTTTCTCAAAGTTTGGTAGTCAAGAAATTAGGTTGGAGATGATAAGCATGTTGACAAGAAATTACTTGACTTGGATGCACTATGTATGATACATGACTAAATGTACTGTGCAATATTAAGGAGTTATTGAACTGGACAATAGATATACACATGAGTTCTGTTTCATGGGAGGTTAATAGAATAGATGATAGGTCGATATAAAGTTGTTATATAAAGTTATACTTGCTTAATATTCATGGGGACAGGAGTTTAATGTGTGATAATGCATAGATGTATAACATACAGTTAAGCATATATAGTACTGCTACATAAATTTATGTGGTCAGGCAGGAATGCATGGTGTACATAGTAATACCATTGTCACAACATTAATTTTGTGGGTTTCTTTGACACTGACATAGCAGTTAAAATAAAATTATTGCACCTTAAGTAAAGAATTCAGGGAATAATTTAAGTAGAATTTCAGATTTGGGTGCTGGCAGTGGAGCGGGAAGCTTCTTTCCAGAAATTGTCCTGGGAAGGTAGAGGCCCTCCATTTTGGGTTTACAAGACCCAAACGTATAATGTACAACAAGAACTTCTTCATTTAAGTAACTTGTTTTCAGTTAGACTAGTAAGTGGTATTAAAAAAAAAAAAAAAAAAAAAAAGGATGAGGGAGAAGAATGCAGTGCATGCTGTTTGACCAATGATTATAAAGGGGTGTTCAATGCGTAGGCCTCTGATTCATGTGAGTGTGAGAAGATCTACTAGCAGGATTCAAAATAGGCATTGACTTAATGGTCAAAATATTATACTTTCTTGTTTGGACATGTGAAGTATTGGGACAATGGCTATGATAAGAATGGAGAGAATGAGGGCTAGTAGGCCCATAGTTTGTTGGGAATAGAGCATAAGATTGTACAGGCAAAAAAGAAAAGAATCACTCTGGTTTAATATGGGGTGGTATGTTGAGGGGCTTTGCTGGTGTATCGTTATCTGGATCACCTAACAGGTCAGGTGAAAATAGAACTAATATAATTAATAGCAGTAGTAGAATTAGGGCTAAGATGTCTTTGATTGTAAAATAAGGATGAAAAGGGATTTTATCAGAATCTGATGAAATAATCGAGGGGTTATTAGACACTGTTACATGGAGAAATCAAAGATGGATGGCTTCTAGGGCTGCAATGATTAAGGGTAAAATGAAGTAGAAGGCAAAGAAGCATCTGAGGGTAGTTTTATCAACAGAAAACGCACCTCGGATTCATTTACTAGATCACTGTCAATGTATGGAATAGCTGATAGCAGATTGGTGATTACTGTTGCAACTCAAAAGATATTTGTCCTCATGGCAAGATGTAACCTATAAATGCTGTTGTTATTAGCACAAATAATAGGAAAATACCAATATGTCAGGTTTCTAGAAGAGTATAAGATCCATAGTATAGGCCTCATCATACATGTCAGAATAAACAGATAAAGAATATTGGAGGTGGCGCCCAAGATGGCCAAATAGGAACAGCTCCAGCCTCCAGCTCCCAGCCTGAGCGACACAGAAGAGGGTGATTTCTGCATTTTCAACTGAGGTACCTGGTTCGTCTCACTGGGGCAGGTCAGACAGTCGGTGCTGGTCAGCGAGTACAGCCCAAACACTGAGAGCTGAAGCAGGGCAAGGCATCGCCTCACCTGGGAGGCACAAGGGGGAAGGGAATTCCTTTTCCTAGCCAAGGGAAACTGAGACACACAACACCTGGAAAATCGGGTAACTCCCACCCTAATACTGCACTTTACCAAGGGTCTTAGCAAATGGCACACCAGAAGATTTTATCCCACACCTGGCCTGGAGGGTCCCATGCTTATGGAGCCTCCCTCATTGCTAGCACAGCAGTCTGAGATCTAACTGCAAGGCAGCAGCGAGGCTGGGGGAGGGGCGCCCGTCATTGCTGAGGCTTAAGTAGGTAAACAAAGCCACCAGGAAGCTCGAATTGGGTGAAGCCTACCTCAGCTCAAGGCGGCCTGCCTGCCTCTGTAGACTCCACTTCTGGAGACACAGCATAGCTAAACAAAAAGCAGCAGAAACCTCTGCAGATGTAAATGTCCCTGTCTGACAGCTTTGAAGAGAGCAGTGGTTCTCCCAGCACGGAGGTTGAGATCTGAGAACAGACAGACTGCGTGCTCAAGTGGGTTCCTGATCCCTGAGTAGCCTAACTGGGAGACACCCCCCACTAGGTGCAGACTGACACCTCACACCTCACACGGCTGGGTACACCCCTGAGACGAAGCTTCCAGAGCAAGAATCAGACAGCAACACTCACTGTTCAGCAATATTCTATCTTCTGCAGCCTCTGCTGCTGATACCCAGGCAAACAGGGTCTGGAGTGGACCTCAAGCCCAAACTCCAACAGACCTGCAGCTGAGGGTCCTGACTGTTAGAAGGAAAACTAACAAACAGAAAGGACACCCACACTAAAACCCCATCAGTACGCCAACATCATCAAAGACCACAGCAGATAAAACCACAAAGAGGGGAAAAAGCAGTGTAGAAAAGCTGGAAAATCAAAAAATCAGAGCGCATCTCCCCCTCCAAAGGAACACAGCTCATTGCCAGCAACGGAACAAAGTTGGACGGAGAATGACTTTAACGAGTTGAGAGAAGAAGGCTTCAGCTGATCAAACTTCTCAGAGCTAAAGGAGGAACTACGTAACCTGAGCAAAGAAACTAAAAACCTTGAAAAAAGATTTGACGAATGGCTGGCTAGAATAACCAATGTAGAGAAACCCTTAAAAGAACTGATAGAGATGAAAACCATAACATGAGAACTACGTGACAAATGCACAAGCTTCAGTAACCAACTCGAT
>NW_012101366.1:5661982-5666645 GCF_000951045.1 Mandrillus leucophaeus
TCACAAGAACAGAAAACCAAATACCACATGTTCTCACTCATAGGTAGGAATTGAACAGTGAGATCACTTGGACACAGGAAGGGGAACATCACACACCGGGTCCTATTGTGGGGAGGGGAGAGGGGGGAGGGATAGCATCAGGAGATATACTTAATGTAAATGACGAGTTAAGGGGTGCAGCACACCAACATGGCTCATGTATACATATGTAACAAACCTGCACGTTGTGCACATGTACCCTAGAACTTAAAGTATAATAATAATTAAAAAAAAAGAATATTGAGGCTCCATTGGCATATAGATACCGAATAATTCAGCCAGAATTCACATCCCAACAGATGTGTGTGATGGAGGAGACGGCAGTTATCGTGTCTGATATGTAATGTGTGGCTAGGAATAGTCCTGTTATGATTTGTCAGGACAGGCAAACACCTAGAACTGAGCCAAAATTTCACCATGTGGAAATATTTGATGGTGCCATCAATGAATGAGTGGTTAATGATTTTTATTAAGGGGTTTCTCAGATGTTGGGTTCTTACAATTGAAATACAATGATGATTTTTCATGATTTTTCATGGTTGGGGGATTGTGGAGTTAATCAAGAATATGTTTAAGGAAAGTGTGTGTAGACACGCATACAGAAGGAATTACTCAGAAATAGGGTTGAGTGGACATTATATTATAAATACCCTGAACAGGGAAACATGTGACTCAGCAACAGTAGGGGAAATTGCCTGATTGTACTGAACACTTTAGACATATATTGGTGCTCTGAAAAATAATACTCCAAAATGGAAGTCTCAGGAGCAGCCTCAGAAGTAAAAGTTTTTCTTTGGCTTTCTCTTGCCATTCCATCTCTCAGTCCCATTTTCCCTCAAGGCTGGTCATAGCAACTAGAATATCTCTTCTCTAAAGTGGGCCCTAGAAACCAGAACTCATTTTCCTCAAAACCAGCCATAAAACCTAAAAACTATTACTCTAACTTTTCTTTGCCTTTCTGTGTAAGAATGTGTCCCTAAAGAAATAATCTAACTTTTCTAGTTGGACTGTAGGTCATAAGATCACATACCCAGAAGGAAGGAAATGCATGAACAGGGAAGTTAGGAAGAGTTTAGACAGACAGGCCTTGCTAGGTAGTCTACTAGCATTAAATTATACCCTTTTGTTTAATTATACTTTTATATGGCTGTCCATATCTTGTTGAACCTAAGCATAAAAATGAACAATTTCCTCTGTATCTAAGGCTTTTATTCTGAAAACTCCCACATATATACCCTAAACAAATTTGTATATCTTTTTCTCCATCAATCTATCTTTTGTGATTTTATTTTTTTGGCAAAACTTCAAAGGGCCTCTGGTCCCTAAAACATATTAAGAAAACCAAGAACATAGATTTAAGTTATATTGGAGTAAAACATTGCCTTTTTAAAACCTTCAAGATAAAACATTTCAGCATCAAGCCATAACAACAGATTTAGAACTAGAGTGGGGGAAGAAACGTAACAGGAGCCAATAAAAGTTGAAGGAGAGAGTTAACATCCCAGGCCTTTTCAAACGGAGGGAGGCTGAAAGCAGCAGGGTACAGCAGAAGTTGAACTTCTGAGATATCAATTTGAGAAATTTGAAAAGAAACAGGTAACAGAAAGGAAACTTCTTGCAGTTTCATTAAGAAGATAAATACTTTAAGAAAATCTTATTGTTTTCATCAGTTCTTTGGTTTTGTACTAGTATATTTTTAATATCAAAACCCAATCTCTAGAAAGACACATTTTCTTTTGATTAAAGCCAACTTAATCACATATAAAATGTATTTTATACATTCTCTTTTTATAAACTTTATGACAATTTACACAGACCATTTATGGCATGCTTGGACTTTGCGTTTTGTCCTAAACATGCCCCTTTCTTAAATAATCAGTCATTTTACTTTAGGACAAAACTTTACCATATAAGATTTTTTCTGTGTGTGTGTGTGTGTGTGTGTGTGTGTGTGTGTGTGTGTGTGTGTGATGGAGTCTCACTCTGTTGCCAGGCTGGAGTGCGATGGCACAAACTCGGCTCACTGTAAGCTCTGGCTGCTGGGTTCAAGTGATTCACCTGCCTTAGCCTCCCAAGTAGCTGGAATTACAGGCATGTGCCACCACACCCAGCTAATTTTTATATTTTTAGTAGACACAGGGTTTCACCAAGTTGGCCAGTCTGGCCTTGAACTCCTGAGCTCAAGTGATCCTCCTGACTTGGCCTCTCAAAGTGCTGGGATTATAGGTGTGAGCCACCACACCCAGCCTAAGACTTTTTCTCATATAAAATTATTTTTAATTTTCTTTATTAAAAATATATCTTACATCTATGACTTTCTTCACATCTCTCTCACTTACTGGTTCCTTTACTTACTGGTTTCATAAAAAATCTTTAACTTTTGAATTAGACAAAAATTATTTCCTTTTTAATAAGAACACATTTTTATGTCTTTCTTATGATTTTTTTATTTAAAATGCATTTCATTTTGGCACATTTTATATGCAGAATTGTGCACTAACTAGAATTTTTATTTTTAGTAATGTTAAATCTTTGTGAATACCTAGGAAGTAAGAAATAGTGAATTGTCTGTTACATTAGCATTTTATAGATAAGAATCATTTTATAATTAATTTTTATAGAAAACAGTTTTTCTATAATTTTAATTGGAAGTGACCAAGACATTTAATGAATATGCATTATGTAATTTAATATAACTTTAAGATGTTAAATTATATGACACATTTATTTATATGCATTTTATTCTATTTATTTTATTTTTCATAGTTTACATAGGTTATTTATGAAAACTGGGATATTAGACAAAGCTAGTCATTATTTAAAGTTATTCCCCTGTTAACCATTTTAATAGCCTATGAATATCATAGATTTACCCAAGTCAGAATCTTAAGGTTAAATAAATGGGTAATTTTCTTTTTTTTTTTTTTTTTTTTCCAATAACTTAGGATTTAGCTGTTCTTATTAAGCCAACAATATTAAATGTTTTATTTATCAAAACTTACATGAACAAAGATTGGGGCTGGGTTTGTAGTTTCATAACTTTTGTGCCAAACCTTGACACCTTATACTTCATAGCAGAGATAAATATGAAGCCACTTGACTAATAAATCTAGACAAAAATGTATACAATACAGAAATGACAATTTTGAAGACAAAAACAAGGTTTTCAAAATCATCACCCAGATTGAAGTGCAGTGTCATGAACACAGCTGACTGCAGCTTTGACCTTGTGGGCTCAAGTGATCCTCCTGCCTCAGCCACTTGAGTAGCTGGGACCACAGGCATGTACCACCATGCCTGGCTAAACAATAATTTTAAGGCTAGCTTATTTATTAAATATTTGTCATGTGAACTTGAAAATTTTTGGACTTGCTTAATCTATGAGTACTCGTTTATATATGAGCAAATTTGGTAGCATGCGAGCCACAATACATAACATATATATACACATATATAGAAACACATTTAAACAAGTATACACACATACAAAAGTAAGGATTCATTCGCTTTACCTCAGAACTCTAGCCATGAGACAGCATCACAAACTCATCAGCCTATAAAAGATAGCCGGATCTGAATTATTTCTGACAAAATTGGGGACTGTCTACACGGCTAAATTTCATTTGCCCCCGGTAACCCAATGAAGGCTGTGGACCAAAATTTGGGGCAACAGCATTTGTTATTTCCTGACTTTTTTAAATGATTGCCATTCTAACTGGAATGAGATGGTATCCCATTATGGTTTTGATTTGCATTTATCTAATGACTAGAGAGGATGAGCTTTTTTCATGTTTGTTGGCTGCATAAATGTCTTCTTTTGAGAAGTGTTCATATCCTTCACTCCCTTTTTAATGGGGTTGTTTTTCTTGTGAATTTGTTTAAGTTCTTTGTAGATTCTGTGTATTAGCCCTTTGTCAGATGGATTGCAAAAATTTTCTCCTATTCTGTAGGTTGCCTGTTCACTCTGATGATAGTTTCTTTTCCTGTGCAGATGCTCCTTAGTTTAACTAGACCCTATTTGTCAATTTTGGCTTTTGTTACCATTGCTTTTGTGCTTTAGTCATGAAGTCTTTGCCCATGCCTATGTCCTGAATGTTATTGCGTAGGTTTTCTTCTAGGGTTTTTATAGTTTTACGTCTCATGTGTAAGTCTTTAATCCATCTTGAATTAATTTTTGTATAAGGTGTAAGGAAGGGATCCAGTTTCAGTTTTCTGCATATGGCTAGACATTGTTCCCAACACCATTTATTAAATAGGGGATGGTTTCCTCATTGCTTGTTTTTGTCAGGTTTATCAAAGATCAGATGATTGTAGATGTGTCGTGTTATTTCTTAGGCCTCTGTTCTGTTCCATTGGTCTATATATCTATTTTGGTACCAGTACCATGCTGTTTTGGTTACTGTAGCCTTGTAGTATAGCTTGAAGTCAGGTAGCGTGATGCCTCCAGCTTTGTTCTTTTTGCTTAGGATTGTCTTGGCTATATGGGCTCTTTTTGGGTTCCATATGAAATTTAAAGTAGTTTTTTCTAATTCTGTGAAGGAAGTCAATGGTAGCTTGATGGGGATAGCACTGAATCTATAAATTACTTTGGGTAGTATGGCCATTTTCACAACATTGATTCTTC
>NW_012101366.1:5667217-5674052 GCF_000951045.1 Mandrillus leucophaeus
AATTTATGGAGAGTTTTTGGCATGAAGGGGTGTTGAATTTTATCAAAGGCCTTTTCTGCATCTATTGAGATAATCATGTGGTTTTTGTCATTGGTTCTGTTTATGTTTTACTTTTATGGATTACATTATGGATATGTTTCTGGATTACGTTTATTGATTTGCGTATGTTGAACCAGCATTGCATCCCAGGAATGAAGCTGACTTGATCATGGTGGATAACCTTTTTGATGTGCTGCTGGATTTGGTTTTCCAGTATTTTATTGAGGATTTTTGCATTGATGTTCATCAGGGATATTGGTCTGAAATTTTCTCTTTTTTGTGTATGTGTGTCTCTGCCAGGTTTTGGTATCAGGATGCTGCTGGCCTCATAAAACAAGTTAGGGAGGAGTCCCTCTTTTTCTATTGTTTGGAATAGTTTCAGAAGGAATGGTACCAGCTCCTCTTTGTACCTCTGGTAGAATTCGGCTGTGAATCCGTCTTGTCCTGGGCTTTTTTTGGTTGGTAGGCTATTAATTACTGCCTCAATTTCAGAACTTGTTATTGGTCTATTCAGGGATTCGACTTCTTTCTGGTTTAGTCTTGGGAAGGTGTATGTGTTCAGGAATTTGTCCATTTCTTCTAGATTTTCTAGTTTATTTGCATAGAAGTGTGTATAGTATTCTCTGATGGTAGTTTTTATTTCTGTGGGATCAGTGGTGATATCCCCTTTATCATTTTTTATTTTGTCTATTTGATTCTTCTCTCTTTTCTTCTTTATTAGTATGGCTAGTGGTCTATCTATTTTGTGAATCTTTTCAAAAAACCAGCTCCTGGATTCATTGATTTTTGAAGGGTTTTTCATGTCTCTAACTCCTTCAGTTCTGCTCTGATCTTAGTTATTTCTTGTCTTCTACTAGTTTTTGAATTTGTTTGCTCTTGCTTCTCTAGTTTTTTTAATTGTGATGTTAGGGTGTCAATTTTAGATCTTTCCTGCTTTCTCTTGTGGGCATTTAGTGCTATAAATTTCCCTCTAAACACTGCGTTAGCTGTGTCCCAGAGATTCTGGTACATTGTGTCTTTGTTCTCATTGGTTTCAAATAACTTATTTATTTCTGCCTTAATTTTGTTGATTACCCAATAGTCATTCAGGAGCAGGTTGTTCAGTTTCCATGTAGTTGTGCGGTTTTGAGTTAGTTTTTTAATCCTGAGTGCTAATTTGATTGCACTGTGGTCTGAGAGACTGTTTGTTATGACTTTAATTCTTTTGCATTTGCTGAGGAGTGTTATACTTCCAATTATGTGGTCAATTTTAGAATAAGTGTGATGTGGTGCTGAGAAGAATGTATATTCTGTTGATTTGTGGTGGAGAGTTCTGTAGATGTCTATTAGATCCACTTGGTCCAGAGCTAAGTTCAAGTCCTGAATATCCTTGTTAATTTTCTGTCTCATTGATCTAATATTGACAGTGGGGTGTTAAAGTCTCCCACTATTATTGTGTGGGAGTCTAAGTCTCTTTGTAGGTCTCTACCATGTACAATCTTCTCTATTTGGCCCTGAGGATACAACAGTGAATAAGACAGACAAGATTTCTGCTCTCAAGGAACTCACAGTCTAGGGAAATAAATGTAAAGAAATGACTTCTATGCCATATGCAAGTATGCATGCTACTGTTATGAGTTGAATTGTGTCTCCCAAAAAGCTTGGTTGAAATCCTAATCCTCAGCGAATGTGAGCTTATTTGGAAATAGGGTCTTTGCCAACGTAATCAAGATAAGATGAGGTCATTAGGGTGGGTTTTACAAGAAAAGAGAAGGCTCAGAAAGACACAGGAGAGATTTTTCTATGAAGCCTGCCTAACATTGGAGAGAAGCATCTATAAGCCAAGGAATACCAAGGGTTGCTAACAACTACTGGAAGGTAGGGAGAGGCAAAGAAGGATCCCCCCTTATAGGTTTCAGAGGGAGCATGGCCTTGCTGACACTTTGATTCCAAACTTCCAGACTCCAGAACTGTGCAAGATTAAATTCCTGCTGTTTCAAGCCATCCTGATTGTGGTCATTAGTCATAGCAGTCCTAGGAAACTAATACAGCTACTATGGCGGTGCACAGGAGGAGAGTTGAATGAAAGCAGAGGGTTGACAAAGGATTCCCAGCAGAAATGACATTTAAACTTATAGCAAAAGAATGTGTAGGATGTAGCCATTGGAGGCAGGAGAGGTGCTCCACTTGGGTAGCTCAGCAGGTCTGAAGGCTCGAGGCAAGAGAGAACACATTGGAGAAACTGAAGAAATCCTAAATGGCTAAATTACAAAAATGGAAGTATTATAAATGAAGCTGAAGTAGCCATGAAAGAGCACAGTGAACAGATTAAATAAAATTGTTCATATAACAGAAAGACAAAGAGCAACTTTCTTGGAAAGCACTTTTAATTGGGGTATTTTTTAAAAAAATTATTCACCTGTTTTCACTTTTATTTCTTCTTATTTTATTTTTTTGAGACTGGGTCTCACTCTGACACCCAGGCTGCAGTGCAATGGTGCCATCTCTGATAACTGCAGCCAGCCTTGACTTCCTGGGCTCAAGCGATTCTCCCATCTCAGCCTCCCGGGTAGCTGGGACCTACTTCAAGCCCTGCCAATTTTGGGGTTTTTGTTTGTTTGTTTGTTTTGTAGAGATGGGGTTTTGTCATGTTGCCCAGGTTGGTCTCAACTCCTGAGCTCAAATGATCCACCCACTTTGGTCTCCCAAAGTGTTGGGATTACAGGCATGAGCCACCACGCCTGGCCATTGCTTTTTATTATTTTTAAATTTTATTTTATATTTTATTTAAGACAGGATCTTTCTTCCTCTGTCACCCATACTGGAATGTAGTGGCACAACAGTAGCTCACTGCAGCCTCCAACTCCTAGGCTTAAGCGATCCTTCTGACTCAGTCTTCCATAGCTAGGACTACAGGGGCACATGCTGCCTTGGCCTTCCAAAGTGCTAGGATTGCAGGATTGAGTCACTGCACCCAGTCCTGCTTTCATTTTTAATGGTAAGGGATTTTTCAGTTTCTTCTGGTAGAATAGGGTCAGGAGATTGGGCTCCAGAGGTAGGGAGGAGAAGATCTAGAAGAGGTCCAGCTTTCTGCAGCATGTTCCAGCAACAGGGCACACAGCACCAAGAAGGCGAGACACACACACACACACACACACACACACACACACACACACAAAGGAGATGACAATAAGGAGCTCCTTGTAGCAGATGTTCCCTAGTAACTTCAGATACTGTGAGGTCTAGTAGCCAATTTTAATTTCTCTTTCCCCTTACTCACAGAACTTGCAAAAGCTTTGTTCACCAGCACAAAGCAAGTATCTGTCAGCCAGGTGCTAACCCATGTCCGAAAAATAAAAGGATGTTCATGTCAATGTTTGGAGGTAAAATTGATGAGGGATGGTTAAAATCACAGAAAGATTCAAAGACTTCAAAAAGCGATCAAGGATAAGCCAAAGGTAAGAGTTCAAGGTGAGAAGGGACAGGCAACAACCAGGAAGTGTGAAATTCTTGTAGTCAGCTTCAGATAGAGACTTGAATGCTCTATTTGGATGCTAGAGGCTTGACAACACTTAAGTTACACTATGAATACGACCCAAAAATTTGCAATTGAGAAAGCCAGTAGGGAGGCAGCATTACAGACTTCATTTATGATAACAACTGCAGAGTTTCTGGTGGGTTAAGGATGGGAAGAAAGAGATAAACCAAAGTCCAAATATGTCCATGTGCTGTAAAAAAATATTAATAATAATGATAACGATGATATAGCTGTTACTGAGCACTGACTGTGTGCCAGGCACAGTTCAGTGTATGTTGTTTCAGAGGCACATGTATTAATGAAAGGAGCAGAGAGGCTAAGCAACTTGTGCAAAGTCACAAAGTTTGAAAATTCCATAGCAGACTGCTAGCTATCCTTTCAGCTTTATTCCTCACCACTTCTATGGTAATAATAGACATGTGGCTGCCCATCTAGAGGCTACATTTCTCGTACTCCTTTGCAATTAGGTGTGGCTATGCTAAAAAGAGAACACAGAAGGCTTAACATTGCAATTCTTAGGAAGACCTGCTTACAAGCTTGGCCCTTGCCTGGTGTCTGGGAATTTGAATAATAAACGGTTCCCTACGTCAAAATAAAACTTTCCCCAAATGATAAAAGCACCTAAATGATTTGTACAAACAATCTATACTAACCACCTGCATTGCTCCTGGGACTCTGAAATTTTAATACATGCAAAGTAGAGGGTGTCCAAATAAAAGTCTTGGGCACTGAGTTGCTAATAACTTCCCTGGTGGACACATGTTTCCACAACTCATTGCTGGAGGATTTAAATGCATCCTGTGTCATTCCACTGGAAGAGGACTCTTGGATGCCTGTGCCTGGTTTCCTCCTGAATTCACCCACGTGTGCTTTTGCTGAGTTTCTTTTTTATCATTTTGCTGCAGTACATCATAGCCATGAGTATAACTATATGCTGAGTCATGTGAGCCCTCCCAGTAAATCCCCAGTTCTGAGGGTCTTGGGAACCCCTTACACAGTGCCTAAGTTTTCACCAATGAAATGTGAGTGGAAGTGATGCAAATTTACTTTCACTGGCCTAAAAAGAAATTGCTTACCCTCCATTATGAGTCTTTTACGTTACTATAGATTAGAACATGATTGAAGCAGCAAACCAGCTACAATCACGTGGAAGAAAACAACACCCATAGTTGCAGTGTCCACATGGCACACAGTAGCTTCATGTATTATTTAATTTAAAATTTAAATTGGTTAAAATTAAATAAAGGTTAAAATTAAGAACCCCAATTTCACATGTTGCTAGTGGCTATCATATTGAACAGTGAAGATCCAATATACTTCCATCACTGCAGAAATTTCTATTGGATGGCCCTGCCCTAGAGGCTAGCGGAGCAAAAAGATGAATGGAACCTTGGTCACTAAATGATCTCATGGAGCTGAATAGACTTACCAGCCTAGAGCACTAACAATCACTGGACTGTTAGATGATAAATATATTTATATCTTATTTAAACAACTGTATTTGAGGATGCCTTTGTTACAGCACCTTAGCCTATACTTTAACTAACATAGCTTATAATTTATTCTTAATAAGAAACATGCAGAAAGTACAATAATCATGCAGGACAGGAGCAGACAGCATGTCTGTGCACAGCTTCCCTTGATGCCCAGGTCTTTTTAATCAGGGCACAAGCCTATTGGTAACAGTATCCACATGACATACGGTCTCCCAGAATCTGAAAAGCTGAATTCTTCCACCAATACTGCCCTTTTTATACTAAGAGCTTGCATCATTATTCAGGAAGAACTTTAAACAATCTATATGCTTCCTTTTGATTGAGATATTTAATGCCATAAATATCCCTCTCATTACTGCTTTAGCTTTGTCCCACAAAGTTTGTATGCTACATTTTCATTTAGTTTGATGCATTTTTTGTTATTCTCTTGAGACTTCCCCTTTGACACATGTATTAGACATGTGCTGCTTATAGTTTCTCAGTGTTTGAAGATTTTTAAATTTTCTTTCTGATATTCATTTCTAGTTTCATTCCACAGCATAATCTATATATGATTTCAATATTTTTAACTTTGTTGACATTTGTTTTATGACCCAGGATATGGTTGATGTTGGTGTGTATTCCAAGGGTACTTGAAAAAAACATGTATTCTACTATTGTTAAATGATGGTTTCCAGCTGCATCCATGTCCCTACAAAAGACACAAACTCATCCTTTTTTATGGCTGCATAGTCAATTAGATCCTGTTGGTTGATGGTCATGTTGAGTTCTCTACATCCTTGATGCTGTTTCTCTCTAGTTGTTCTATCAACAACCAGTTCTAGTTGAGAGAGGAGAGTTGAAGTCACCAACTAGAACTGTGGATTCATCCATAACTCTTTTTCGTTCTATCAGTTTTTGCTTCATATATTTTGCAGTTCTGTTGTTTGGTGAACACACACTAGGGATTGCTATGTTTTCTTGGTGAATTGACCTTTTTATCACTGTGTAATGTCCTTCTCTCTTTTTGATATTTTTCTTTTATCTAAACTCTACTTTATCTGATAATAACAGAGCCACATCTGCTTTCTTTTGATTAAAGTTTGCATGGTGTATATTTTCCATCCTTTATTTTTATTTTTATTTTTTCTCTTTTCCCACAGTTTCATTTATTTATATGTGTTTTCATTAGATTTCTTCATACAACAAATATTCAATTATACAGAATCATTTAAACAAGCACACACTAATACACACACACACTTTGAGAAGTCACAATTACAAAGTGAAAATTTATAAGAATCACACCAAATCTCACCTCTTCCCAACTACACCACTAGTAATAACTTTTCAATGGGACTTAAGAATTTTAAATTCAGTCATAACTTTCTTGCTGTTACTGAAACTTGGATTCCTCCTGAAGAAAACGTTTCCCTGAGAATCTCCCTTTAATAATTTTTTTTTCTTTTTTTTATTATTATACTTTAAGTTCTAGGGTACATGTGCACAATGTGCAGGTTTGTTACATATGTATACTTGTGCCATGTTGGTGTGCTGCATCCATCAACTCGTCAGCACCCATCAACTCGTCATTCACATCAGGTATAACTCCCAGTGCAATCCCTCCCTCCTCTCCCCTCCTCATAATAGGCCCCGGTGTGTGATGTTCCCCTTTCCGAGTCCAAGTGATCTCATTGTTCAGTTCCCACCTATGAGTGAGAATATGCGGTGTTTGGTTTTCTGTTCTTGCGATAGTTTGCTGAGAATGATGGTTTCCAGCTGCATCCATGTCCCTACAAAAGAC
>NW_012101366.1:5674192-5678668 GCF_000951045.1 Mandrillus leucophaeus
ACGGTACTTCTAGTTCTAGATCCTTGAGGAATCACCATACTGTTTTCCATAATGGTTGAACTAGTTTACAATCCCACCAACAGTGTAAAAGTGTTCCCTATTTCTCCACATCCTTTCCAGCACCTGTTGTTTCCTGCCTTTTTAATGATCGCCATTCTAACTGGTGTGAGATGGTATCTCATTGTGGTTTTGATTTTTTAAGTCCACTATGCTAATTTTCTTTTAATTGTTATGTTTAAACTATTTACGTTTAATGTAATTGCTGATCTGTTAAGGCTTAAATATGCCATTTTATTTTTTACTTTATCTTTGATCTCTTTGTATTTTTGTTTCTCTACTTTTATTTTTCTGCCTTCTAGTAGATTACTCAAACATTTTTTAAAATGCCATTTTGATATGCCTATAGTGCTTTTGAGTGATTTTCTTTGTGATCTCTTTTAGTGATTTCTCTAAGTATTATATTACAGACATTTAATTTATCTGAGTCCACTTGTGTCAACATTTTACCAGTTAGAATGAAGTATAGAGACCTTATGCCTCTTTACATCACTTCACTCCCTCTTTTTAGAATATAATTGTCTTATTTCCTCTCCATGCACTGAGAGCCACAATAGACAGTTACACTTTTTGCTTCAATAATCAAATAGAATTTTAAAACTCAAGGAAAGGAAAGTCTTGTTTTTACTAATTGTTTTGCTCATCCCATGTTCTTTCTTCCTTCCTACTGTTCCAAGACTTCTTATTTTACCATTTCTTTTTCGTCTAGAGAACTTCCTTTAGCCATTCTTTTAGAATAGGTCTGCTGGTGGCTGGGCGCGGTGGCTCACAACTGTAATCCCAGCATTTTGGGAGGCCGAGGCGGGCGGATCACCTGAGGTCTGGAGTTCGAGACCAGTCTGACCAACATGGAGAAACTCCGTCTCTACTAAAAATACAAATTAGCCGGGCATGGTGGCGCATGCCTGTAATCCCAGCTACTTTGGAGGCTGAGGTAGGAGAATGGCTTGAACCCAGGAGGCAGAGGTTGCCGTGAGCCTAGATCACGCCATTGCACTCCAGCCTGGGCAAAAAGAGTGAAACTCTGTCTCAAAAAAAAAAGAATAGGTCTGCTGGCAACAATTTTTTTTTCTTTTAGTTTTCCACCATCTGAGAATGTCTTTATTTCCCCTTCATTCTTGAAGGATATTTTCACTGGACATAGAATTCTGGGCTGACTGTTCTTTTCTCTCAGCAGTTGAAGAGTGTTGTGTCATTCCCTCTGGCCTGCATGGTTTCTGATGAGAAATCTGCTTGTCATTCAAACTTTTTATTTCTATGGGTAATAGGTAATGTGTTATTTCTCTCTAGCTGCTTTTAAGAGTTTTTCTTTGTCTTTAGTCTTCAGGTAGAAAAGAAAGTCTAGATTCTCTACTTCCCCTGTTGACACTCAGGGTGAGAGGGGCCTCTAGTCACTACTAGGCAGGGGTGGGAGTTCAGATTCCCCACTGGGTCTCCACTGATACTACCTTGCCTGGAGAGCAATGCCTGCTCCCCATCTGGATACATCTGACACAGCTGGGAGGTGGTAGGTGGTGGCCTTGTTGCTGCTGCGTGTTGGTGAAGGTGCTGACTCTCCACTAGGCCATAACTGACATCCTACTGGGGAGGGGAAAGACCACCTCCTTAAGGATGGAAGGAGTGGAAGCCCAGGCTCTCCACATGGTCTCTCCTAGCACCACAGTGGCAAAGAAGGAAGGGGACTCATTGCTTCCTGGCAGAGATAAAAGTCCCAGCTCTTCACTAAGCATTGCCTGACACTTCCCCAGTGGGGTGTTGGATGCCTCCTTATAGCCGCATGGGGATGGAAGGCTGGGCTTCTCACTTGGCCTCCAATGTGGGGGGAAGTAATGGGGCCATAGTTTTTTTTCTGTATATTTGGCTGGAGTCTGGTGGTTATTATCTCAAAGTTTTCTATTTTTCCAGGCTATCCCTTCTCTGGTCCTTTGGCTAAAGAAATCAAGCTTTTCTTACGACATTTTATTTGTTTGCATCCATTTGTGTTTCTGGATTCTCCAGAAACTATTTGGATACTGTCACCTCTAGTATCAAGTCTGAAATATATGAAACAAAAAGAAAAGCCTGGGAACTCATGACTGCGTCATTCCACAGGTTCTGAGGTCTCCAGTTGGTGTGCCTCTTCACTTTTCGGTCTTTTTAGGTTTGTTTTATTTATCATGTCCAGGATTGTAGTTGTTCTTAGTGGGGGAAATAGGGGGATATGTGAATATTCCATCTTCCTGGAAGAAGACATGCTTCCTTTTAAGACAATGTGTACGAAATCAGGTACTCCCAATTTTTAACGCCAAATCAGATTTGCAAGGTCACATCGTCGTCACAGGGAGTCCATGCCAGTGATCCATCTCTCACCACCACTGGCTTTCCATTTCCCCATAGGGACAGATGGAAATAATATTCATATAGGAAAAACAGAGCATCAAACTAAGAATCCACGGCCAGGTACCATGGCTCACGCCTGTAATCCCAGCACTTTGAGAGGCTGAGGCGGGCGGATGACAAGGTCAGAAGATCAAGACCATCCTGGCTAATACGGTGAAACCCTGTCTCTACTAAAAATACAAAAAATTAGCTGGGTGTGGTGGCAGGCGCCTGTAATCCCAGCTACTTGGGAGGGTGAGGCAGGGGAATCACTTGAGCCCAGGAGGCGGAGGTTGCAGTGAGCCGAGATTACCACTGCGCCACTGTACTCCAGCCTGGGTGATAGAGTGAGACTCTGTCTCAAAAAAAAAAGAGAAAATCTATAAGTCACAATAGATACCAATCATATATTTCAAGTTCCATTATAATTTTCCGTGAGTAATATTTTCATACACTAACCTTTCTCCCATTTAGAAAAAACAAAGTGCAGCTTACTGCCAGCTCCCATTTAGTTTTACATAAGCACACTCTTTGAGGCTGAAGCAAATGTGACCAATTTTCAATGTGAAAATGAAACATAAAAACTGTTCTTGGATTTATTTCTAAACAGAACTAACATCAGAATCATCTGAATCATGAGAATCATCTATTTCCAAAAATTGGATTCATCGAATGAATCTTTGGCCAACAACTGTTCGAGAACGATGTTAATAACACGCATGGGAATGCTATGTTTTCTAGTATTTGACATCTACACAATCGAGAATTACTATATTTTGTAAATGTAAATACCACTACTAAAAATAGAGAGCTATAAATAGAATGATGTCTTTTGTTTCCAAAGTCAATATACTAGAGTGATGCAAAAATAATAATAAAAGCGTGATATTTAGTGACAAAGATATTTTGGGGTAAACACTGCAGCCTCAAGTGCCACTGGCGAGTATTCTCAAGGCAAATGGTTAACCAGATATTCTTTTTATTTCTAGTCATTTCTTTTTTGCCCTGTGATTCTTCCTCCATTCAAACTGTACTCTAAGTCTCCCTCCAGGGAGAGATGCTTCCACAAGACAGCAGATTGTTTCCTCAGTTATAACAGCCTAATATTGTGAATATATGGCAAAACGTATATATTATCAAATGATTGGAGAGATTGCATAATTATATAAAATTCAAATTTTGCTCTCCCAGAGGAAATACAGATTATCTTAGCTGTGGGAGATAAGGAGTCATAAAATAGAAAAATAGGAGTGTTACTTGTTGATAAATATCTCTCAGAATGGCAGCCACGTGTTTTGTATGTGTGAGGATCCAAGTAAGAACAGCCCAGAGAGGTCTTAGAACAGGATAAGGCAGACACAAGAGCCAGTCATGTTGTGTCTGAGGAGTGGAAGCCTGATTTACATTCCATAGCTTGGGGACAAATGACAACCATGTGAGGACAGATCCCAAGTGCGCTTGCTCTCACCCCCACCCTGGGAAATTTCAGCACTCCTGGGACTGACGCTCATTCCTGAAGGTGTGAGGGCCATGCCAGAAGCTGGAGTGTGAATTGACACGGGAAACCCCATTTAGCTTCTATGAAACAGGGGTTTAATATACAAATTATATTCCATTTTAAAAATATATATGTCTTACATACCTGTGATGAAAGTGTAAGATTCATGCCTACTACAGAAATAATGAAATAAACATTGGTAAGTGACCAGAATTATGCAAATAAGGGATCTTGGTTTTGAAGCAGAATTGGTAGACTAAGTATGTATTGAGAAATAAATTCATTGAACTTTTGTTTAACATATCCACAAACATTTAAATTCTTAATGAGGTTCTATTCTAGTGCAGTAATAATTAACTATGAAATGCCACAATGACTAACAGCTATAATAGGTAGTTCTATACACAGTAGATAGACCGAGCACGGTGGCTTATACCTGTAATCCCAGCACTTTGGGAGGCTGAGGCAGGTGGATCACAAGGTCAGGAGATCGAGACCATCCTGGCTAACACAGTGAAACCCTGTCTCTACTAAAAATACAAAAAATTAGCCAGGCGTGGTGG
>NW_012101366.1:5678718-5703372 GCF_000951045.1 Mandrillus leucophaeus
AGACCATCCTGGCTAACACAGTGAAACCCTGTCTCTACTAAAAATACAAAAAATTAGCCAGGCGTGGTGGCAGGCGCCTATAGTCCCAGCTGCTTGGGAGGCTGAGGCAGGAGAATGGCATGAACCTGGGAAGCAGAGCTTGGAGTGAGCCAAGATCATGCCACTACACTCCAGCCTGGGCAACAGAGCAAGACTCCATCTCAAAACAAAACAAAACAAAACAAAAAAACACAGTAGATAATTCAGGCTTTAGAGGTCTCTATCCTTTGAAAAAGAGGCACAAGGAAAATGAAAATTGAGTGTTTCATAGAGTCAAATATTGTTTGGAAACACAAAAGCAGTATATGGACAGGAAGAATAATTGTCAGTAAAATGGTCATACTGCCCAAAGCAATTTATAGATTCAGTACTACTCCTATCAAACTACCAATGACATTCTTCACAGAATTAGAAAAATCTGTTTTAAAATTCATATAGAACCAAAAAAGAACCAAAGCAAACCTAAACAAAAAGAACAAAGCTGGAGGCATCACATACTCAACTTCAAACTACACTACATGGCTACAGTAAGCAAAACAACATGGTACTGGTACACATAGACCAATGGAACAGAATGGACAGTCCAGAAATAATGCTGCACCACCTACAACCATCTGATCTTCGACAAAGCTGACAAAAACAAGCAATGGGGAAAGGATTCCCTATTCAATAAATGGAGCTGGGATAACTGGCTAGCACTATGCTACAGATTGAAACTGGACCTCTACCTTATGCCATATACAAAAATCAACTCAAGATGGATTGAAGACTTGAAAGTAAAACTTCAAACTATAAAAACTCTGAAAGGTAACCTAAGAAATACCATTGGAACTTAGGACTTGGCAAAGATTTCATGATGAAGACACCAAAAGCAACTGCAACAAAAACAAAAATTTACAAATGGGATCTAATTAAACTAAAGAGCTTCTACACAGTAAAAGAAACTATCAGCAGAGTAAACAACCTACATAATGGGAGAAAATATTTTTAAAGTATGAATCCATTAAAGGTCTAATATCCAGCATCTTAAGTAACTTAAAAAAACTTACAAGCAAAAAACAAACAACTCCATTTAAAAAGTGGGCAAAGGACATGAACAGACACTTTTCAAAAGACGACATATATGCAGCCAGCAAGCAAATGAAAAAAATGCTTAACACCACTAATTACCAGGGAAATGCAAGTCAACACCACAATGAGATACCATCTCACACCAGTCAGAATAGCTATTATTAAAAAGTAAAAAAAATAGCAGATGCTGGTGAAGTCGCAGAGAAAAGAGAATGCTTATGTACTGGTGGGAGTGTAAATTAGTTCAGCCATTGTGGAAAATGGTGTGGCAGTTTGTCAAAGAACTTAAGACAGAATTGCCATTTGACCCAGCGATCTCATTATTGGATATATACCCAAAGGATAAATCATTTTACCATAAAGACTCATGCACATGTATGTTTATTGCAGCAGCATTCCCAACAGCAAAGACATGGAGTCAACCTAAATACCCATCAACGGCAGACTGGATTACAGAAAATATGGTACATACACACCATGAAATACTATGCAGCCAAAAAAAAAAAAATGAGATGATCTCCTTTTAAGCAATATAGATGGAGCTGGAGATTCTGATGATCCCAAAGGCAGAGATAAAGGGAGTACTACAAAACGCAAAATCAAGCTCAATTAAATTAAATCAATAGCCATAGCCTCTGTTGTTTCCACAAAGGATTCTTCCGTGCTCTCCCTCCCTCCAACTCCTCACAGCTTCTCTTTCCTCCAGGTCTCCAGTGTTGACTCCTCTCTGGGGCCAAAGCAAACCTGTAAAATGTGAGCTAATCTGGAGTTCAGCTTCCTCAAGGACTACTGTTCCTGGGGGCTTCTGGATAAAGATGGTGGGTAATGATATTTTACTCCACTGCCCTCTCTCAAATTTTTCTGAAAACAATAAGGATGAAAATTTGAGGGAAAAAAGAAACACAACATCATCATCAGTGAAACGGGAACCAATCACAGCACCAGTGCACAAGCACACAGCCCAGAACCTGGGGAGTCTGGCCAGAAGTGTAGGAGGAACAAAGCTCCCGCACAATGCAGGAATTGTCTATGTTCTGAGGGCTACCCGGGAATCTTTAGAGCATCTAGTCCTGAGGGCAGGAATGGGCCACAGAAGCGAGGCGCATGGTCTGTTCAGACATAACACATGTTCCTTTAATGAAAATGGATTCAAATACAATTGGTCATTAGATGATACCAGTATAATGGGGAAATTGTGTAGGCTCCTAGGTGACCTTTTCATCATTTTGATGCTACCAGAGGCAAAATTTCTCACAATTAAAAAGAAAATCTTAACAATATGTGAAATCCTGAAGGGGGAAAAAAGAGGCTGAAAATCCTTTAGTACAAGTATTGGCTGGTTTAGTGACTTCAAGAACCCCTACATTTTCTACAACCATAACCATTGCAGGGAAGTGACAGTACAGACAAAAAACTGCAAAGGCATTTCCCCCATGTTGAAAAAAATCAATGAAGAAACACTTAACACCTGGATCAGGTCACTCTTTCATTTTTAGACCAAGTCCTTTGTTAAAAGCAAATGCCCTCGAGGACCTACACCTCAGTTTAAGGCTGCAAAGGACCTACTGAATGATGCTGGACACAAATATATGTGGAGATTTAACTGTGCTACTGGGGTTTGTTTTAAACAGACTTATTTTTTAGAGCAGTTTAGGTTCACAGCAAAATTGAGCAGAATGTATATCCTCTGGCCCCACATGTGCACAACCTCCTCTATTATCAATGTCCCCCACCACAGTGGTACATTTGTTACAGCTGATGAACCTACATTGATAGGTCATTATCACCTATAGTCTATAGTTTACATTAGGGTTCACTCTTGGTGGTTTACAGTCTATGGGTTTGGACAAATGTATAATGACATGTCTCCACCCTTATAATATCATACAGAGTAGTTTTGCTGCCCTAGAAATCCTGTGGCCTGCCTGTTGATCCTTTCCTTCCCCTAACTCCTGACAACCCCTCATCTTTTACTGCCCTATAGTTTTGCCTTCTCCAGAATGTCATTTAGTTGGAATCATAGAGCATATAGCCTTTTCAGTTTGGCTTCTTTTACTTCATAATATGCATTTGAGTTTTTTCCATGTCTTTTCACAGCTTGATAGCTCATTCTTTTTAGCACTGCATAATATTCCATTGTATGGATATACTGCAGTTTATCTGTTCATCTACTAAAGGTCACTTTCAAGTTTTGGCAATTATTAATAAAGTTGATATAAACATTCATGTGCAAGTTTTGGTGTGGATGTAAGTTTTCAGCTCCTCTGAGTAAACACCAAGGAGCACAATTGCTAAATCATATGGTAAAAGTATGGTTAGTTTGGTAAGAAATCACCAACTGTCCTCCAAAGTGACTGTACCATTTTGCATTTCCACCAACAATGAAGGAGAGTTCTTGTTGCTCCACATCCTTGCCAGCATTTGATGTTGTCAGTGTTCTGGGTTTTGCCCATTCTAACAGTGTAGTGGTATCTTATTGTTGTTTTAATTTGCATTTCCCTGATGACATAGGCTGTGAAACATCTTTTCATATGTTTATTTGCCATCTGTATATCTTCTTTGGAGAGGTGTTTGTTAAGGTCTTTGGCCCATTTTTAAATTAGGTTGTTTGTTTCCTTATTGTTAAGTTTTAAGAGTTCTTTGTGTATTTTGGATAAAGTCCTTTACCTGATATGTCTTTTGCAAATATTTTCTCCCAGTCTGTGGTTTGTGTTTTCATTCTCTTGACATTGTCCTTAACAGAGCAGAAATTTTTAATTTTGATGAAATCTGGCCTATCAATTCTTTCTTTCATGGATTGTGCCTTTGATGTTGTATTTAAAATATCATCACCAAACCCAAAGTCATTTAGATTCAAAAATATTATCAATATTCTCAGAGAGATAAGAGAAGACATTGTAGCCATAAAACAAGAACAGAAGGCTATTAAAAAGGGAATATTTCAAGATCAAAAAGCAAGTTAAACATTAAAAACTTTTCAAGGTGACAGGTCAAGATGATGCAACATCTAAAAGAAACAAACCAGAATTACAGAAAGATAGAACAGAGAAAAATGGAAGGATGGAAATCAACAAAACAATTCAAGAAAATTTTCTAGGATAGAAATATATGAGTTTCCAGAGTGAAATGGCTATTGAATGCACAGCACAATTAATAAAAAGACTCCCCACACCAAGCATATTCTTGTAAAATCTCAGAACTCTGGGGACAAATAGAAGATTCTGCATACTTCAAAGAGGAAAAAACAAACAGGTCACATGGAAAGAAAAAAGCAGGAATCAAATGGCCTTAGACTTCTCAAAACAGCATTAGAAGCAAGAATACTAGAAGAATGAGAAACAATGGAGCAGACAGTGATTTCTTAAATATAATACCAAAGATATAGGCAGCAAAAGAAAAAAACAGAAAAAGTGAACTTCATGAAAATTTAAAGATTTTATGCATAAAAAGATACTACCAAGAAAGAAAAATGGCAATCTACGGAATAGGAGGAAACATTTGCAAATTATATATCTGATAAAGGATTCATATCCAGAATACATAGAGAACCCCTCAAACTCAATAACAAAAAACAAGCGGATTCAAAAATGGGCAAAGGATTTGAACAGACATTTCTCCAAATAAGACATACGAATGGCTAGTAAGTACATGAAAAGGTGCTCAACATCACCAATCACTAGGGAAATGCAAATCAAAATTACAATGAGATTCCACCTCACGCCCATTAGAATGGCTACTATTAAATAAAAAATAAAAACAGGCCAGGCATGGTGGCTCATGCCTGAAATCCCAGCACTTTGGGAGGCCAAGGCAGGCAAATCACTTGAGGTCAGGAGTTCAAGATCAGCCTGGCCAACATGGTGAAACCCCATCTCTACTAAAAATACAAAAATTAGCAGGACATGGTGGTTCATGCCTGTAGGGCCAGCTACTGCAGAGGCTGAGGCATGAGAATCACTTGAAGCCACGCGGCGGAGGTTGCAGTGAGCTAAGATGGTGCCACTGCACTCCAGCCTGGGCAAGAGAGAGAGAGACTTGATCTCAAAAAAAACAAAAAACAAACAAACAAAAAAAAACAAGTGTTGCTAAAGATGTAGAGAAATTGGAACCCCTGTGTGCTATTGGCAAGACTGTAAAATGGTACAGCTGCTGTGGAAGACACTGTGGTAGTTCCTCAAAATTAAAAGCAGAATTACCTTGATCCAACAATTTCACTTCACAGTATATAGTCAAAAAAATATGATATGGTTTGGCCCTGTGTCCCCACCCAAATCTCATCTGGAATTGTAATTCCCTCGAGGGAGGGACCTGGTGGGAGGTGATTGGATCATGGGGGCGATTTCCCAAGATCACATCTTTCTCATGATAGTGAATTCTCATGATATCTGATAGTTTTAAAAGTGACAGTTTTTCCTGAGCTTCCTCTCTGTCTCCTGCTGCCATGTAAGGCATACTTTGCCTCTCCTTCACCTTCTGCCAATAACTGTGTTTCCTGAGGCCTTCCCAGCCATGTGGAACTGTGAGTCAAGTAAACCTCTTTTATTTATAAATTACCCGATCTTAGGTAGTATATTTACAGCAGTGTGAAAACAGAACAATACAGGATGAAAAACAAGATTATAAAAAAGACAAGAAATAATAAAGGCTGGCAAGGGTGTATAGAAAAGGAAATCCTAGTACTCTGGTGGAAATGTAGACTGGTGTAGCCATTATGGAAAACAGTATGGAGAGTCCTTAAAAATTAAAAATAGAGCTACCATATGGCCCAGCAATCCCTCTTCTGGGTATGTACCCAAAGGAGGTAAAGTCACCACCTCCTGAAGATTTCTGCACTCCCATGTTCATTGCAGCACTATTCACAATAGCAAAGATATGGAATCACTTAGTGTTCATCAATGAATAAATGAGTAAAGAAAATGTGAGAGCTATATAGATATATTTACAATGGGATATTATTCAGCCTTGAAACATGAGATCCCGTCATTTGCCACAATAGGAGGTGGACCTAGAGGACATTATGCTAAGCAAAATTAGCCAGTCACAGAAAGAAAAATATTGCTTCATCTCACTTATGTGTAGAATCTTAAATTTTTTTTAAAAAAGGTCAAACGTACAGAGAAAGAGAATAAAACAGAAAATAGTAGCTACTAGAGCAGGGGGTGTGTGGGGAATGGGAAGCAGTAAGTCAAAGGCTACAAAGTGGCAATCACAGATGAAGAAGTGTAGAGATCTAATGTACAACATGAGGACTCTAATAAAATCATGTTAGGAATTTTTGTTTAATAAGTAGACTTTAGCTGTGCTTGCTCCAAAAAAGTAACTGTGTGACATTAGATATGTTAATTTGCCTCTCTATAATAACCATTTTACTATCTATATGTATCCCATAACATCAAGTTGTCAACCTCAAATATACACAATAAAGTTTATTTGAAAGAAAGAAAGCTTTATTACAAAAATAAAAACTGAAACAGGGTCTTTGAGGAGGTGGAGAAGTGGTTGCAATTTTATTTTTTAAATTGTTTAAGTAATATTATTTTAATTGACAAACCATAATTGTATTATATTTATGGAGTATAATGTGATGTTTTGACATATATATACAATGGGGAATGATTACATCAAGCTAATTAACACATCCATCACCTCATTTACTTAACATTTTTTGTGGTGATACAATTGAAACTTACTCTTTTAGTTATTTTGAAATATACGTTATTATTGACTACAGTCACCCTGCTCTGCAACAGATCTCAAAACTTATTCTTCCTGTGCAACCAAAACTTTGTACTTTTTGACAAAACTCCCCATTCCATTGCTCCCCAATGCTGTCCCCAGCCTCTGGTAATCATCATTTCTACTCTCTACATCTATGAATTCAACTTTTTTAGATTTCACATGTAAGTGAGATCATGTGGTATTTGTCTTTCTGTGTATGAAGATATCCCTCCAACATATTGATTTCAATTCCTTTGAATATATCCCAGAACTGGGATTGTTAGATCATATGGCAGTTCTGTTTTTAGTTTTTTAAGGATGAAAACAGAGTCTTGAACATTTGTACAAAGATGTTCATAGTAGCATTATTCACAATAGCTAAAACATGGAAGCAACCCAAGTGTCCACTGAAGGACGAATAAGCAAAATGCAGCATACACATACAATGGAATATTATTCATCCTTAAAAGGAAGGAAATTCTGACCTATGCTATAACATGGATGAAACTTGATGACATTATGCTAAGTGAAATAAGCCAAATATTGACATATAAGCAAAAAAAAAAAAAAAAGAAGACAAATATTACATGATTGCAATTCTTTTTTTTTTTTTAAGATGTAGTCTCATTCTCTCTTGCCCAGGTTGGAGTGCAGTGGCATGATCTTGGCTCACTGCAACCTCCACCTCCTGAGTTCAAGCGTTTCTCCTGCCTCAGCCTCCCGAGTAGCTGGAATTACAGGTGTATACCACCACGCCCTGCTAATTTTTGTATTTTTAGTAGAGACAGGATTTCACCATATTGGCCAGGCTGGTCTCGAACTCCTGACCTCATGATCCGCCCGCCTCGGCCTCCCAAAGTGCTGGGATTACAGGGTGAGCTACCGCACCCAGCCTATGATTGCAATTCTATGAGGTAGAGTAGTGAAAATGATAGCAACAGAAAGTAGAATGGTGGGGGTGGGAGCAGTGGCTCACACCTGTAACCCTGGCACTTTGGGAGGCCAAGGCAGGAGCAGCATTGCTTGAGTCCAGGAGTTGGAGACCAGCCTGGGCAACATAGAGATTCCATCTCTACAAAAAATAAAAATAAAAATAAATTAGACAGGTGTGGTGGCATGCACCTGTATTCCTAGCTACTTGAGAGACTGAGGTGAGAGAACTGCTTGAGCCTGAGAGGTTGAGGCTACAGTGAGCCGTGATCACACCACTGCACTCCTGCCTGGGCAACAGAGCAAGATCCCATCAGGAAGAAGAAAAGGAAAGGAAAGGAAAATGGAAAGGAAAAGTAGAATGATGGTTGCCAGGGGCTGGGGAGAAAAGGGAATGAGGGGTAGTTGTTTAATGTGTACAGAGTTTCAGTTTTACAAGATTAAAAGAGTTATGGAGATGGACGGTGGTGATAGTTGAGCATTATGAATGTAGGTAATACCACACTGAACTATACACTTAAAATCATTAAGATACTAAATTTATGTGATGTATTTTATCACAATAAAAAAATTGGGGAAAAATTTTGAAGGAATGGAGCAACGGCGTGTCAACAATTCTCAATTCATCCAAACAGTTAATCAAGTGTGAAGATACAATGAACACATTTTTACATATTCCAGGACTCCAAAAATGTACATCTCATGCATTCTTTTGGAAGTAAGTACTGCATATGGGCTTCACCGAAACAAGAGAATTAGCCGAGGAAAAGGAAGACATGGAGTAGAGGAAAGAGGAGAGATTTGAAGGTAATCTCAAGGTGGAACAATGAGAGGGGTTTCTGGTTAATACCAGTGTACCAGGTTTAGAAGACAACAGTCCAGACTGAAGCAGCATGACCAAAAGGCAGCTGTGCTGGGGAGCTATTATCCCTTGGACACCTAGTGTCTTTGAAACAGAGGACAGAACGCCCAGATGAGCCAGCTTATCTTGTAATCTATACTCAGCCTAACTTGACCATAGGCTGGTTAACTGCGCTCCTGCCTTCCTCTTCATGCCCTACAACCTAGAAAAACTGAGGATAAGTAGAATGTACGCTTTCACCCAATATTTCTCAATAATTAGTATGCATCAAAATCACTGGAAGGTGCCCCAACCTAAGAGGAAATCACACCTTCTAGACAAGTGTCCTTAGTTACACAATGAAAATATTCCGAGACTTGGTGAACCACTCAATCCAGTTTGCTTGTTTTTATATATTTTATCTTTACTATGAATATTTTGTTTTCATTATACGAGTGCAATAAATTAATTCCACTTTATAATTTACAATAGTGTACAGTATAACTAGATGAATAATCAGTTTTCAGATGTTAAGATGTATTGATATATTCACATGACTCACAAATTAACCATAACTAAATAATAAGTCGCAAGTCAACAGCTGGCAGAGTAATCCTTAGTAATTCAGTATTTGAGAAGTTTAGATGTCTTGATCTAAGAAACGCATTCTCCAAGCCCTGGAGTCTTCAGTCTTCACTGACCAGGGATTAAGAGACTTGTGTACATTAAAACCCCCACTCCACCCCCTCACACCCATTTAAATATTGGTCAAGCCCTTTTAGAAAACAGATGGCAAAATAAGCTTCACTGGACATTTTTGCTCAAAGAAGACACACTTTTTCTGAGTGTAGTGATAGTAGTTGACTAAATGATGACAATGGGAATGATTCCAAAGAGAAAAAGGTTAAAAGAGTTTGTACCTGTTTTTCTCAAAATATGATCCCTCAAATGCTGGGTTTGTCTGATTTTGTAAATGTAAGTTATGGTCAAGTGCTAAACCCTGGGTGTTATTTGTAGAAGTTAAGGAAGTAATGGAACCACCTAAACGCTGAAACCTAAGTGGTGTTTGAATTAAAAAAACAAATTCAAAACTACAAATCATTATTTCCCTTATAACTGTGTTTAGTTATGATGGCAAAGAACAGAATTTGCATGTACAGTAATTTCCATATTAATCAAATGTGTGTATACATATTGAGTATGTGCAGTTTTATATCTCTTTTTTCCTATATGAGGTTGTTCTGATTATTTTTATTAAAATATAATTTTATGTCTATACTAATCTAATAAAATAAATGGGCTTTTATTTTGTATGTTTTCATTTAATTTTTCTAGCAATTTATTTTTATTGTCTTTTGCAAAAGAATTAGACTGTGATGGAGTGGAAATTACAAAAAAAAAAAAAAAAAAAAAAAAACCTGACCACAGTAAATTGCAAAACACTAATCTAGCTCACTCATGCATGGTATATATATATATTAGGTTTAACCAGATGAAACTGCCAATAATCTACCATTTTGACCTTCAAATGGCAGATGTAATATATGGATATTTATTTTACTATTAGTCTTTAAAGACCAGTTTCAAATAGTGGATGTAACAAAGCCTCTGTTCTGACATGTATACACTTTGATCCTAGATAAGCCCCTACACTCTTATTCTGGACCTATTTACTCTTGTGTTACATACAACTCGCTAAGGCTTGGTTTGGTTTCTCCAGTATTCAACACAATTTGAAATGGGAACAAGAGTTGCTACAGGTAAACTCACTGGCAACAGTATGAAATATCAACTAGAGGAGAGACAGAAAAACTATAAAAAGTTGAAAATGGCTATCTGGGGCTATTTAGTGATGGGGCAAATACCTTGCTATTTCTCAACAGACCCTAGAAACATCACTGTACCCACTTATATTTAAAGTCCTGAGTAATCAATAAAACAACAATTTACACTGGTTACATTGATGGGGGGGTTTATAACACATTTCTGATTCAAAATGCCAAATACACAGTTTTCGAGTTTAAAGAAGTAAATCCTCAGTTCTCCAAAGAATTCATCCATTTGGACAATTTTAGTCCCAAGTGAATAATTTCTACATGACAGCAGAACACAAAATTGATAGAATTCAGATATTATCATTAGACAGACTAAGCATTAAGACATACACACACACACACATGCTTTTCCACAAAAAACCTTGGGTATAACATTAATCACAATCAGCAGTTTTCCTTCTATTCAAATTCAGCTTCCAGGAAGATCAAAGCTGTTAAAATAACAAGGCTCTGAATGATTGCCTTGCTAGAACCTAGTTAAACCTGATTGAGATGGTCAGATCCAAGCTGTCATGTGTCCATCCATTTGTAACCTCCTTAGTATGTACTTGATATGAGAAGACATGATGCTATAGTTTATTACAATGTAAAATAATATTACAATGGGTTGGGGAAATCAATTACACCCAAGCCCCCTATAACTGTCCATACAATATCAACCTTGGATGGCCAATTGAGAGCAGCTCCTCTACCCATGTCCCAGCTGGGTGGACAAGTGCTATTGGCCTGGAGCCAGGTCATTCTGGATGCCACATAAGGAAGAATGGGATAGGTCAGGGGACAAGATTGGAGGGGTAGATTGCAGTTAGGTAACTGCTGTAAACTCAGAGAAGAGACCATAGTTGACTCAAATTTAACACAGGTTTGAACTGCAAAGTTCTGCTTACATGTGGATTTTTTTCAACAAATATATTAGAAAAGTTTTTGGAGATTTACAATAATTTGAAAAAAACAAACCCACAGCTGAGAAATACTTTAAAAATTAAGAAAAACATATGTCATGAAGGCATAAAATATGTAGCTATTAGTCTATTTTACCATTTACTACCATAAAATATACACAAATCTATCACAAAAAGTTAAAATTCATCAAAATACATGCAAACACTTATTCACAGTCAAGACAAATGTAACCAAATATAAGGATGCAGTATTAAATCACAACCATATAAAATTAACTGTAGTAATACTATACTATTGTAATAATTTTGTAGACACCTCCTGCTGCTACTGCAGTGAGCTGAAGTGTCACAAGTATGTGCTTCACACCATGTAACACTAATTATCTCCAAGTGAACATTTCATCATTCTAGTAAATTGTGTGTCACAGTAAAAAGTGACCTCTTTTGGTTCATCATGCTTAAGTGTAACACCATTAACCTTAAATAACACCACGAGAACCATACAAAGTGCCACTAGTAAGTAATGCTGGAAATGTTCCCAGAAAGCAGAAAAAAAATCATAACATTACAAGAAAAAGTTGAACTGCTTGATATGCACCATAGATTGAGATCTGCATCTCCAGTTGTCTGCCTATTCAAGATAAATAAATCCAGTGTAAGGACCACTGTAAAATAAGAAAAAGAAATTCGTGAAGCTGTCAATTCAGCTATGCCAGTAGGTGCAAAAATTTTGCACTTTTTCCAAAACACCTTTCTGTCTCATATTGAAAATGCAACTTTTACCAGGCACGGTGGCCCACGCCTGTAATCCCAGCACTTTAGGAGGCTGAGTCAGGTGAGACCATCCTGGACAATATGGTGAAACCCTGTCTCTACTAAAAATACAAAACATTAGCTGGGTGTGGTGGTACACACCTGTAGTCCCAGCTACTCAGGAGGCTGAGGCAGAAGAATTGCTTGAACCCAGGAGGCGGCAGTTGCAGTGAGCTGAGATCGCACCACTGCACTCCGGTCTGGCAACAGAGTGAGACTCTGTCTTTAAAATAAAGAAAATGCAGCTTTTATGCAGAGCAGGATTGCTATAAGAAAGGCATATCTATGGGCTTGAATATAATTAGAGAAAAAGTAAAGTCATTAAATAACAACTTAAAACAAAAGGTAGATGAAGGATATAAAACTGGAGAATTTAATGTCAGCAAAGGATGGTTTGATAATTTTAGAAAGAGGTTTTGCTTTAAAAATGTCAAGATAACAGGAGAAGCAACTTCTGCTGACCAAGAGGTGAGTTCCCTGATGCCATTAAGAAAATCATGGAGGAGGAAGGTTATCCATCTGAACAGATTTTTAATGTAGATGAAAGTGCCCTGTTCTAGAGAAAAAAAGAAATGCCACAAAGGATATTTATTAGTAAAGAAGAGAAGCAAGTTCCAGGATTTAAGACAGAAAGAGAGAGACTAACTACCATTTTGTGCAAATGCAGTCAGGTTTATGATCAGGATTTTTCTTATCTAAAAAGCTGCTAACCCCTGAGCCTTGATGAGAAAATATAAATACCAACTATAAGTATTTTGTTTATACAACAAAAAGGCCTGAACAACAAGAACACTTTTTCTGGATTCGTTCTATTGATGTTTTGTCTCTGAAGTCAGGAAGTACCTTGCCAATAAGGGGTTGCCTTTTAAAGTTCTTTTGATATTGGACAATGCCCCTGGCCACCCAGAACCCCAGGAGTTCAACATCGAAGGCACTGAGGTGGTCTACTTGCCCCCAAACACAAGGTCTCTAATTCAGCCTCTAGATCAGGGGATCATAAAGGCCTTGAAGCTCATTGCACAGTATACTCTCTAGAAAAAATTGTCAACATTATGGAAGTGAACTCTAATAGAACATTATGAAAGCCTGGAAGGACTACACCACTGAAGATGCCATCATTGTTATAGAAAAAGCCATGAAAGCCATCAAGCCCAAAACAATACCTTCCTACTGGAGAAAATCATCCAGAAGTTGTACATGACTTCACAGGATTAACAACAGAGCCAATCAAGGAAATCATGAAAGAAACTGGGTATGGCAAAAACAGTGGGGTGGAGGGGGTGGGCGGTGAAGAGCTTCAAGATAGAGACTATGGAAATATTTAAGAGCAAATAGACACCACACTAGAGAAATTAACAGAAGATAGTTTGATGGAGATGAGTGCTTCCAAACCTGTGCCAGAAGATGAGGAAGATGTAGAAGCAGTGCCGGGAAACAAACTGACATTAGACAATCTGGCAGAAGGGTTCTGATCATTCAAGACTGCTTTGGACTTCTTTTAAGACATGGACTTTTCTATGTTACAGGCACTAAAACAAAAGGAAACAGTGGAAGAAGGATCGGTACCATATAGAAACATTTTTAAATAAATGTAAAGCACAAAAGTCTAACAGAAATTATGATGTATTTCCATAAAGTCACCCCGAAGGTGCCTGCCTCTCCTGCTCCCTCTACCTCTTCTGCCTCTAGCACCCCCAAGACAGCAAGACCAACCCCTCCATTTCCTCCTCAGCCTACTCAGCATGAAGACAACGGGGATGAAGGCCTTTAGGATGATCCACTTCCACTTAATAAATAGTAAATATATTTTCTCTTCCTTATGATTTTCTTAATATTATCTCTTCTCTAGCTTACTTTATTGTAAGAAAACAGTATATAATATATACATAACAGATAAAAGATGTGTTAATCTACTGTCTATGTTATTAGTAAGGCTTCTGGTTAATAGAAGACTATTAGTAGTTAAGTTTGGGGGAAGTAAAAAGTTTTATGAGGGTTTTTAGACTGTGCACCCCTAGCCCTCGCTTTGTTGCAGGGTCAACTCCATACTGTAATAGTCTAAAGTAAGGAAAGGAGTAAGAGTGTTCTCAGGAGATAAAACCACAGAGCTTGAGGGTTGAATGAAAGAGCAAAGGAGCTAAGGATGACTCCCAAGTTTCTGGCTTAAGCAAATGGAAAGATGGTGGGGCATTCACTGACATTTTGAGAAAATAGATTTAGGGAGAAAAATAAGTTTCATTTTTGACATGTTTCTTAAGATAATTTGTGAGATACCAAAATTAAGATATCCAGAATGGATATTATTTTCTCACTTAGAAAAGACATAAAAGTTTGAGGAGTATTTAGAATCTCAGTGTTTCACACCTCATTCCTAAGTTATTTTTATATGATGCAAAGAGCTGATATATACATAGCCCATATTTTGGTACCAAATCTGCTACAAACTAGCTGTATGACTAGAGACATCACCGAACCTTTCTCAGCTTCTGTTTCCATAGGAGATAGAAAAACTTGCCCTCACTTATTCACAGGGTAGGTAATTCAACTATGAGCATTTTGAAAATGAAAGGGGGAAACCAATGTCTGGAGTTACTATTGTCTCTTTTAAATTAAAAAAAAAAAAAAAAAAAAAAAACCAAGCTATTTATTTTCTGTGCTTTCATGAGGATATCATTCCTAAAACAGAAGGAGGCAAGATTAGAAGAGTTTTACACTTTTAAAACAGAGTTTTACACACACCAAAAAAGTTTTAAAGGAGCCATTTTACTGCAATTATTTTTAAAGAGCTCAGTATCAATTTTAAGAAATTCAGCAACTCACAGGTTTTAAATGAAAAGAATAAACCCTCCTGAGTTCTCATTTTCTGAGAGCTTTTCACATTTTAAGAATTAAACCACTCAGCACAGATCTTTCTGTTACCATTTTGAAGATGTTGGAAGTATTAAACATAAAAGCTGTCATTGTTAAAGAAAATACTTTGTAACACAAAAAGAGATGATAGCATAAATGTTATGTGTATATGCTTTTAAATCAGAAGTTCTGAGTTCTAATTCTGTCTCCATCAGTTAATAGCTATCTGAATTTAAACATTAAAATTAAACATTATTTAAATATTCTGACCCCCCATGTTTTTCTATTCTGTGAAATATAAATAATAATCATATTATCCTCAGAGAGTAGTTAGGATTAAATGAGACAGTATATGCAAAGCACTTAGCACTGTGCAAAAGAGTTTGAAAGTTATTAGATATGTCATAAAACCAGAATGAAAAATGGTTAAGAAATACATGTAAAGCTGATTGGCCTCCATAGTAATCAAATTAACAGAGTTTTCATTTTGTTGCTAATAACATTCAGTGATGGCAAGGTCAGAGAGAGAGGCATTCTATTCATAAGAGTAAATGGATAAAACTTTTCAGGAAAAAAATTTTGAAGTATGCTGGCAAAAGCCTTAAAAATGTTTATACCAGATGCAGTGGCTTGTACCTATAATCTCAGCTACTCAGGAGGCTGGGGCAGGAGAATTGCTTGAGCCTAGGAGGTTAAGGTTACATGCACTCCTGTCTGGGTGACACAGCTAGATCTTGTCTCTTAAAAAAAAAAAGTTATATTCTTTGACTCATTCCATTTTTAAGAATCACTTCTTAGAAAATAATCAGATATAGGCTGGGTGTGGTGACTCACTCCTGTAATCCCAGCACTTTGGGAGCTCAAGGCAGTTCGATCACTTGAGGTCAGGAGCTCAAGACCAGCCTAGGGAACATGGCGAAACCCATCTCTACTAAAAATATAAAAATTAGCCGGGTGTGGTGGTGTGTATTTGTAATCCCAACTATTCAGGGGGCTGAGAGGCACAAGAATCACTTGAATCCAGGAGGCGGAGGTTGCAGTGGGCTGAGATTGTATCACCACACTCCAGCCTGGGTGACAGAGCAAGACTCTGTCAAAAAAAAAAAAAAAGAAAAAGAAAGAAAAGAAAAGAATCAGATATAAAGATGCAGAGTTACATTAAAAAAACAGAAACTACCTAAATGCTTAAGTCCAGAAAAATGTCTTAATAAATTATAGTACATCACCTTCTGAACTGATGCACTGAGATTCAGAGAAGGGCACGTCATCTCTGTGGTATCCTTACCAAAAATGCATAACCTGAACTGAATCACGAGAAAATGTCAAACAAACTCAAATTGAAGAACATTCTACAAAATAAACTGAGGTAACAAAAGACAAAAATGAAGGAACTATCCCCAAATAGAGAAAACTAAGGAGACACTACAACTGAATGCATGACATGGTCCTAGATATTAGTGGAACAATTTATGTGGGTAAGGTCTGGAGATTAAAATATTGTATCATAGTTAATTTTCTGGTTTTGATTATTGTATATGATTATACAAGATATTAACATTTGCAAAAGCTGGCTGAAAAGTATACTAAAAATCTTTGTGCTATTTTTGCAACTTTGGGTGAGACAAATTATTTCAAGATGAAAATTTCTAAAATTAAAAAATTAAATAATGGCACATTCACACAGTGATTATGCAGCCATTTAAAAGGTTTGTAATTAATCTGAATGACATTGGAAAATGCTCACTACATAGCATTATCGGGAGGAAAAAAAAAAAAGCCAGTTCACACAACTGAAAACTAAAGCCCAGAATGAATTCACTAAAATCTTGAGTGGTCATTTCTAAGTAGAAGATTACAGATGTTATATTCTTAATTTTTTAGTTTCATATTTCCCAACTTTTTCTACCATGAGCATTCACCACTTTTAAAATTGGGAGGAGGAAGTTATTTTTAAACACACATCATGATTTTGCATCACAAAAATTCATTTAGACATATTTCTTCTCCTTGGTTTTAATAAAGAACATTTTTTCAATACTTTGAGTTTTCAAAACTATGATTTTGATAAGCCAACAATGAGCCTTGGCTTAAGTGAGTTTCTTAATTTGGCATCAGTAACCAAAAGTGCTTAATAGTTTCCCTAACCACTTGGAAATGAATTCTTGGCACTATGTCTTCTTAAGTTCTGTGGATCTCATGTTGAAACAGTTGCTTCATTTCCACTAAATAATTAGAACTATTCCCTAGGTCATCAGAGAAGCTCATACCTATGCCCATCTGAATCCCAGTCAACAACAGAAGGAACAGAAACCTAATGATTTCTCCTCCTACTGTCACAAATCAAGAGAATGCGTTTGTGCTGAAGACTGGGAAATCAAAAAGAAAGGTTTTGCTGGAAGACAAGTCAAGGTGGCCACCAGGAATCTTGGACCCCTCGGCTTCAGATGACAATCTTCTGAGTAATCAGGATGTTTAGCAAGGCATACTTGAGGGGGCGTAAAGCATGGTTCCTATCTCAAAATACCTCCTCTGTGAGGTAATGTACATGACACTGTTGTGCACTTGTGTCTGTTCCTTCCATCCAGGCACTGGCCAAAAAAGCTGTATTTCCTTGGTTCTGGAAGAAGTTTTAATTTTAAACTTTACTGCCCCCACCCCCACTGGATTCAGAAAAGCACTACAGATGGGTACCTTGAAAAGAGAGGTGCAGGACTCCTGCAGCAAGTTCTGCCAAGCCATGGCAGTGCCATCTCTAGTGCCATCCTCCTTAGGCGTTCACCACTACCTGCTTGCCAGCATCAGCCTGACTTCTCAGGGTTATGAGTACATCCCCTCCTCCATGCAATAAGCATTCCCCTAACCCCATGCTGACAAGCTCAATGCCAGGCCCCACTTCAACTTTCCAGACTTCCAGCTCCTGCCGCAAAGCCCAATTCCAGCCACAGTTCTGAGCTTTGTACATCGTTGCATCCTTACCCAGCTAGTCTTAGCTTTCAGTCACAACTGTATCCCTGCCATCTCTGCTTCAATGTCATCTCTGCAGGCCAAACATAACCCACCAGCTCCCAAGGCATGCAGTACCACTTGTTTAGTCACTCAGCCCATCGCTACCCGCCTGGACCCCCAGGGCCTCACCACTTGCCTCCTTAGCCTTCCGTGCCCCTCCCCTGGCCCACCTCCACCATCTGCCTTCTACATTCTGCCTGTCAGGGGCCCAGTCTCCCCACTAGTTTATACCGTCCCCCATGTTCTGTTTTTATTTATGCCTGCCCTTGTTCCAGAAAAGACAAGACAACACATACTATAGTCCTACCATGTTTTCTCAGGTGGGCTTCTTAAGCCATGTGGCTTCTTATTCTATTTGCCCTGTGAAGCACAGGGAACCAAAGACAACGTTTCTCTGTGACATCAATTCCTGTACCATCTAAGACAGGTCAACAGTAACGGCAGAGGCCATCCTCGTAGCTAAGGGAAAACAACGGCAAACTACTGATGTTGAACTACCAGCCAGAAGCCAGGTGAGATATTAAGACAGCAAAGCCACCAGCACCAGGACAGGAGCTCAGACCTCTTACCAGACAGATGCTGAGCTCCCGCTCCCCCTGCTGGACACCGAGGTCCTGGGGAGATGCTTCCAAAGTCCACAGTCCCGAGATATCAGACACCCATGTTTGCCCCAAGAGGTATAGACTAAACATTAAAAAGAAGCCACACTTGCTAATCATATTTAATTATCTTCAGTGCCAAATTAGAGAAATAGAGTACCCCTCAATAGAAAAAGGTAGATGCCACCTGTTAGGCAGACTGGCTCTGAGCCCCCATTCTGTCACATTCTAGTTAAGGTATTAGGAAAGTTATTCTGAGTGTCCCTGGGCCTTAGTTTCCCCAACTATAAAACATAGATGACAATACCCACCCCATACAGTTAATATGAAGATTAAATGAGATAAATTGCAGGCATCCAGTTGTTATTGTCCCCACCGATTGGCACCAAAGTTCTCGGCACCCCAGTGGCTTCATCTATGTAATTCCAATAATACCTGCCCAGCCTACCTGTGAGAGTTGGTGGGGACAGATGAGAGAACAGACATTTGTCAAAACACTCTGAAATCATTAAGTGCTATGCTAATTAAATTCATCAATGACAACAACACCTGTCTGGCACTTTGAAGAGACAGAGATGACAATGGTAGTTTTGATCTTTGTGGAGACTTGGAAATTTGTGGATGAAATAAGCATGCATGAGAATAACTGTACTTCAAATAGGAGACTGACTGGCATATTGGTAATAAATAAGAAGAATAAGAGGAATGAAGAGAAAAGAAAATTTGATTTGCCTGAGGTGGAGGGTCGAGCAAGAATCACAGATGACCTCATGAGTGTGTCATGCTGCAGCAGGTCATAAAGACAAGTAAGATTTCAGTAAGAGAGATGAGGAGAGGGCCTCCCAGACTCAGGAAAGAGTGAGGCCATGATGCAGAGGAATGATGGTTCTGGGGATATGAAGAACTCCAGCTTGACCGCAGCCTGCAATGAAGTGCCACAGTGGAGAATGGGGTTATGATGACAGGTTGGGACACCATAGCGTTCTGTGGGATTGAACGTGACAGCCAGGCAGTGTGGAGCCATCTAGCTTTGTGAATAGCATGTCTGAGGAAGTTTACCAAAGACAATGTGAAGGCTGGCATGAGATGGGGAGAACAGAGGCAAATACAGGAAGGAATCATGATTGCCAAAGAGAAATGGGGGCCTGAAGTGATTCAGCATGCACAGGGGAAAGAAGAGATCAAAGGAAGGGACAAATATAAATGGAAGGTATTACAACCACAGTGCTCATGACAAAGAACTACATTTATCACTCAGTTCCACATGTACCAAAGGAAAATATCAGAAAGATGTCATAAGCTCAAATTAACAGTGATCTTTAGTAATTTACAAAAAGATAGAAGCAGTGAGATGAAGTGACACAAAGCACGTCTCTTACAGACTTCTAGAATTAACAGGGCACTAGTAGGAGATGTGGTGCAATTACTTATCATCTGGGTAGGTAAATTTCAGGGGAAAATATTTCAGCAATATGTGTTTAATCAACATATAATTTGATATCTGCTTTTGACCAGGAAGTTCAATAATGTCTTACAAATTGTGTTATGTTTCAGCATATCAAGTTGTGCTTGTAGCTCACTCACAATCATCCAGCACAATGGGGAATTTATCTTGCTGATATTTCCAGGGAGATTGGGAAACAGCCAGTACAGATCAAACCTTTTCACATCATCACGCTATTCACTCCACTGATTAGAGATCACAAAGACAAAAACAATAGGGAATGGTCAATTTATAACAACAAAGACGAGGCTCATGTTTCTTCAGCATACTTCCTAACTTGTTAGCAATAATTACCACATATTAAAATAAGCCAGGCTGGGCACAGTGGTTCATGCCTATAATTCCAACATTTTGGGAGGCCAAGGCAGGAGGATCGCTTGAGACCAGGTGTCCAAGAACAGCCTTGGCAACATAGTGAGACTCCATGTCTACTAAATAAATAAATAAATAAAAACAAATAGCTGGGTGTGGTGGCATGTACCCATAGTCCCAGCTACTCTGGAGGCTGAGGCCAGAGGATCACTGGAGGCCAGAATCATAGCCTGTGAGCTATGATTACACAACTGCACTCCAGCCTGGGTGACACAGTGAGACCCTGCCTCTAAAAACAAATAAATAAAATAAAACAAGCCATTTCATTAAGCATATGCTCCCAAATTAAGATGCCTGGTTCCTTATTCCATGACAACTTCAGGGGAAAACATATTTTTCCATTTTTTGGAAGTTTTAAGTCATATATGCTCAATGTAGAAAACAAAACCAAAAATAACAGCATCCTTTGTATGTTTTATTATTTGTAAAAAAAATTTAAAAAAAGAAAGAAGAGCTAATATCCTCCAGTATACCAAGATTAAGATCAATATTTACTCATTGTTAATCTTTGAGAATACTTCCTTCTAGTTTTATTTCTGTGCTTTTTAAAGAAACATGTTAAGATTCGATTACATTTGAAGCTCTGAATTCAGGGCTAAAAAAAATTAAATTACAAATATAAATATGTTGCATTCTTGTGTTTTGTTTTGCTCATCATAACAAATATTTCTCCCATTGTTGAAAGCTGGAAGAGTCCACTCAGAATCCATATTTCTTTAACAAGATAAAGAAGCTAATGTGTATTAATTGAGTAGTGTAATGGGGACTTCCAGTTTCCAGTCCAACATTTAAAGAGCTTGGAAGTCATTGTTCTCATCTTCATGAGAAAATGACCTTGTGTAATTCCTTGTTTCTGAGTGTGGGATGGATCTAGTCATTTGCTTCTAATGAATCAAATAGGGCAAAAGTGATATACCACTTTTGATATTAGGTTACAAAAGACTGTAACTGACTTCTGTCTTGCTAAATCTCTCCCTCTCTTTCTCTCTGGTTCTTTTTGCTGGCTTGTTCTGATGCAAGCAAGCTGCCACGCTGTGAATTATCCTATGCAGAGGCCCACATGGCAAGGATAGAGTTTAAAATCAGCAAAGGAATTCCCTAAACCTGAGGTTTGATGTCTTTCATTAATCCTGAAAAAAAATCTCAGTCATTATTAACAAAGGGCACAGACCAGGTATAAGATTCCAGTTGTCCTCTCCCAACAGAGTTGCACAGACAGTGCTAAATTCTCCCAGCAATGATGTGTGACAATAGATGTGAAGTGTCACCTACTAGAAAAGCTCACCCAAAGGTTGGTATCCAGGGCTTTTATGGAGCAACCACATGACTAAACTTAACAAGTAAGTCTCTAGTTGCCCTCAGAGGTCAAATTGATAAGGCAATGGCCTAGGCCCTCAGGCAAAAAGCAACAACAAAAACAGGTGTTCATCTTAAATTACATTGTTAATATATAATATCCAGAATGGCCCATGGCCTCAGGTATACAAATAAACTCTTATGGTGGGATTTTGCAAGGGCTTAGAGCTTATCAGCAGGTGGTCAAGGTCCAGTCCTAAAGACATTTGGAATGTGTGGTGTTTGGACAACCAAGGCCTGCTGCATTAACTCTTTACTGCCATCTGCCATCCTGCCTGCCTTTACTGACAGGAAGTCATCAAGGAAATAGTTGCCTAGATAGCAAAGAGCTCACCAGATGATATTGGAACTGGGTGCAGTGCTCCCTGGTGCTGTGTGCCCCTTCCCTACGCAGGCAATATGCCCTCAGTAGAACATGTGCTAGAATATGGCCATTCAAGCAGGAAGGGTATCAGTGTTCCTAGCAATGTGGCTGAAGAGTCCATCAGTGAGAAGATCTTGCAGGAGGTTCAAGCCCACGTAAGGTGTTAGGTAGATTGTGAGTTTACTGCCCTAGAGTGGCAGTGTGATGCAGATAAATGAATTGTAGGCTTAGAATGAGGACACCTGAGCCTGTCATTTTGTCCAACTGACTTTAGGGTCCTCATCTGAAGTATTTTCCTGTTTATAGATGGGAGGCAATATTGCATAGCAAGCAAGAGTGCTGGCAGGGCAAGTTCAGTGGGCAACCAACTTGTGCAGACACAGAGAGCCCTGTACTCAAAATAACCCTAACTGTGGTTTAATGCTCTGCTGTCACCATCTTGAAATTCTTAACAACATCCAAACAAGGAGCCCCATATTTTTTTCACAGAGCCCCATAAATTATGTAGACTCTCCTGGTGCCAGGTCTGGAGTCAGTCTATGGGTTCAAATCCCTGATCTATCATTTTCAGATGTATGAACTAGGGCATAACAGCTGATACCTTTTAGACTTGTTTCCTTGTCTGTAAACAGGATTTTAAAAGACTGTTGTGAAGATTAAGGAAATAATATGTGGAAAAATATAGCATTGTACTATACATAAATACAGTCATTCCTCAGTATCCACGGGGGATTAGTCCTAGGACCCTCTCAAGTGCCAAAATCCATGGACACTCAAGTTCCTTATATAAAACATTTATACATAACCTATGTACTATCCTCCCATGTACTTGAAATCATCTCTGGATTACTTATAATACCAAATACAATGTAAATGCTATGTAATATTTGTTATACTGTATTTTTTAATTTGTTGAGTTTTTTTTTTTAATTTTACCAAGGAGGCCTGAGAGCCTAGAAAATTTTGTATTATTTTTCATCATTGTATTTTTTTTTATTGTTGAGGGTGGTTTTTGTTGTAGTTTTCAATGCATGGTTGGTTGAATCCATGGATGTGGAACCCATGGATACAAAGGACCAACTTTAGTTATAAGTGGTAACTATTATTTGTTCTCAACAATAATAAATAACAGTAAAATAATATAAATAATAACAATAAACAATAATAATAGCTATCTATTGCTGTGTAACAAATTACCCCAAAACTCAGTGGCTTAAAACAACAACATTTATTATTTCATGGTTTCTGTGGGTCAGAAATGCCAGTGCAGTTTAGCTGGATCCTCTGGCTCAAAGTCTCTCACCAGACTGCAACCAAGATGTCAGCCAAGGCTATAGTCATCTTAAGGTTTAACTGCAGAAGAATCTGATGCCAAGCTCATGCACGTGGCTGTTGGCAGGATTCCTAGTAGGCTGTCAGAATGAGGGCCTCAGTTCCTTGCTGCCAGTTGGCTAAAGGACACCCGCTGTTCCTTGCTATGTGGCTTTCTCCTTAGGACAATTCACAACATGGCAGCTTGCTGGCATCAGAACAAGCAAGTAAGAAGAGCCAGGGAGAAAGATTGAATCAGACAGAAGTCACAGTCTTTTGTAACCTAATATCAAAAGTGGCATAGCATCACTTTTGCTATATTTGATTCGTTAAAAGCAAGTGACTAGATCCATCCCACACTCGAGGGGATTACACAAGATCATTGTTACAAACTGAACAGAATCATCCTAAAACTTATGTGTTGAAGTTCTAACCCCCAGTACCTTAGAATGTGACTATAATTGAAGATAAGGTCTTAAAAAAGGTAATAGGGCTAATGAAGGTACATAGGTGTGCCTAATTCCAATATGACTGGTGTCCTTATAAGAAGAGGAAGGGGCTGGGTGCAGTGGCTCATACCTGTAATCCCACTTTGGGAGACTGAGGTGGGATGATAGCTTGAGCCTGGGAGGTTGAGGCTGCAGTGAGCCAAGATCACGCCACTGCACTCCAGCCTAGGCAACAGAGCAAGACCCTGTCTCAAAAAAAAGAAAAATAGAAAAGGATACCAAGGATGCATGTGCCAGTGGAGAAGCCAGGTAAGGACACAGTGAGAAGATGGCCACCTACAAGCCATGGAAAGACACTTCAAGAGAAACTAAAACTGTCAACAGGTCTGGTTGGACTGGTTTGATCTTGGACCTCTAGCCTCCAGAACTGTGAGAAAATACATTTCTTATTTAAGCCACCCAGTCTGTAGTATTTTGTTGTAGCAGTGCTGATGAAAAGAGTCAAACACTGTAAAATATTGTAAGAGATTTATTCTGAGCCAAGTATGAGTGACCATAGCCAGTGACGCAGTCCTCAGGAGGTCCTGAGAACATGTGCCCAAGGTGGTCCAGGTACAGCTTGGTTTTATATATTTTAGGGAGGCATGAAACAGCAATCAAGTACATTTAAGAAATGCGTTGATTTGGGCCAGGC
>NW_012101366.1:5703947-5707579 GCF_000951045.1 Mandrillus leucophaeus
AAAAGAAAAGAAAGAAAAGAGAGAGGGGAAAGAAGGAAGGAAGGAAGGAAGCAAGGGAGGGAGGGAGGGAAGGAAGGAAGGAAGGAAATAAAAGAAAACAAAAGAATAAAAGAAAAGAAAAGAATGAATTTGTCTCCGACTTCCCATTCCAGCCATGACAGAGTAAGTGGTATTAGACTTAGCTTTCCTACCATAAACTGGCCAAAATAGAAAAAACAATTTTCAGGGATTGGACACCAGTTAAAACAGTTATGATGTTTGAAAGAAACCAAACGAAGTGAGCTTCACGTCCTCCCCTGCTTGAGAAGTTAAGTCCAAGTGGAAAGTTGCATTTGTATAGGGCAGAGGAAAGAGAAACCAGAATTTGTGCCTGCCACAGTGGCTGGGATTTGGAAGCCAGGTGCTGCAGAGCAGGGAATCACACAGAAGAGGACTTCAGAGATCAAACCCTGAAAGTTTATAGACATTCTTCTCAGGTCCTTGAGCCCAGACCATATGACCTGACTGTAGGGTAAGACATAGGGTCCAGCAGAGAATAGCTGCTGCTAGGAAGCTGGAGAGCTAAACATATCTCAGAGGTCACACAGTGCTGGGAATGTAGTGGAGTTCTAATCCAGCCAGGGTAAAGAGATATTGGTGAATTCCCAGACTTCCAGATAAGTCACAAAGTGAAAAAGGTCATGTCCTAAGAATATAAATTACCCTCTAAGAGTAAGGATTACACCTGAGGAGTAAGGTCAAAACTGAAGTAAATCCACCATAACAAAGCCTAAATCCAATTTTCGTCAGAATCAAAATTATCTGTCAATAACTTAATTGTCAGCCAGAACAAAATTCAACATTCTTTGGAGGAAGTTAACATAATCCAGAGTTTCTATAAAATATCATTCATAATATCTAGCATGAAAAGTTTACCAGGTAAGAAACTGGTTAAAGTTACTAATAGCCAGCCAGGCACAGTGGCTCATACATGTAATCCCAGTGCTTTGGGAGGCTGAGATGGAGCATTGCTTGGGGACAAGAGTTTCAGACTAGCCTGGGCAACATAGCAAGTCCCTACCTTTACAAAAGACAAAAATAAAAAAATTAGCCGGCATGGTGGCACACAGCTGTAGTCCCAGCTACCCAGGAGGCTGAGGCAGGAGGATCACTTGAGCTGGGAGTTCAAGGCTGCAGTGAGCTATGATTGTGCCACTGTACTCCAGCCTGGATCACAGAGCAAGACCCTAGCTCTAAAAAAAAAAAATTTTTTAATTTTATTTTTTTAAGTGACTAGTAGCCAAGAGATGGAAGCAGGTAGAAATGATCCAGATATTGAAGTTAGCTAGAAAGACTTCAAAATAACTATAATTAATATGTTAAAGAGGAGTAAAGATTGACAATGAAAATGAAAAGATGAAGTATAAAATCAGAGAATTAGAATCTTTTTAAAGAGAATTAAGTAGACATTCAATACTTGTAAAATGCAATATCAGAAATTAAGAATTGATCAGCTGGATTCACAGTACAAAAGAAAACAAGATTAATTAATTTGAAGACAGGTCAAAGGAATATATCCAAAATAAAACACAGAGAGAAAAAATGACAGTCACCTTAAATATATTATTTGGGAGATACTCCCCTCATTCACTTCTCTTTTTATTCTCCTTTCTCCCAGGCAACTTATTTTTTCTAATAAGAAAAAGTAGGTGGGAGTGGGATGTAAAATAATACTTGGCTATGGCCGGGCACGGTGGCTCATGCCTGTAATCCCAGCACTTTGGTAGGCCAAGGCGGGCAGATCACCTGAGGTTAGGAGTTCGAGACCAGCCTGACCAACATGGAGAAACTCCATCTCTATTAAAAATACAAAAAAATTAGCTGGGCATGGTGCAACATGCCTGTTATCCCAGCTACTTGGGAGGCTGAGGCAGGAGAATCACTTGAACATGGGAGGTGGAGGTTGTAGTGAGCTAAGATCACGCCATTGCACTCCAGCCTGGGCAACAAAACCAAAACTCTGTTTGGGGAAAAAAAAAAAAAAAACTTGGTTGGGCACAGTGGCTCACACCTGTAATCCTAATACTTTGGAAGGCCAAGGTGGGAGAATCCCTTGAGCCCAGGAATTCAAGACCAGCCTGGGCAACATAGGGAAACTCCATCTCTACAAAAAACACAAAAATTTAGTTGTGTGAAGTGGCATGTGCCTGTAATCCTAGTTACTCAGGAGGCTGAAATGAGAGGATCCCTTGAGCCTGGGCATTCTAGCCTGGGCAATAGAGTAAGACTCTGTCTTAAAAATAAAATAAAATAAAAATTTAAAACAAAATATACCAAGAGAAGCTTGGAAAAAAATTTTTCTCTAATCAAAGCCAAAAGACAAACTGGAAAAATACCAACCACTCATATCAGGTATAATTTCTGTAAAACATAAAAGGATCTACATGCTGGGTGTGGTGGCTCACACCTGTAATCCCAGAACTTTGGGAGGCTGAGGTGGGAGGATTGCCAGAGTCCAGCAGTTCAAGATCAGCCTGGGCAACATGGTAAGACCCTATCTCTATTATTTAAAAAATAAATAAATAAAAGGACCTGTACATCAATATGAAAAAGGCCAACATGCCAACAGAAAATGCAATAAAGGAAACACAATGGTTCTCAAATATATGAAAAGATTATCCATCTCACTCAAAGAAAAATAGTAACTAAATCTATAAAACACCATATTTCATCAGTTTGGAATGACCATTAAGTTTGATAACACATGAGTCTGCAAAGGTATGGATAAAAGGGGCTCTCACTAGAGTTTTCAGAGATCTACATTCCCAAACATACATCACTCTGCCATTCCTAGAGTCTGCCCTTTCTCCTCCTGATCCAAGACAGCTATCACCCAGTCATTTCACATCCATTTCAAGAAACATACTTCCCTTTCAGGAAGACTTATCCGAAGTACCACACAACTGCTTACATCTCAATTATCAAATATTAGTCATAGAGCTATATCTAACAGCAAGCCTGGGAACCTTGTAGCTTGGTTGCCACATAACCAGCTAAAAGTGACACTTTGCAAGAGAGCAACAGAAATGGATTTAGCAATTAACACTCTCTGCCATGTCTACTTCTTTGATTGCCAAATATTGATACACACTTTCTCATATACAGAACACAATGAATCTCTCCTAGGGATACACTTCTCAAATTTCATCCAGATACTGCATCTAGGTCAAAGTTCAGGAACTCTGGGAAATGTGTACCTTCCATGTGGTACAAACAGCACCTCATGGTCCAGCAATCAAAAAACTTAAAAATGAGTTAACTGCCCCCAAATTACCCAACATACAAAGGTGGAGTACGAGCAAGATTAAAACATTGAGGCCAGGCACGGTGGCTCACGCCTGTAATCCCAGCATTTTGGGAGGCCGAGGCAGGTGGATCAGCTGAGGTCAGGAGTTCCAGACCAGCCTGACCAACATGGAGAAACCTCGTCTCTACTAAAAATACAAAATTAGCTGAGTGCAGTGGCACATGCCTGTAATCCCAGCTACTCGGGAGGCTGAGGCAGGAGAATCACTTAAACCTGGGAGGCAGACGCTGCAGTGAGCCGAGATCGAGCCATTGCACTCCAGCCTGGGCAACAAGAGCAAAACTCT
>NW_012101366.1:5707914-5739503 GCF_000951045.1 Mandrillus leucophaeus
GTTGTATTAGTCGGTTTTCTCACTGCTGATAAAGACATACCTGAGACTGGGCAATTTACAAAAGAAAGAGGTTTAACTGGACTTACAGTGAGACATGACTGGGGAGGCCTCATAATCATGGTGGAAGGCAAGAAGGAGCAAGTCATGTCTTACATGAATGGCAGAAGGCAGAAAGAGAACTTGTATAGGGAAACTCCCATTTTTAAAACCATCGATCTCATGAGACTCATTCACTATTATGAGAACAGCACATGATAGACCTGACCCCATAATTCAATCACCTCTCACCGGGTTCCTCCCACAACACATGGGAATTGTGGGAGTTACAATTCAAGATGAGATTGGGGTGGGGACAGAGCCAAACCATGTCATTCCACCCCTGGCCCATCACAAATCTCATGTCCTCACATTTGAAAACCAATCACACTTTCCCAATAGTCCCCGAAAGTCTTAACTCATTTCAGCATTAACTCAAAAGTCCACAGTCCAAAGTCTCATCTGAAACAAGGCAAGTCCCTTTCGCCTATGAGCCTGTAAAATCAAAAGCAAGTTAGTTACTTCCTAGATATAATAGGGGTACAGGCATTGGGTAAATATAGTCATTCCAAGTGGGAGAGATTGGCTGAAAAAAAGGGGCTACAGGCCCCACACAAGTCTGAAATCCAGCAGGGCAGTCAAATCTTAAAGGTCCAAAATGATCTCCTTTGACTCCATGTCTCACATCCAGGTTATGCTGATGCAAGAGGTGGGTTCCCATGGTCTTGGGTAGCTCCGCCTCTGTGGCTTTGCAGGATACAGCCTCCCTCCCGACTGCTTTCATGTACTGGCATTGAGTGTCTGTGGCTTTTCCAGGTACGTGGTACAAGCTGCCAGTGGATCTATCATTCTGGGGTCTGGAGGATAGTGGCCCTCTTCTCACAGCCCCACTAGGTGGTGCCCCAGTAGGGACTCTGTGTGGGGGCTCCCACCCCACATTTCCCTTCTGCACTGCCCTGGCAGAGGTTCTCCATGAGGACCCCACCCGTACAACAAACTTTTGCCTGGGCATTGAGGCATTTCCACAGATCTTCTGAAATCTAGGCAGAGGTTCTTAAACCTCAGTTCTTAACTTACGTGCGCTCACAGGATCAACGCCACATGAAAGCTGCCAAGGCTTGAGGCTTCCACCCTCTCAAGCCATGGCCTGAGCTCTATGTTGGCCCGTTTCAGCCATGGCTGGAGCAGATGGAATACAGGGCACCAAGTCCCTAGGCTGCATACAGCACGGGGACCCTGGGCCCAGCCCATGAAACCACTTTTTTCTCCTAGGCCTCTGGGCCTGTGATGGGAGGGGCTGCAGCAAAGGTCTCTGACATGCCCTGGAGACATTTTCCCCATTGTCTTGGTGATTAATATTTGGCTCCTCGTTGCTTATGCAAATTTCTGCAGCCAGCTTGAATTTGTTCTCAGAAAATGGGATTTTCTTTCTATTGCCTTGTCAGGCTACAAATTTTTTGAACTTTTATGCTGTCTCCCTTTTAAAACTGAATGCCTTTGACAGCACCCAAGTCACATCTTGAATGCTTTGCTGCTTAGAGATTTCTTCTGCCAGATATGCTAAATCATCTCTCTCAAGTTCAAAGTTCCACAAATCTCTAGGGCAGGAGCAAAATACCACCAGTCTCTTTGCTAAAACATAACAAGAGTCACCTGTGCTCTAGTTCCCAACAAGTTTCTCATTTCCCTCTGAGACCACCTCAGTCTGGACGTTATTGTCCATATTATTACCTGTGTTTTGGTCAAAGACATTCAACAAGTCTCTATGAACTTCCAAACTTTCCCACATCTTCCTGTCTTCTTCTGAACCTTCCAAATTGTTCCAGCCTCTGCCTGTTACCCAGTTCCAGAGTCACTTCCACATTTTGGGGTATTTTTTCAGCAGTGCCCTACTCTACTGGTACCAATTTACTGTATATGTCTGTTTTCACGCTACTGATGAAGACATACCTGAGACTGGGCAATTTACAAAAGATAGAAGTTTAATTGGAATTACAGTTCCACATGGCTGGGGAAGCCTCACAATCATGGTGGAAGGCAAGGAGCAGCAAGTCATGTCTCACATAGATGGCAGCAGGCAAAAAGAGAGCTTGTGGGCCAGCACAGTGGCTCATGCCTGTAACTCCAGCACTTTGGGAGGCCAAAGTGGTTAGTAGTTTGAAATCAGCCTGGCCAACATGGTGAAACCCCATCTCTACTAAAAATACAAAAAATTAGCTGGGCATGATGATGCATGCCTGTAATCCCAGCTACTTGGAGGCTGAGACAGGAGAATCGCGTGAACTCGGGAGGTAGAGGTTGCAGTGAGCCAAGATGGTGCCACTGCACTCCAGCCTAGGCAACAGACTGAGACTCCATCTCAGAAAAAAAAAAAGAGAGAGAGAGAGAGAACTTGTGTAGAGAATCTCCCGTTTTTAAAACCATCAGTTCTCATGAGACTCATTCACTATCATGAGAAGAGTGAATAAAAGAGCCACTCCCATAATTCAACCACCTCCCACTGAGTTCCTCCCATGACACATGGGAATTGTGGGAGTTACAATTAAAGATGGGATTTGGGTGGGGACACAGACAAACCATATTAATGGTGCAAGTCTAAGTTTTCTTGAGAAGAAAAGTGTTTTTTCTCACCCTGTTTCCATGCCCCTTTCCTTATTTTCTCATCTGGGCTATCCTTGAGGCAGGAGGAAAAAGAAGAGAAAGTGCTGCTGCGTACTTTTTTTTTAACTCAGTTTTGAGTAAAACTCCAAGATTATTATTCACCTTTTAATATCCTTATAACTTTGCTTCTGACAGAAAAGGAGAACATCAGCTAAAATTTCCCATATTAGTTTATCTATGTCAACATCAATATTTTTAATATTTAATTTAAAAATCCCCCTGGACTGTTCAGCAGAGAAAAACCAAAATCACACATTTATTGAGCATCTACCATGTATAGTACACTAAGGATACGAGGTTCAAGAAGATCCTGGTCCCTATCTTGGTGTGGTGGTTACAGGATATACTCAATTGGCAACACTCAACAAATTGCATGTGCATTTAAGATCTGTTCATTGTGGCTGAGTACGGTGGCTCATGCCTATAATCTTAGCACTTTGGGAGGCTAAAGTGGGTGGATCACCTGAGGTCAGGAGTTTGAGACCAGCCTGAGCAACATGGTGAAACCCTGTCTCTACTAAAAATACAAAAATTAGCTGGGCGTGGTGGTGGACACCTGTAATCCCAGCTACTCAGGGGGCTGAGGCAAGAGAAACACTTGAACCCAGGAGGTAGAGGTTCCAGTGAGCTGAGATCACTCCATTGCACTCCAGCCGGGATGATAGAGCGAGACTCCGTCTCAAAAAACAAAAAAAGATCTGTTCATTGTTTTGCATGTAATAGACACAATAAAAATGTAGGCTATTTAAGGAAAGATCAGAAAAATAAATGTTTAGTGTTTACTATTGTTAACACATTAATTTCAAAGAAGTTAAATTTACGGCCAGGCACAGCGGCTCACACCAGTAATCCCAAAATGTTGGGAGGCTGAAGCGGGTAGATCACTTAGTTCAGGAGTTCAAGACCAGCCTGGGCAACACGGTGAAACTCGGTCTCTACAAAAAATACAAAAAATTAGCTAGGCATGGTAGCATACCCGGGATGCTTAGGTGGACAGATCACCTGAGCCCAGGAGGTCGAGGCTGCACTGAGCCATGTTCATGCCACCGCACTCCAGCCTGGGTGACAGAGTAAGACCCTGTCTCAGAAAAAAGAGAGAGAGAAAGAAGTTAAATTTATGATACAAATTTGACTATTCTATGTGTATAATGTAAGGCACTGACTATTGGGTAAGGTACATGGGCCCTCTCTATGGAACTTGAAATTTAGTTTTTGTAATTGTCTGTATACCATTTCATCCATTGTATAATTTTTTTTTTTTTTTTTTTTTTTTGAGCCGGAGTCTTGCTCTGTCACCCAGGCTGGAGTGCAGGTAATCTCGGTTCACTGCAACCTCCGCCTGCCAGGTTCAAGCAATTCTTCTGCCTCAGCCTCCTGAGTAGCTGGGATTAAAGGTGACTGCCACCACACACAGCTAATTTTTGTAATTTTTAGAGACAGGGTTTCACCATGTTGGCCAGGCTGGTCTCAAACTCCTGGGCTCAAGTGATCCACCCGTCTTGCCCTCCTAAAGTGCTGGGATTACAGGCCCAAGCCACTGCACCCAGCCTTCATCCATTGTATAAATTATTTTGAAAAGTAGCGCATACCAGTAATAGGACCATAAGCATCTGGTTAGCAGACTGGGTCCAAATCCGTTTTTCCTGTGCTTTGGAGAAAATTACCCATGGCTGTTTCATTTGCAAAACAGAGATAATGCCCAGGGTTGTTGTGGGGACTAAATGAATAAACTGCCAAGTCACAGTAAACATTCTCTCTCCCATGTCACCTCCTCCCAGCATCCTCTGATGTCAAGTCCTTGGCCAGGACTGCAATTACCCATTATGACTAACATAGTGAAAAATATTAGCCCTTTATGATTCACATTATGCCAGTATCCAGTTCACAAAGCATTTTATACTTAATATGTATGATTCTATAATCCATTCATTCATTTTCATTGAACACCTACCATGTGCCAGGACCTGTGCTAGGCTCCAAAATTACAGCAGAAGACACTGTCCTGTATTTATGGTGCTTACATTCTACAGGCAGGAGACAAGAAATATATATGTATGTATATATACATATACACACATACACATATGTTAAATTATAACTTTACATGTATATATCAGGTGGGTAAAACTTCTTTGAAGAAAAAGTGAGATTAAAGGAGAGAATGATGGGGAGGCAATGATAGAGACAGGAGACAGTCAAGGGTCCCCGGCAAAACCGCACCTTCAAATCTAAAACAGCCTGAAGGCTGAGGGACCGGACTGCTGGTCCCAGATGAAACCCACGACCCTGAGGGAGAACCGCCCCTGTTTGCCTGCCCTTTCCTGACTGGTTCTTTTGGAATAATGCCTACATGCACGCTGGGAAAATGGGGCGGGGCCGTGGGAAGTTCACGCCTTATGCCAGGGGAGGAGGCTGGTCTTTTCAGCTTCTGTGTGTGGTGGCCTAGTATTCAACCTGGGAGGTAGGGGCCTATTAGCAGAATGCCCTGTCACTTTGCTGAGGGTTTTTTTTTTTTCTTTTTTCCTTTTTGCCAATGAATCCAGCCCTCCTCTCCCTTCAATGTGTCCATGTGCCTAATTTCTCCTGGTCGTGACACAAAAACCTGGATTTAGCTAAACTAAGGAGCAAAACTTCTGCATCATTCTAGTGGCCCATCTGGGGATCAAGGAAGGGTGAGTAAGATGTGAACAAAAAAATATTTTTCCCTTTCGCTTCTAAGCCTTTTCATTCTAGGACTTCTGAGGGTAGAGGAAACTGCATTCCCCCCGCCCCTCAATAGCCATAGGTATGCATGAGATGGATGGGCAAATGGCAGCTCCCCAGCACCCTTCTCCTCCCCGCTGGGGCTGAGGCGCATGGCCCAAGGGTGCCAGGAGACAGGCTGGGGCTGAGGCACATGGCCCAAGGGTGCCAGGAGGCAGACTGGCCAGCATTCGCCATCACACATCCACAGTGTCTTCCCCTCCCCTGACCAGGGGGTCTAGCTCTGTCAGACAGCAATTAAGTTAGTCTCCCTGTTGGAGGAACCTATTTGCATAAGAGGTTCTTCTCCATACTTCTTTTTTCTTTTCTCCACCCTGTCAGCAGTTAACACAGCCCTGCATTTAAGCTGTTTTTTTTTTTTTTCTTTTCTCCACAAGGTCAGGAGTTAACTTTAATGCAAGAGGCTTTTCTTCTTTTTAGAAGACATTTTACTAGGCCAAGCCCCTAACTTAACAGTTTATATTATCTGTAAAGTTTTAATTATGAAAAAGGATTTGTGAGGTTGGTCTTAAGCTGTATCCAATCTGGTGTGCTTTGCATGTCTTTCTATATGGTCAGTAGCAAACTTTGCTGCAGGCCTCCATCTTGTTTTACATCCTTGCAAGTGTGACCTGTAGCCACCTGGCATTGCTTTGTTTTAGCTTTTGCCATTTTACAGTGGTGGCCCAGGTTCAATCCTGGCTGAGGGAATGAGTCTTTTCTAGTTTTATATCTGCATTACCTTTATCATTTGTTGATTCTCTTTCTCTCCATGAATCACCTTGGATTTTCCTTTCTCTGAGCACCTGGGAGGTCACCTTTAGTAAAGTTTGAAAGCCAGAAATATTGGCCACTTGGCCCAGCTAAAATTGGGTAACAAGGGATTTAAAAGGATTTTCTTAAAGAGTACTCAGCTTAATTAAAAGTGGATATCCAAGTTATAGGTATATTAAAAAGGCCTTTATATTTTTCTCTTCTTGGTTCTTGTTTTGCTGGAAAGGGGTTTTAGGGTTTTATCTCAGCCAACTGAATTATTTCTATTTTGCCTTGCCACTCTTAATACACACGAAGAGAGAGACCTCTGTTTTCCTCATGGATCCTTCTCAAAATCTGTTTTTGCCTTCTAGCTGTACCTGTTTATTAGATCCTAAAAACTGCATGTTTTCCTAGCCTTGCTCTTGAAGGGCTCCACCCAGAGGCAAATAATCCAATTAGGAGGTTGCAAATGAAAAGTCTTATGGGCACTGGATTTTCTTTGCCTGTCTGTGTAGTTATATATGTTGTGTGTGATGTCTATTAAAAAGAGCTCTAATTAATTGACTGAAAGAAGGATTAGTGCTTGGATCAAATATTTTTTAAAGGGAAGATAAAAGCAGTGGTAACTTTTAGTTCACATGACTTTAGTCTGAGAAATAAAAATAGCCTTAAAGATTATTGGTAAAATGCAAATGCCATCAAATTGTAAATAGGTGGACAAAATTATTCAGATCAGATACTAGGTTTACAAAATGCTTTAAGGCTATAAACTGCTTTGTGGTTTTTGAGAACTGTTCGATTTGCCTGCTTCCACATGTCTGGGGACATGTGGAATTAACCACACCCTTAATTATGCCAGAAGTCAAAACTTGGCTGTACCTAGTACATAATTAAAACAACTTGCCAGGCGCGGTGGCTCACGCCTGTAATCCCAGCACTTTGGGAGGCCAAGATGGGTGGATCACGAGGTCAGGAGATCGAGACCATCCTGGCTAACACGGTGAAACCCCAACTCTACTAAAAATACAAAAAATTAGCTGGGCGTGGTGGCGGGCGCCTGTAGTCCCAGCTACTCGGGAGGTTGAGTCAGAAGCTCACTGCAGGGCTTGCAGTGAGCCGAGATTGTGCCACTGCACTCCAGCCTGGGCGACAGAGTAAGACTCTGTCTCAAAACAACAACAACAACAACAACAACAACTTACCAGGTTTTACATTAAAGTTAAAAAATGCTAGGAGTTACCATTGTAACATGTAATTGAGACTACTGGAAATAGATTTGTGAGAAATACATGTGAGTTGTATAAGAACAGTAAAGTGTGTTTTTAATAGAAGATTATAGGAAGGTGTGGAAATGTAAAATTCTTGCCTAAGGTTAAATGATTGTTTTGAATTAGATAAAATAAAGCTAAAAGTTCAAACAAGTTGTGAAAGGAATGTAAAAATTAATCTTGCAAAAGAAATTCTGTGTGTGAACATATTGGCTAAATTCAAATATGGCTTTTCTGTAAATTAAACACTGAAATAAAAGCACAAGCTACTCAGCACCAATCTGCTCTTTAGCAAAATTTGTAAAAAGTTACAAAAGGTTTCTGCTTTCAAATTTCTTTCTTTTTTTTTTTCTTTTTGAGATGGAGTCTCACTTTATCACTCAGGCTGGAGTACAGTGGCACAATCTCGGCTCACTGCAGCCTCTGCCTCCTGCGTTCAAGTGATTCTCCCACCTCAGCCTCCTGAGTAGCTGGGATTATAGGCACCCACCACCATGCCTGGCTAATTTTGTATTTTTAGTAGAGATGGGGGTCTCATCATGTTGGCCAGGCTGGTCTCGATCTCCTGACCTCAAGGGATCCACCTGCCTTGGCCTCCCAAAATGCTGAAATTACAGGCTTCAGCCACCGTGCCCTCCCTGCTTTTACATTTCTGAGTCATCATTTTGGCAAAATAAATAAGTTATGGTAATCTGGAATTTTATTTCATAGCATCAAGTGTTTTAAACCTCTAACATTTAACAGGCTTCCCAAAATCAAACTTCTATTTCAAAATTGTCTTTCCTGACACCTGGCTTTTGGATGCTATAGAGGGCCCCTGGAACATCTAGAAGAGAGGTAAACAGAATTACCAGACATGTCTAGGTACACGGGATTGCCAAAATGTTGTTTAATCTTCTTTAGGTTAGTGAATATTGATAATATTAATGTTGGTATTATTAATATTATATTAATATATTAATGTTGATATTACTATTATATTAATGTTGATATTATTACCTTTAATATATTAATGTTGATATTATGTTAATATATTAATGTTCATATTTTGGTAATATATTAATGATGATATATTAATATATTAATGTTGATATTACAATGTTAATATGTTAATGTTGATATTATGGTGTTATATATTAATGTTGATATTATGATAATATTACTGATATCAATATTATTGATATCAATATTGATTAATATTTATATTTAACATTAATTTTAATATTCACTAACCTGTATTGCCTATATTAATATAGGTAATTAACAGCTTCTTAATATTAAATACCTATATTAATATGGGTTTAGTGAATATTAATATGTGTTCCAAAATTATATGGGATTTCTAAAATTCTAATGCCTGAGTATATGCTATCAATCACAATTAAGGTGGTTAAGTTATTGTAAACCACAGAAATAAACCAAATTTCTTTGTCAATCATGTTTCTGACTGTAACTACCCTGGACATTTTGTTACTTACAGACAATTGTTGTCTTGTTTTGATCTTCTTCAGAAGATGGTGTTTAATCAGCTATAGAACTTTAACAGGTGCTCTCAAATGCAGGTTTCTGATACCTTTGAAGATTGTGACACTGGAATAAAGGAAAAACATACAGGACTCATGAAGAGCTAACATGTTCATGAATATCAAGCAAAACAAGAATTAATGGAAAGGACTGAACTAATAGAAAACTGAAGTAATCCTTTTTACTTTTGCCTGGAACACTGCTGATTCTTGTTTTGTTTTTCAGACTCAAGGAAGCTTATTTTGAACTATTTACAGCCTTTAATAATTGAGTAAGGTAAACTCCTGTGAACAAAATTTGGAGCATATTTCTCTCTCTCTCTTTCTGCCTGGCTTCTCCAGAATTTGGAAACTAGTTGTGTGTATTCTTAACTTGAAATGGCAATATAGTTATTTCCATCAGTGCAGTAAGAATCCATTTTCTTTTGCAACATGACACAATTGTAGAAACTGGTTGTCTTACCAAGGTTTTGACTGGAAGGGTGTGTTTCCCTTTAAGGAGTCAAGCTCAACTTGTAGAGCCAATAAAAGCACCTTGGGAAAACTGGCCTCACACCTTGTCTACACAGTCCCTGTACAGAGTTCCTGACCTGTGATAAGTAAAGAATGTGACTTTCTGACAGGCCCAAGAGCTCCAACTTTATCTCAGGACCTTAAGAGGAGAGGATCACCCAACTTACAAGTATTTGATGGTACAAACTAATGGCTAGGCTCGGTTTTAGAAAGTCCTGAGATTTATTGTGGATCAGAGTTCCATCAAAGCCAATCTACAAGGCCTATGTAAAAATAATTATTCTTGCTGTACTTTATGCAAACAATCAAGCCAAATATAAGACTAGTCTATTCTGCAAACAACTCAGTCTTATCATGGTTTGTTTTTAACAGAAATGAGTATGGGAAAGACAGAAATTATTTTTCAAAACATCATACATTTGTCATTAAGTTCTAGATTCATTAGTTGTTTTTAAGTTTTTGCCTGCATTTTAGACTGACCCTGCTAATTCCTGTGAATCATCCAGCGATCTCCAACTATAGCTCAGAAGGAACAAAATGGGATGGATAACGTAAAAATCTGGATCAATATTTTAATGCTGAGCAATTATCCTGCAGACCCTGCCAGGTGACGGGAATAAATAGGGTGCCCATCACTCGGAGGTTTCCTTTTGGAGAAAGACCAAGGGAGCTAACCAAAGACAAGCCACATGCACCCAAATCTTAGCAAGCATAACTACAGCCACCAGTTATCTGGGTATGTCACAATACATCCTTTTCTCTCCCTCGTTAGAGGAGGACTCAATTCCACAGCTTCACCTTAGTATTCAGCTTATGATAAGGAGTCCATGCAATGCCCCTAAGACACATTTCTGTCCCAAACTTAATTCCAAGCTTCAGGTCAATGTCCTAAGAAAGAAAACTGGATCTGACGGATCCAGAGGCACACAACAAAAGTTAAAAGACACAATGCAGGTTAGCGTGACTGATTCCTGCCAATTAAGCCAAGCTTCCCATTTCATGGATAAAGTTCATGCTAGTATCCATGGCATAAATGACATCTAAGGAATTCAAAGGCTACTGACAGCACAGGAGATAGGGCATACATGGGTAAGAGTGAATATTCCCAGTCCCTAGGCCCCCCTGTTAACATAAGTAAAAGCCATTTTAGCACCCATGGGCAACACACTGTCACAGTCACCAGGACTCAGGGATACGAGATTGGAGGAAAGGAAGAGGAGAGGAACACCTCACTTTCTCTCCCTCACATACCATGGGTATTTGCTAGGAAGAGAAGGGAACCTGGGATGCCTCAATCCCTCCTTTCTAAATAAGTAGCCATTCATCTTCAGTCTGTACCCCTTTAAAATGCATACTGAACCCCTGGGACTCCTTTGAAAGAAACACTTTTTTTCCTTTTTCCTCCTCTCTTCTTACTTCACAGATACGTAATTATGTCACCGTACTATGGGACTCTTCCCTTAGATACATCCTCTAAACTGTGAAGAGTTAATTTACCAAACCTTAAACTGGTTGACTTAGGATTGGGCTTAGGGAAGGGAATCCAGAAGCCTCACATGCCAGCAAAAGGGTAAAGTTTTTTTGTTTGTTTGTCTTTTTAACCAGACAGATTTTGGCTTCCCTATCCCTATGCAAACTGATAAAAGGCCTCAGGATTTTTGAGCTGTCCTTACACTCCCCTTGTTTTGTTTTGATACATGTGTTCTAATAACCCAGTTTGTCTCTTCTTGCCTTCAGGACATCAAACTTCAAATGGTCATATAACCAGAGCCTCAGATAATGGCCCCTTTCACCAGAGACCCTTAGATAGGCCTCTACAGGAGTTCTGACTGCTGTCTTCCCAAAACAGCACCCCCTGCCAGAAGGAAGCAGTTAAGATTGATCTTTGTCCTCATCCTTATCCTTATCTAACAGCAATTAGATGTACTTCTTTAGAGAAGAGAATGATAGAGACAGGAGACAGTCAACAGTCCCTGGCAAACCCCACCATCAAGCCTAAAACAGCCCGAAGTCTGAGGGACTGTACTGCTGGTCCCAGATGAAATCCTTGACCCTCAGGAAGAACTGCCCATTTGCCCGCCCTTTCCCAACTGACTCTTTCTGGATAATGCCCACATGTACACTGGGGGAACGGGGTGGAGCCACAGGAAGTTCTCACCCTGTGCAGTGGGGAGGAGCCTGGTCTCTTCAGCCAATGTGTGTGGTGGCCTGCTATTCAATCTAGGAAGTGGTAAGGGGTTCCCTCTGTTAGCAGGACCCCCTCTCACTTTGCTGAGAGTTTTTTTTTCCTTTTTTCCTTCTCACCCAATAAATTCAGCTCTCCTCATCCTTTAATGTGTCTGCATGCCTGATTTCTCCTGGTCATGATACAAGAACCTGGATTTAGGTAACTAAGGAGCAAAAATTCTGCATCCGCAACACAGGTTTAGGGTCTTCTATTTTAAAGGATCAGGGAAGCCCTCTAACAAGATGACATTTAGGCAGACTGGAATAGAGGAAGCCAACCATATAGATATCTGGGAGGAGAGAGTTCCAGCAGGGAATAGGTAGTACAGACTACAAGGTGAGACTATACTTGGCCTTTCTCTGGATAGGAACAAAACAGCAAGAGTGCAAGCAAATGTGGGTGATGAATCATAGGCAACAAAGAGACCAAAGATGCAGAAGGTCAGATGATATAGGGTCTTGTAGGTCACGGAAAGTAAGTACTTGGGATTTCATTCCCAGTGAGATGGGAAATCACTGGAAAACTTTGATCAGGATGTGATGTGATCTTATTTTTAAAAGGATCACTCTGGATGTTCCATTGAGAGCACACTGTAATACATAGGAGACAGCAAGAAGGCTTCTGCAAGTCTGGGGAAGTTCTCAAACCTGACTTGCATCAGAAGCACCTGTGATTTGTTAAATCACAGATTAATCAAACAAAAACCTGTACATGAATGCTCATAGCAGCTTTGCTCGTAACAGCTAAAAATTGGGAGCCCAGATGTCATCCTTGTACATCCATTCCGTGGAATACTACTCAGCAATAAAAAAGAAGAAACTATTTTGATAAATCTACAGAGAATTATGCTGACTGAAAAAAGCCAAACCCAAAAGCTGTCTGATTCCATTTATATAACTTGCTTGACATGACAAAATTATAAAAGTAGTCAACAGATTTCCTGGTTGCCAGGGGTTAGGGGTAGGGGCAGGGTAGGAGGAGAAAGGTTGACTATATCCCACCACACAAGGGATCCTTGTGGTGACAGATGTTCTTTCTTGACTTCATCAATGTCAATATCCTGATGCTGACCACAGCTTTGCAAGTGTGAAAGGAAAATAAGTCTTGGGACACTAAAATCACTAAGCTAAAGGGAAAAGTCAAGCTGGGAACTGCTTGGGACAAACCTGCCTTCCATTCTATTCAAAGTCATGCTTCTGTCCACTGAGATAAACATACATCTGATTGACTCATTTGGAAAGGCTAATCAGAAACTCAAAACAATACAACCATTTGTCTCTTATCTACCTGTGACCTGGAAGCCCCCTACCTCATTTCGAATTGTCCCACCTTCCTGGACCAAACCAATATTTATCTTACATATACTGATTGAAGTCTTGTGTCTCCCTAAAATGTATAAAAACAAGCTGTGCCCCAACCACCTTGGGCACATGCCGTGAGGACCTCCTGAGGCTGTGTCACAGGTGCGTGCACATCCTTAACTTTGGCAAAATAAACTTCCTAATTGAGATCTGTCTCCGATAATTGGGGTTCACACAAGATATTACTACTGGGGGAAACTGTAAAGGATACAGGGATCTTTCTGTATCATTTCTTACACTGTATACAACTCTACAATTTTCTCAAAATATGGTTAAAATAATGTTTGAGGAAATGAAACACACACAGACATACCTACATTGCTGGGCCTCATCACCAGTTTCTGATTCAGGTCTGGAGTAAGACTTGAAAATGTGCATTTTAACAAGTTTCCAGGTGAAGCTAGTCTGGGACCAGCTATGAAAACCATTAGTTTAGAAAATAATATCCTGGGGCAGGTATTGTTGTTCCTATCTTGTGGAAGGAACCTAAAGATTAAGTGACTTCAGCCAGGCGCGGTGGCTCACACCAATAATCCCAGCACTTTGGGAGGCAGAGGCAGGATAGCTTGAGCCCAGAAGTTTGAGACCTGCCTGGGCAACACAGAGGCCTTGTTCTCCCAATAAAAAAACCAAAAGTGATTTCACCAAAGGTTCTAGAACTGACAGGGCCAGGACTCAAATCAGGTCCTACCAGCTCAGTGTTTTTCCATAAGCTAATCAAGGTCAGGAATAATCTCAGTCATAACGACTCTCTAGTGTCTAACACAGAACAGAAATCAATAAATGCTTGAATTGTACTGTCCTAAAAACTAAAACTCATAAAATGTGGGAGCTTAAACATTTCACAAACTTTACAATATATATATACACACTAAACTGTGTAGTAGTCTCAGCTCTTAGGCTGTACCCTGAAGAAGTGCTTAAACTCTGTTCCTTAGCTTCCTTAGATGTGAGATCAGGGAGCTGGTTCCTTCCTAATTCTGGATGCCTTATTTTAAAATTTCTGAGGTTTTATAGACAGCTATAAGGTATGAAAGGAAAATAAATCTCAGGACCCCTCAAATCACTAAGCCAAAAGAAAAGTCAAGCTGGGAACTGTCAGGCCAACCTGCCTCCCACTTTATTCCTAAATGAGACAGCCACAAGGAAAAGAAGCTACATACCTCCCTCACAATTTGCCCACAGGAAATTCCTTGTGGACAAAGGATAGACAGAACTCAAAGTCATCCCTCTGAGACTCACCTGAGACACATGCATTATGATTGCTTCCTCTGCGCTATTTATGTAAAAAATGCAGACTCACTGAGCCAGACTAAATTGTGTATTCAGGCTGATCAAGGACTCAAAAGAATGCAACCTTTTGTCTAGGAAGCCCCCACTTCGAGTTGTCCCGCCTTACCAGACCAAACCAATGTACATCTTAGACATATTTATGTCTCATGTCTCCCTAAAATGTATAAAAGCAAACTACATACCCTGACCACCTTGGGCACACCGCCTCAGGACTTCCTGAGGCTGTGTCATGGGAGCATCCTTAACCTTGGCAAAATAAACTGTATAAATTGACTGAAACCTGTCTCAGACATTTGGCGTTCACAAAGGTAATCCTTAAAAGAACACAACCAGACCAGGCGTGGTGCCTCACACCCGTAAGCCCAGCACTTTGGGAGGCTGAGGTGGGCAGATCACAAGGTCAGAAGATCGAGACCATCCTGGCCAATACGGTGAAACCCCATCTCTACTAAAATACAAAATATTGGCCAGGTATAGTGGCATGCGCCTATAGTCCCAGCTACTCGGGAGACTGAGGCAGGGGAATCACTTGAACCAGGGAAGCGGAGGTTGCAGTGAACCGAAATCATATCACTGCACTCCAGCCTGGCGACAGAGCGGGACTCCATCTCAAAAAAAAAAAAAAAAAAAAAAAAAAACACAACCAGTTATGTTTACCATTCACATTACTATTTAAACAAAACAGATACCTGACACAGCTTTCTCAATTTCTGAAAATCCCAAGTGAGAAACAGAAGAAAAACGTATAAACAAAATACTAAAGTTCCCTGACAATGCACTTGGCAAAAAGGATTGGGGGGAACCACAAACTTAAGCAATTCCATGGAATTTTAATACTGCGCTCATTTTTCAGCAAAATTACACACGCCTAGATTCACAGAGATGCTGAAGCAATTACATTAAGTACTTACCAAACTGATTTCCTGCAGTTAGCTCTCAAGAATTCCACTTTAAAATCCCCTTATGCAACAAGACACCACAATAGTCTTCTACGTCTCCATGGCAAAAGTAACAAGCCTTGAGGAAATAGGCTTAAATAGCTAAGAGGGTTTTACATTAGAAATAAGAACTTTCTGGTGATGGCAGCTCCCAGCACCTGAGAGGGATTATAGTCATGATCATGCCTAAATACTGGATGCTTAAAATATTCAACCCAATAGGCTCTTTCCAAACTGTTTGTTTCAGGTTCTGCTTTCTTGTATTAGTAACAATGGCCAAACGTAGTAAATAATGCTATTTTGTTAGAAGAATGGAAAAAACTAAATAAAAGTAGGATTTAAATAGAGGTGAAGGTCCCAGGAAACCAGTATCTAGAACTGAAAACTAGTTTCCATTCATTAGCTGCCTTTCTTTCTACCAGAAAACAGTGCTACTATTCCATGTAGCTCTCCACGGGCTCTTGCCCAGCCAGCTCTAGTTTCCTAATATAACTGAGGGAAACTTTAGACTCACATTTAACCTACAAATAAATCACACAACTCTCCAGTGCCATTCCCATCCCCTAGCAACAGAGCCACCAGGACCTTTATTTCTTGCGCTCAGAACTTTAATGCAGAGGAGGAAGTGACAGTTTGGTTTGTCACAAACTGAGAACTATCTGTATTCTTACTACCTCGGAATACCCTAGAAGGAGTTATTAATTCACTGTAAAGGGAAACTGTAATCCATATGTTAGGTCAATGGGCAGGAATTAACATGGAAAATTTTTTTTATGTCATGATCCACCCACCTTTGTCTCCCAAAGTGCTAGGATTTACAAGTGTAAACAGCACCTAGGTACATACACAAATTCCCTGTTTTAAAAAAGTACCAAAAGGCTTAATTTTTACCTGATAATCCTAGCATGTTCAATTCAAAAAAGACTCAAGCATAACATTGTTAAAAACATTTATTCTGATACATTCTATCATAAGTTAGTACAAGTTCCACTCTGCTACAGATGCATCTGTGAAGAGCCTTGTGCCATCCAACTAGTGACTGAACGATGTCCCATCTCTTATCCAAGCCAGAGCACACATCTTCCATGCTGTCCGCTGATTGCCTCCAAATCCAGAAGACCAATTAATCCTTTATCCCCAAAGTAGGCTAAAATGTTTGTGAAGAGGAGAAAGAAATTAAATTCCAAAATAAAAATCTTCTACACATAACCTAAGACCTAGAAAATTTTATACATTTATGTTTGTTTCCTCATCTATCAAATTCAGAGTTATGAAAAGACAAGGATCAATCGCACCAAACAAATTAGACATACAGAACTGTATTAAAATACACTTTAGTTACTTCTGAGTGCAGTTACCTATCATAAACAAAAACAAAAATGTGAGCAGACACAAAATGAAGTCAATCAAAAGGAAAACGATTACTGATTTCCATTAACAGGTAAGCCTGATAAACCCAGAAAACAAAGCTATCTCATTATTAGATGCAACATCAGTAATACTAAAATAACATTTATTGAATGGTTTCTGTGCATTAGACACTGAGGAAAGTTCATAACTCCCAACTACGATCCCTATTTTAATGTGGAAATCGAGGATCTGAGATAATTATATCATTTAAGAGGGTAGAGTGGGATGTGGCCTAAGTGCTCTTACAACCATTAGGTTCCTAGGGAGCAATTAGCCTCCACTTCCACCTCAACTAACTCTTACCCCAAACATTCTAGTCACTAAGAAGCCCAACTCCCAAATCATTTGCTGACTCCAATAGAGTCTAAGAAGGAGCAAAGAGATGGTTTCATTTCTAAATCCGGCTGCTTAAAAATGTGGCCCATTGAATAAAACTGCATTATTAAATGACAATGACAGTTTTGTAGTTTATTTTTAAAAAATATTTTCAGCCAAACTGAAAAGCGCAGTGAAAGGCGCAGTGGCTCACGCCTGTAATCCCAGCACTTTGGGAGGCCAAGGCGGGTGGATCACGAAGCCAGGAGATCAAGACTGTCCTGGCTAACACTGTGAAATCCCGTCTCTACTAAAAATACAAAAAAAATAAATTAGCCGGGCGTGGTGGTGGGCGCCTGTAATCCCAGCTACTCGGGAGGCTGAGGCAGGAGAACAGCATGAACCCAGGAGGCGGAGCTTGCAGTGAGCCAAGATCACGCCACTGCACTCCAGCCTGGGTGACAGGGCGAGACTCCGTCGCAAAAAAAAAAAACAAAAAAAGAAATTTCCCTGTGCCTAAGAAGAAAACACACATCTATTTCCAATTTTCATTGTGTATTAAAATCTCCCCTTAAACTCTTAAGTATTTTTGCACACAGTGAAAATATAAAAATAAATTACTGACCAGGCATGATAGCTCATGCCTGTAATCTCAGCACTTTGGAGGCTGAGGCGGGTGGATCGCCTGAGCCCACGAGTACGAAACCAGCCTTGGAAACATGGTGAAACCCTGTCTCTTAAAAAAAAAAAAAAAAAAAAAAGGCTGGGCGCAGTGGCTCATGCCTGTAATCCCAGCACTTTGGGAGGCCAAGGCGAGTGGATCACGAGGTCAGGAGATCGCGACCATCCTGGCTAACATGGTGAAACCCCGTCTCTACCAAAAACACACACACAAAAATTAGCTGGGCATTGTGGCAGGCACCTGTAGTCCCAGCTACTCGGCAGGAGAATACAGTGAACCCGGGTGGCGGAGGTTGCAGTGAGTCGAGATCGCACCACTGCACTCCAGCTTGGGCAACACAGATCGAGACTCCATCTCAAAAAAAAAAAAAAAAAACCAGCCTGACCAACATGGGGAAATCCTGTCTCCACTAAAAAAAAAAAAAAAAAAAAAATTAGCCGGGCTTCATGGTGCACGCCTGTAATCCCAGCTACTCAGGAGGCTGACGCAGGAGAATCGCTTGAATCTGGGAGGTAGAGGCTGCAGTGTGCCGAGATTGGGCCATTGCACTCCAGCCTGGGCAACAGAGCAAGACTCCAAATCCAAAAAAAAAAAAAGCCAGGCGTGGTAACGCGTGCCTGCTGTCCCGGCTACTCGGGAGGCTAAGGTGGGAGGACAACCTGAGCTCAGGAGGTCAAGGCTGCAGTAAGCCATGACTGTGCCACTGCACTCCAGCCTGGGTGACAGAAGAAAACACACAAAAGAAGATCTATAAAGGTCTCTTCTTCAATGGTAATGGGCAGCAAAAATATAAAAAGGAAATTTTGCTCAGCCTTATGCAGATAATGGAAATGATTCTCTTAACCTTGATATTCACATATTTTGCCTAAATATTTTACTAAAACACTGCCCCTTATATATTAAAGGACTTTTGAATAAGGTATTCATGTCAACCAACATTTGCTGACCACATACAATGAGCCATCCTGGGTGAAAGAGGATACTAAGATGAAAGTGGTCCTAATCTCAAAGAACCCAACAACTTGGCAAGGGAAACAAACTAGTAGATCCTTAACTGTATTATTTACATAAGTATTATATACACAATAAATATATGTAGAAACAATAGACTTTATATTAATAAACAAATTTTATGTTAATAAAAACCATAGCAGGTATAATTCCGTTCCTTTCATAGTACAGATCAGGCAGCTCAGATCTCTCTAGTTACTCTTCCCAGTGCGGGGAGCACAGTACATGAAATTCCTTAACTGAGTAACCCTTTGCAGGCAGTCACTCAATTCTTTCCTAAAACACAAATGCCTCTGGAAGGAAACCAGAAGATGTTCTTAATGACAGCAAAGATCAAGAGGGTTAGCACCAGGAAGGAGAGAAGCCTCAAAAAAGGACAACAGAAAGACACATTCTCTCCCCACTTCTGTATCCTAAATCACCTAGGGCACAAAAAAATGTTACTTCCCAGCATGCTGGTCCAGCCTAAAATTTGTACAAGATGCGATGCTTTCTCAATTCCTGTCCAAAGGACCACCAAGATGGCCAGGTGCTGTGGCTCATGCTTGTCATCCTAGCACCTTGGGAGGCCAGGTGGGAGGATTGTTTTTTGAGCCCAGAAGTTCAAGACCAGACTGGGCAACACAGTGAGACCCTGTCTCTACAAAAAAAAACTAAAATAAAATATAAAAAACCCACAGAAGACCATCAAGAGATGAGGGTCATTAAGTTAATTCAATACTTGTTGAGCAATTACTTTAGGTGCTTATGAGACAAAATATATTATAGCTACAAGGCAGAGAATGACAGATACAAAAGGATACTACGGAGCTGGACACAGTGGCCCATGCCTATAATCTCAGCACTTGATCCCAGGAGTTTGAGACCAGACTAGGCAATATGGTGAGATTCTGCCTCTATAAAAATTAAAAAGAAAAAAAGAAAACTATGGAAACACAAAAAACAGAATAGTTTTAGCTAGGAGGAAAGAAGGAAGAGATTTACGGAAGGGGCAACATTTGAGATTAGGCTTTTCTAGAAGCAGATTTCCATCCAGTGGAAACTAAGGGGAAAAAGCATTCCAGGCTGACGGAGCACAAGCATAGGGGCAAAGGCATAAAAATATATATAGTTTATTCTGGGACTTAGCATGCAGTATCATATAGCTAGAGCACTGTTTTCATAGGATAAGGAAATGGGGATAAAAAAGATGACACTGAAAAGATTAAAAATTATTATTAATAGTTTACTGGTCACATATTACTTGACAAGTACTAATACTTTATATATAATATTCTTATTCAATGCTCATGGCTACCTTATTATGTAGGTATTATTATCCCCAACTGATAAAAAGGGGAAATGAAGCTTAGAAAGGTTAATGGTTTCTTGGAGAAAGGTATTTGATGATAATTTCCAGTACCTGGAAAATGCCACACAGCTTGACTCAGTAGTTCTCTCTCATGCTTCCCAAGGTAAGCTTTCTCTAAGGAAATAACTGGTCTAAGGCCAAGGCCACTCAACTAGTAGGCAGCAGATATATTGCCTCAATCCCTATTTTACAGAAAAGGAAACAATAGATCAAAGAATAAGGGCTAAGAAAAAAGGACTTAGTGGGGAATCTCTGAAAGCAGTTTCTAAAAGTCATGCCATAAACAGTTAAAGGAAGAGAGGGAGGAGAGGAAGGTAGTGCGTGAAGATCATTCGTTGAAAAACTTTATCCGGGAAAACAGAATAACTGCAGAAGTGAACAATTTGAAGGCATATATTGTAGTACCCTTTGAGAATAAAAAAGACCTTCCTCTGAAAAAGAAAAGAGCAGCAAGGCAGATGTGGTGGAGCAAATTCATATCAGATGGCATTGTGCTAAGTAAAGGAAGAGGTAAATTACTTGGGGAAGGCCACATGGACCCAGTGGAAAGAATGTGAGCTTTGGAAATAGAACATATTCCACCACCTACTGACTGTATAACCTGCTCTGAAGTGACAACTAGACACATTGTGTAAAAAGCACCTAAAGCAGTGGCTGACACATTGTAGGTGATAGTGAATAACGTATTTTCTGCCCAATCTAGAAAAACGTGGCTTACAGTAAAAGTTCGAAGAAAATGAATGAAGCCCTAGAATAGTCAGTGAAAAGTCTGTGAGGGCAACCCACAAGAGATGTGTGAGACAGGATCAAGCAGAAATCCGATTCACTAGTGTGCAGTAGTCATGATCATCATAGTGCCACAAGTATCAGTCCTTCCTCCAGAGCAAACCTGCCTGTTTGAGATTATACGTATACATACAATTTTCACAAGTATGCACATATATGCATACATGTGTATATGAGTATGTATACTGTGTGTGTGAAGTTTTCACGAGTGCTTACACATACCAGCAAGATCATTTCCGAGAAAGGAATTTGACAGTCAAGAGCCATAAATGTTCATATACTTTATTAATCCCATGACAATTTATAAGGAAATCAAAATCTATGAAAGCTATGTATACACAAATGTTAATTATTTACTTTTTTTCTTTTTTTTGGTAGAGTTGGGTCTCGCTATGTTGCCCAGGCTGGTCTTGAACTCCTAGCCTCAAGCAATCCTCCCACGATCTTCCCACCTTGGCTTTCCAAAGTGCTGAGACTGCAGGTGTGAGCCACCACACCCTGCCCAAATGTTAATTATATTGTTGTATAAAATACTTAAAAATTGAAAAACCTAAGTAAACCACAACTGGAAAATACATGGGATAGCAACTCAAATTTTAAGTGAAAACAAAATCCTGCATACCCTTGTCAGAATGATATAAAAGGTTGTATTCATCTGAATGAGGATAAGATGGGAATACGGGAAATTTAAAACAGTTCGCATTTTAAAGTGGTAGGATAATAAATTCTTTTTCTGTTAAAATGTGTTTCATTGTAGTTATAACATGGTACAGTAAATACAAATTAGGAGGGGGAAGAGAAAGTAGTTGCAGTTTTCCAATAACCCAAAACTATACTGACTGATAAAGCTCCATTTCAAGGCCTGCCACTATTACTCTCTTACATCTTAGTGATTCAGTACTACTGTATGAACATTTGCCCTGAAATGTTTAAGAGCAGTACCTCAAAACAGTTGGTTCAGGCATTCCAGGATCTGCACCCCTCTTAAATCCTGAATCAAGGAAGACAGAAGAGAAAAAAGTATTAATTAAACCCCAAGCAGACAAAACATTTACAATCAAGACTTTCTCTTCTTTGTAATCAAACCTAGGATAGCTAGAATGATATCTACACCAACCAGCACTATCTAAATTTATCTGCACTACAGAAGTCTCCAATCTTCATTAGAGTATGAAATTGTGTCCAGGACTAATCAGTAGGAAGAACAAGCTATCTTATTCCTTTCTTTTTGAGACAGAGTCTCACTCTGTCACCCAGGCTGGAGTGTTGTGGCATGATCTCGACTCACTGCAACCTCTGTCACCTCTTCCTCCCAGGCTCAAGCTGTTCTCCTGTCTCAGCCTCCTGAGTAGCTAGGATTACAGGCACGCGCTACCACGCTCAGCTAAATTTTTTTGTATTTTTAGTAGAGACAGGATCTCACTATGTTGGCCAGGCTGGTCTCAAACTCCTGACCTCAAATGATCCACCTGCCTCGGCTTTCCAAAGTGCTGGGATTACAGGTGTGAACCACCATGCCCAGACAAAAACAAACAACTTTCTCAGTGAGCCACTGCACACGGTCATTATATACACAATTGGCACAGTTGCCCTTAGCATGTTCTATCTTTCATTATTAGTCATTTACCCAGAAATAAGATACCACAACTCCAAAATTACACTGGATGAAAGACTATGAAGAGCAAAATGATTTTTGGAAAAACACATAACCAAGGTTTTAAATTTTTTTAGAGACAAGGTTTCACTACATTGCCGAGGCTGGTCTTGAACTCCTGGGCTCAAGTGCTCAGCCTCCTCAGCCTCCCAAAGTGCTGGGATTACAGTGAACCACCATGCCTGGAGGAAAAACTACTGAACTTTTTAAAAAACACAACTGAGGATATTTTATCCCTCATAAACCTCTCTTTTATAAAACAAAGACCAATGATAGAAAAGGGACAGGGTGGAGGGTGGGGGACGGCAGGGGATGGATCATCCAATACTTATTATTTAACAACCTAATTAAATCAACTCTTTACAAGTATGGTTATCTTTTACCATTTAAAATATATTTATAAATTAAGCTGATGACATATATGCTCACTTGCTGAAGTAACTGATTAAGTTAGGGAGGTTTCAAGAACTATGAGGGGTCTGCAATTTTATCTTATTTAAAAGATAACAAAAAATAGTATGTGTAATAGGGAATAAAAGTTAATATTTTTTTAAAAATCTTCTGCGATTTAGACCATTAAAATAAATAAATAAAAGATAACAAACTGGCCTGCCAGTTTCACAGATGTTGGTATACACTTTTTTTTTTTTTTTTTTTGAGAAGGAGTCTCGCTCTGTCGTCAGTCTGGAGTGTAGTGGTACAATCTCAGCTCACTGCAACCTCCGCCTCCTCCCGGGTTCAAGCTATTCTCCTGCCTCAGCCTTCCGAGTAGCTTGGGATTACAGGCATGCACCACTACGCCCAGCTAATTTTTGTATTTTCAGTAGAGACGGGGTTTATGCATGTTGGTCAGGCTGGTCTCAAACTCCTGATCTCTGGTGATCCACCCGCCTCAGCCTCCCAAAGTGCTGGGATGACAGGCGTGAGCCACTGCACCCAGCTGGTATAGAGAATATTCTAAGTCAGAAACAAAGAACACTTTATTACTTCCAGCAACAGACTGTGAGAGTATCATCATTTTTGCTTCAGTTCCTCAACTCCCAATTTCCATGCAAAGAGGTCCGGATGACACCTGCACATGTAGTGGATTGCACTGCAGGATATTAACTGGAGTTTAGGGAACCAGAATCTTTTATAATGGGCTGCAAGCGCATCACCCTTTGCTCTGTCTGGAGGTACTATTTTCCAAGGCTGTTTGTTCTACAAACGCCCTCAAAAGATAACATGAAACAAAGGGTCATCAGAGCCTCTGCTTATAAGATGTGCAGAAATGCGAGAGACCATGGAGAATTGCCTTCCAACAAGTGGCTAATTAAAACCTTGTTAGTAGATATCCAGACAGATTCTCTATTATCGTGTCACTGCTTGTCATATTTTACAGCACTATACTACCCAAAGCACTGAAAGTTATGACTGAACCTAAATTACATACAAAGTTAAATCTGCAATTGCTGGTTTTAGTGAGAGTTGAGGTGGAGGAAGTAAAACAACAACCTGGAGCCAGGTGTGGTGGCTCATTCCTATAATCCCAGCACTTTGGGAGGCCAAGATCGGAAGATTACTTGAAGCCAGAAGTTCAAGACCAGCCTAGGTAACACAGCAAGCCCCTGTCTCTATTTCAACGTGGGAACTGGTTTAGACATAAAATTAAATATACAGCATAAGGGAAAAGACAATGATAAACAAGTACTGGAAAGACAACCGTAACACCAATCTCACAGAACTTGAATTGAATGTTGGGGTGAAAATCACCATAATGGTAGTCCCAGGAAGGGAAGATAGCCAGTGTGCATAAAAAGAAAAATAAACTGTAGTATGGAAAAGGAATGCATTATCAACTCTTAGACGAAAGCCCCGGCATGTAGATTGCAGCAACCAGCTATAGCTTTCTAGCAATAGAAATGGAATCTCAAAACAGGGAGGAGGAGGGAACAGTAGATGAAAAGACTTACAGAGAAGCAAAGAACCACAGGAACACAAAAAGCAAGAGAGAACCACAGGAACACAAAAAGCAAGAGCATGCTAAAACAGGACCTCGCATACACAATGAAAACAGAAGGTGGCACAAAGAAGGGGAAGAATCAAGCTTCCACACCTCTCTTAGCTAAAAGGAGAGCTAGTCTCAGTGTTTGACCAGCCAGAGTAGGCCCTTCTATCAGTAACTGAAAGAAGTGGGTGGGGGGAGGTGCTGCAAGAATAGTGGGGACAACACAACTGTCATATTTAATCCTTGGTACCCACACAAAGTCACTAAAATCTAGAAAAGCAATGTTTTTTTAAAAAAAATTGCACCCAGAATAAGGTGCAATCTTTTTAAGTTCTATAATCCCAGGTTATAGCTGGCTTGCAACTCATGGAGAAATAGAAACCACAGCTGCTTAATTAGAGTGTACTTTATCTTATACAATGCATGACACCTAAATTAAATAGGAAGCAGCACCTTGTTAAAATCACAGCATTTTAAAATGTGAAACTGAGTTTTAGAATTGTCAAACTATATGATCAAACTGACACAGCTGGGATGAAAAACCTGCTCTTTCCCTTTCACGGTACTGCCTGAGTGGGGCAGTAAAATTAACAAAAAAAAACTACTGGCTGGACACGGTGATTCACACTTGTAATCCCAGCCCTTTGGGAGGCCGCGCGCAGGGCGGGGGCCGGCGAGAGGGGCGGTAGCTAACTGGAGGCCAGAAGTTTGAGACCAGACTGGTCAACATAGCAAAATCCCGTCTCTACTAAAATTATAAAAATTAGTCGCGAGAGGTGGCTGCAAGTCTGTAATCCCAGCTACTCGGGAGGCTAATGGTGGAAGGATCGCTTGATCCCAAGAGGCAGGATTGCGGTGGGCAGAGATCGCGCCACTACACTCCAGCCTGGGCACAGAGCGAGACTATGTCTCAAAAAAAAAAAAAAAGGAAAAAAAAAAAAGAGAAAAGAAAAAAACTACAGAATAGGTCCCAGTCTGCAGCCCTAACTGAAAAATATTAACAAATCTTTGCAGTAAGTGACGGAGCCGGTGGCACGAGCCTATCTAGTCCCAGCTACTTGAGAGACTGAGCTCCGTGGAAGGATCGCTAGAGCACAGTGGGCGGAGGTTGCAATAAGCCGTGATAGTGCCACTGCACTCCAGTCTGGGTTGATAGAGCGAGACTGTCTCAAAAACAAATACAAAAACAAACAAACAAAAAAAACCCAAATCCTTTAAGTACCCTATAGTGGTTAAGACTATGGGCTCTGATGCCCCACTGCCTGAGCCCATAATTCCCTCAGTCAGCATAGCTGCGCGACCTTGGCAAAAATTTCTCTACGGCTGTTTCCTCACCTGTAAAATGGGGGCAGTAATAGAAATCATCCAAACCCTTCATTGTACAGGTAAGAAAGCAGAGGCATCCAACGATTATTATTATAATCATGCTTTCATGGCAGTGGTACTTTCACGAGGGGGTCTAGATTCCCAGAACAGGCCTCTTTCCATTTAGGACCACATGGAGAGGTGAGGTCAAACACCCCGAGAACCCACCTAGTGCTAAAGAGTGCATTAGTCGCTTTCACATCCACTGGGGTCATCCAACCCTCCCAGCAATCCCGAGAAGTATGACCTCCACTTTAAGGATGCAAAAATAGAAAAGGAGGGATTGCAAGACTGGTTAAAGACCATGCAACTATAAAGCGACGGAACGGGAACTTGAACTCAGGTTAGATCGGCCCCACTTGACCAGACAGCCTCAGGGGCCGTGCACGGCGGTGTCCCCTGTTTTTCTCTCCCTCCCTCGATGGCCAAAAATGGGACAGCAGTCTCCGCCACCCTCTTCCCTCCAGTCACTTTCCCGGTTCTTCTCCTACTGACCCAGGTAAATCACAAGAGGGATAAAGCCCCAGCGGATGGCAAACTGGCCCCCCTTGAAGAGCTGCTGCAGTCTCTGCTTGGCCTCCTTGCTCAGCTTCACCATAGCGACGGCCGCGTGGCGTAGGGAGAACCCCTTACTGCAACCACCTCTTCGGGAATCCGCAAGGGAAAAGAAGTGCGCAGGCGCCACACACGGCCTTTACGGCAGGAGTCGTGAGCGTCGCCAGTAGAGGTCGTAATTCATCACCTTTAACCTTCGCTGCTCTTCCGCCGCGCTACCAGTAGTAGGCGCATGCGTGGTTGCGATCATGGCCGGTTGTAACTTTGCTTTTCTGTTACCCATGCTTAAAGCGCATCTTCAGGTTTTTCTTCCTTGACATAGAAGGAACATTAATTAAATTCAGAGGGACTGGATTTTAGTCCCAACTCTTATTCTGACTGGCCATGTAACCGTGAACAAGTTATTTAACTTCTCAGAATCAGGTTGTTTGTTCAAACCTGAGGTTGAACTGCAAGAAAGGTTACGAAGTGACACTCAGTAGGCCCCGAATCCATGTTTTCTTTGATCCCAATCTTTTTTAAATAAATTTTTTTTAATTACTTGCCAACATTTTAGAATTTGGGAAATCTCACATGAAATTCTGGACTTTTGAAGCTGAGAAATTCCATTGCAACAATCAAGGAGACTACATAGGAAATGACGCTTCTGTTTGGCCATCTTGCCCTCATTGGTTTAGAATGGCAGCGGTTCTCAACCCTGGCTGCACATTAGAATCAGTTTAGAAGAGGTAAAATCATACTCATGCTGGAACTAGAACTCCTAGAAATTCTGATGAGTTTGGGGCTGGGAACTGGCCATTGATCTGCCTTTGAAGTTCCCCAAGTGATTCCCAACCGCTGATGTAATAAATTTCTGGCTGCTGTCATATTTGAGGTTTGACCCCCTAGGTCTAAGATTTAATTGATTTTTAAGGCTGCACAACATTTCTAAGGCTTTGACTTTTAAGACTTTCCTGCCTCACTCTGAAGGTACATAGTAGTTTTCTGTGCCCAGTGGCTGTGCTCCTAAAAATTTCCCCTTGCTAACCTCTGTGGCTTGCGCCTGTAATTCTGGCTATTTGGGAGGCTGAGGCCAGAGGACCACCTGAGTTTGATGCTGCAGTGAGCTGTGATTGGGTCACTCAATGTAACCTCCCAATGGGTTCACCTTGCCCGCTGCCTGGACAGAGCCGATTCATCAACACAGGGGAATTACAATAAAGAGTAATTCACGCAGAGCTGGCTGTGCGGGAGACCAGATTTTTGTTATTACTCAAATCAGTATCCCATAGCATTTGGGGATCAGAGTTTTTAAGGACAATTTGGTGCGTGGGGAGACAGCCAGTAAGTCGGAAGTGCTGACTGGTTGGGTCAGAGGTGAACTCACAGGGAGTGGTAGCTGTCTTGTACTGGATCAATTCCTGGGTTGGGGCCACGAGATCAGATGAGCCAGTTTGCCAATCTGGGTGGTGCCAGCTGATCCATTTTGCAGGCTCTACAAAATATCTCAAGCACTGATGTTAGGCTTTACAGTAGTGTTATTTCCAGGAGCAATTTGGGAAGGGTCAGAATCTTAGTTCCTGGGTTGGGACCACAAGATCAGATGTGCCAGTTTACCGATCTGGGTGGTGCCAGCTGATCCATTTCGCGGGGTCTGCAAAATATCTCAAACACTGCGTTAGACTTTACAATAGTGTTGTTATCCCCAGGAGCAATTTGAGGAGGGTCAGAATCTTGTAGCCTCCAGCTGCATGACTCCTAAACCATAATGTCTAATCTTTTGGCTACTCTGTTAGCCTATATACCAAAACCTGCAATGCACCCCCTGAAACTAAAGTAAAAGTTGGAAAGAAAAAAAGAAGAAATAGTTTCTGTTTTGGTGGAGCTCAGATAACAGCAAGGGACAATATAATGACTAAAAGCACAAACCAACTGTGTGATCTTTCATCAATTATTTAATATCTCTGAATCTCAGTTTCCTTATCTGTAAAATGAAGCCTACTATATATATTTAAATCCTTGCAAGAATTAGTAAAATAAGCTATAATGCAATGCAATCTTATAAGTTCCTGTAAGGATTAAAAGAATATTTTTTAGGCAAGAAGGGGATTTGTTTTAGGAAAGGGCTGTTATCGTCTTTGTTTTAAGCTAAAAACTGAAAGTTCCTTCCAAAGTTAGTTCAGCCTATGCCCAGGAGTGAACAAGAACAGTTTGGAGGTTAGAAGCAAGATGGAGTTGGTGAGGTCAGATGTCTTTTGCCATCTCAGTTATAATTTTACAGTGGCAGTTTCATCACTACAATCCAGCCTGGGAAACAAGAGTGAGACCACGTCTTTAAAAACAAGAAAAAAAATTCCCCTCGCATTATGGTATTCTTCTGCTAGGCTCATCATCATTAATAATAACAACCTGTGTCTACTATGTCTGTCACTGTGTTAAGTGCTGAAAAATAGTTCTTTTAATCCTTACAGGAATTTGTAAGATTGCACTGCATTATAGCTTATTTTACTAATTCTTAGTAAGGATATATATAGCTTCATTCTACAGATAAGAAAACTGAGATTCAGCGATATTAAATAATTGATCAAAGATCACACAGTTGGTTGCTGTTAGTCATTATATTGTCCCTTGCTGTTACCCGAGCTCCTCCAAAACAGAAGCTATTTCTTTTTTTTTTTTTTTTTTTTTTTTTTTCCAACTTTTACTTTAGTTTCAGGGCGTGCGTGTGCAGGTTTGGTATATGAGTAAATTGCATGTTGCAGGGGTTTGGTGTACAGATTATTTTTTCACCCAGGCAATAAGCATAGTACCTGATAGGTAGTTTTTGGATCCTCACCCTCTTCCCACCCTCAAGTAGGCTGCCGTGTACATTGCTCCCTTCTTAGTGTCCATGTATTCAATGCAGAAACTGTTTCTTTCTCATCTTTTAAATTCAAATACCTGATACACAGTAAGAATGCAGTGAATGTGGCACTGTCCTGCCAGTTGGGCTAAAAATACCAGTCATTTGCCTTTCTCAAACATTCATTGAGCCTTGTTATATGCCAGGCACTAGAGATATAAGATTTTTTTTTTAACTGCCCTTAAGAATATCATGGTTGAATGGAGAAACATGAGCAAACAGATAATTCCAATGTAATGTGAATATATATACTAAGTCCCACAATAAAGTTATGCTCAAAATTTGACAGAAAGGCAGAAGAAAGACAACTAACACTGCCTAGAGGAGTCAGGAAACTTTTGAGGAACCCCACGCAGTTAAAACTAGAGAGAGGAGTAAATTTGAAAACCATTAAGAAGGTGAACTCAGCAGGACTTGTTGGCCAAATGAATATGAAAGGCAACATTGAAAGAGGTAGTCAAGGATGACTGTCAAGTTTTGAGCTTGTGTAACACACTGAGTTAATCTTATTCCTTGACCTCCACAAAGTCTAAATTATGTAGATTTGATCCAGGACAGGTGAGCCCCAAAGTGGGTCTTAGCCTGTGGGTTCTTGGCTTTACCCAGGGAAGAATTCAAGGCCAAGCTGGTGGTAAAAGAAAACAGCTTTATTAAAGAGGTGTTACAGCTCCACGACTGCTCCTGCAGAAATAGCAGCTCAGGGCAGTTTTACAGTCATATTTATACCTACTTTTAATTACATGTAGAATAAGGGACAGTTTATGCAGTAATTTCTAGGGAAAGGGTACTAACTTTTGGGTTGTCAGGTCACTGCCATGGAAAGGGGTGGTAGCTCCCCAGTGTTACCAGGGCAATGGTAAACTGACATGGCACATGGCACACTGGGAGGCATGACTTATGGAAAACTGCTTCCACCCTGTCCCTGTTTTAGCTAGTCCTCAATTTTGTCCAGTGTCCGAGCCCTGCCTCTGGAGCTCAGTCCTGCCTCCTACCTCACAATAGAGATTCACCTCTACAGTAATTCCCACACATAGAGTTGGAAATGGAGACAACATCATAATGGCCAAAGGTATGTTATATTCCTTGGATACATTTCTTATTGAAGGAAAAAAGGTTGAGAACCTCTCTTCTATTCTTGATGTGCCCTCCTAGTTCAGGCCCTTATAGCCTAAACTATAATAGCTGGAAGCTATCTGGTGTACCAGCCTCTAGTCTCCACCTTTGCTATATACTGTATACAGTATAGTTAAGATCAGGCTTAAGTCATTGCTCTGCTCATGTCACTCCCCTTTTCAAACACCTCCAGTGAGTTACCAAGGGCTACCTCCCTAAATCTGTTTATCTTCTGAAAATAAGTGTACTTTAAAGATCTTTGCAAATTTTAGAGTATTAGATACATAGTAAGTAATATCATAGTCAATGATAAAAGATAGTACCCAGAAAATGCTAAATGAGTGGAATCAACAAAAAAACATTAAATGTGTTAAGAGGAGAGAGCTAACCTTGTGAGCTGAAATATTCAGGAAAAACTTCACAGAGAGCATAGTTGGTCCTGATGAGTGTTTACAGGTCCAGAAACTCACCTTTATCTGACTGAGACAAGATTGAGGTAGGAGGCAGGACTTGATTCCAGAGGTGGGGCTTGAACTCTAGACCAGATTGAAGACTAACTTGAAACAGGGAAGTTGAGGCAAAATCTCCTCTCCATAAGACATGCCCACAAGTACCATGTCAGTTTACCATTGCTATAGCAACACCTGGAAGTCACCTCCCCTTTCTGTGGCAATAACCCAGAAGTACCACCTTCTTTTCTAGAAACTTCTGAATATCCACCCCTTAATTTTGCATATAATTAAAACTGGGTATAAATATTACTGTGAAACTGCTCCTGAGCTGCTACTCTGGGCATGCTGCCTGTGGATTGGCCCTTCTGTGGAAGGAGCAATACCTCTGCTGCTCCTGTACACTGCTGCTTCAGTGGTAGTTGCTGTCTAAAACTATCAGCTCACTCTTGACTTCTTTACTGTGTGAAGCCAAAAACCCTCTTGGGCTAAGCTCCAATTTGGGGGCTTGTGTGCCCTACATCAAGATGGTCTCCTTTCCTTCAGCCTTGACCCTCCAGTTTCCAGTTTTGCCTCTAAACTTAATGTCCCGGAAAAAGAAAAAGAAAAAGAAAGAAAGAGAAAGAGAAAGGGAAGGAAGGGAGGAACAGAGGGAGGGAGGGAGGGAGGGAAGAAGGAAGGAAGGAAGGAAGGAAGGAAGGAAGGAAGGAAG
>NW_012101366.1:5740196-5747348 GCF_000951045.1 Mandrillus leucophaeus
AAGCAATTCCTATATTAGAAATAACAATAATGAAATTATGATATATTTGTTGTTAATATGTGCATAGAAAGAAATCTAGAAAAAAATGTACTCTAAACTGTCAGTAGGAGTAATTATCTCAGGAGATGAGGAAGGGAATTACTGGAGATCTTTATATATGTATATATACTTTATATATACACATATATATACACACATACCCACACACATATGTATCTAGATAAATGTATATATTTATAATGTGTTCATTGCTTTTTATAATGAGCATATATGATTTGTCATCAGAAATAAAAAACAATAAAGGTAGATAGATCTTTAAACCAAATAAAACCTTCCAAGGGCTCTTTATTGTCTTTAGGACAAAAGATCAAAATCCATTTACAACCTCCATGGTCCCTGAAGGCACCATGCAGTCTCATCTCTGCTGTTACCTCTGCCAGAAATGCCTTCCCATACCCCTTGCTTTTTATGATTCACTCAAGTATCTCCTCCAAGATGTCATCCTTGACCTGCCCCTAACCCTGCACCCCAGCCTAGAGCAAATTGACCACTTCCTCCATGGTGATTCCTACTCTATATTATTCTCGCTACCATCTCAAGCTAACTTAGCTACTTGACTATCTCCCCCAAGTAAACTACAGATAGAGACTCTGTCTCATTCATTTCATATCCCCGTTGACTCTGTATGTAACACTTGTGGAACTGGTGAATGAATTTCATCAGAAACTAACAGCCTTAGTTTACCATGCTACTTAATCTTCCATAAAGTGGGTATCTAAAATGCTTATTTGTAACTGTACCCTTAGAGATATCCTGAGAATAAAACTGGCATTCTTCATTCTGGTGGGCAAGAACACTCAGGCAACCAATTATAGTGTTAACTTCCCGGGTGTTTACTAGTAGTATATGATGCACTGTGTTAAGGCCTCACATGCATTACCTCATGGAATCTTCACAGCCCTGTGAGGCAGGGGCTGTATTATCATTCTCATTTTATAGATGAGGAACTGAGGCATGGGAAGGTGAAGTAAATTTGTTTTGTCCAAGGTCATGTAGCTAGCTAGTAAGTGGTAAAGACAGAATGGAAACTCTGGCGGTCTTACTGCAGAACCTCAATGTTAACCATAACACTATTTTGCCTATAGGTGAGAAATAAGCATAGAAATAGAAGACAAACCTTTGTATGTTCTCAAAGAATATTTTCCTTTAGCTGCGATAGATAAGAGATCTGTTTTTCACAGTACTATAGTGGCACATATGATTAGACCAAAAGCTGGCTGGGAACCTAAGGGGTGGGTGCTGACTACCTGAACCAATCAGATCCACTCTAAGTGAGATTTGTACTCAAGATAGAAAGAAATACGTTTGACTGAAGCTAGTTCGACAGATAGACGAGAATACGTGAAGCAATAGAATCCACCGTGGGTAGAGAATACTGAGTTATAGTGATATCAAAGCACAAGGATAGAGAATAATGTGCTTTCTGGGCAGCAAGATAATTCCACCCTAGAATTTGCTATATGCTGAGCAACCTTTCACTCCCCGGCTATGTTCCAAAGTTGGTAAGTCTGGCTGTGACATCATTCTTGGGAGTTTTTTTGGTTTTGTTTTTTGTTTTTTGTTTTTGAGACAGAATCTCACCCAGGCTGGAGTGCAGTGGCGCGATCTGGGCTCACTGCAACCTCCACCTCCCAGGTTCTAGCTATTCTCCTGCCTCAGCCTCCTGAGCATCTGGGATTAAGGCACACACCATCACGCCTGGCTAATTTTTGTATTTTTAGTAGAGATGGGGTTTCACCATGTTGGCAAGGCTAGTCTTGAACTCCTGACCACAGGTGATCTGCCCACCTCGGCCTCCCAAAGTGCTGGGATTACAGGTGTGAGCCACCATGCCCAGCCAATTCCTGTTTTTTTGATGTAGAGAAAAGTAGAATTTATCTACTAGTACATCAAGTATTGAATATGTAATTAAGTACATTATAACCCCATGGTCTCTGCTAATTATAAAATAACAGAAGAGAGGTGAAGGCATCAAGGTGAGAAATCCAGGTGGGGAATCAACTGTCAGGATTTCACTAGCACTATCCAAGGAAAAGATGCTACCAGTTCTGTTGTATTGTTTTAAAAAATACGGCTGGGCACGGAGGCTCCCACCAGCAATTCCAGCACTTTGGGAGGCCAAGGCAGGTGGATCACCTGAGGTCAGGAGTTCAAGACCAACCTGGCCAACACAGCAAAAACCCATCTTTACTACAAAAAATAAATAAATAAATAAATAAATAATACAAAAATTAGCCAGGCATAGTGGCAGGTGCCTGTAATCCCAGCTACTCAGGAGGCTGAGGCAGGGAGAACTGCTTGAACCCAGGAGGCAGAGGTTGCAGTGAGCCAAGATCGTGCCATTGCACTCCAGTCTTGGCGACAAAGTGAGACTGTCTCAAAAAAACAAAACAAAACAAACAAAAAAATAACAACAACAACAACAAAAAACACTTCTAGAGAGGATAAAATAGTTGAACTCTTTAGGTGGTAAGGAAAAAAGAAACCTGGAGAAATATGGCTGGATATTTCTGACTGCACAGACAGGCTTCACAGGAGAAAAGAAACCACTCCTTTGAATATCTATTTCCACATCTGCAAAATGGGAAGAGTAACTACCTGTTATAGACTGAATTGTATCCCTCCAAAATTTATATATTGAAGCTCTAACACCCACCCCCACAACGTGACAGTATTTGGAGCTAAGGGCTTTAAATAGGTAATTTCAGTTAAATGAGGTCATGAGAGTAGGGCCCTAATCCAATAGGAAAATATTTCTCTTTCCACACGTGCACAGAGAAAAGGCCATGTGAGGACACAATGAGAAGGCAGCCGTCTACAAGCCAGCAAGAGAGTCCTCACCAGAAACCAGCTCTGCTGATACCTTGAACTTGGACTTCACACCTCCAGAACAGTGAGAAAATAAATTTCTGCTGTTTCAGCCACCCAGTCTGTGGTATTCTGTTATGGCAGCCCAAGCTGACTAATACACTACCTAATAGGATTATGAATGAGAAGAATTAAATCAGAAAATATAAATGCATTAATAAACAGTCCATGTATTGAGCACCTCCCTGTGCCAGGACCATCATCTCTAGTCCCCCAAAACACATGCTGTTTGTACCACATCATGCTGCCTGGCACATAGTTGGCTTGTGTGTGTGTGTGTGTGTGTGTGTGTGTAAGAGAGAGAGAGAGAGATAAGATCTCACTCTGTCACCCAGGCTGAAGTGCACTGGCATGATTACACTCATTGCAACCTCCAACTCCTGGGCTTAACAGATCCTCCTTCCTCAGTCTCTTGAGCAGCTATGACAATGGGCATGCACCACCACATCTGGCTAATTTTTTAAATGTTTTTGTAGATACAGGGTCTCACTGTGTTATCCAGGCTAGTCTCAAAAGCCTAACCTTAAGCAATCTCCCCACCTCAGCCTCCCAAAGTGCTGGGATTATAGGAGTGAGCCACAGCACCCAACCGGCTTGTTGAATTTGGGATATGAATATCATAGACTTATTAACACCATGTTTATAAGCCATAATTGTCTTTATGAATTTATTTATTTTGGAAAAGTAAGTACTAAGGATGTTCAGCTTTCTGTGCTATGGATTATTATGTGTGGAGAAACAAGAAAATGAATCACAGTCCTCATTTAAATATTTTACCATCTAGTTAGAGATGAAGACAAGTATATTAAGAAGTTACTGGCCCATATGACTAATCTTTGGAAAAACAATCACATAAAGTCAAGATTCAGCACAGGGACCCAGAGTCCAAAAGATTTGCATTTGACTCCCAGCTCTATAACTTAGCTGTGTGATCACAGTCAAATTGCTTAGCCTCTCCCTTTTCTCATCTGCAAAACAGGGAAATCATAGCGCCCACCTCCATCATTTATTATATACAAAGAGATAATATGCCTGAAATATATCTAGCTAAGTAAAGACCTAATCAAATGTAAGCTATGACTATTACTATTTGTTGTTTGCTTCCTGCTTTTTACTATTGCAATTTTCAAGATCAGTCTTTTTCAAAAGATTTTTCTCTCATCTTAAGGCTACCTGGGAAGTGACTGCACCTGCTACATACACCATAACATGTATGTACTACATACAGCCATAATATGGGGCAAGGAAAGAAAATGGAATATGCAATATAAGAATAATGGCATATAGTGCTCAAAGACTGTATTTTATATTTGATCTCCATTAGATATTAACACAGTGCTATGTAGTGGAGGAAACCCAACAAATATTTTTTGCCTTGAAGAAAAGAACACAAACTCAGAAGTCACATGGATCTAAGATAAGACCTGCAAAGATTTGAATTCAATTCTGCCATTTACTTCACATGAAGACCTTGAGAACCAGTTGATAACATTTCAGAAAAGCTAATTAATTTGCCATGGTTACCAGGAAAACAGGACCTAGTCTCCAAAATGCAGCCAAATAGAGGAGCCAAATAAAAAAGAGGGAAAATTTTTATCATGCATCTTGTTTTTCTGAAGTGTTAGATTTTAAAATATATCAATATTCAAAACACCATGTGCTTTATTGAGTTTTAACTCTTAACTGTGTCCTCTTTTTTCTGCTAGGGTGTTTTTGAGCAGACAAACAATTTCTTATTGCCAGGATACAGCCTGGAACTCTTAAGCACACTAGGCAAGCATATGTATGAAATAAAATTTCTATAAAGATTCGTCAAAAAGGTTCACTGGGACATCAACCAAGTGTAAGTCTCTGTGAGGAAAAGGGAATTTCAGAAAACTGTCACACCCAGCCACTGCCGGTGAGGATATGGTAATCTTCTTTGGGGACAGAGCGCACATTCCCCTGATAAGTCTAGAAAGCATAGGATTAGGGCCCAGTGTCAGGCAGACAATACATATTACAGGAATTTAGGAGAGAGGCAAGTCACAAAACGCTGAAGAGTTCAGGGAAAACTTCACAGAGGTGAGCTAGGGATGATTTCTGATGGCTAGAGAAGAGGAAGAGAAGAAATGTCACAAAGTGAACCATTATGAGAAAAAAGACAGAGAGTCAAACACTTTAAGTGGAACAGAAAGCTCCAGTCAGGAAATAATGAGACTGAATTATAAAAAGAAACAAAATGTCAAGTTAAGAAATTTGGAACTGAGCCAGAGAGTAGCTGGAAAGCTGCTGAATATTTTAGAGGGAAAAAAATTACAAAGTGAAAGCATTTTTTGGATTTAATTTTTTCAGTTTTCTTTATTTTGCTGAAAAGGAAATAAGTTCACATAGCCTAAATTGAAAAAGTACAGTAAATAGTGAAAGGTCTCCCTCCCACTTCGGTCCCCTGCTGCCTATTTGTCTCCCTGGAGGCAAACCAATGTTAACAGTTTCTTCCATATCCTTCCAGAGATAACTATGCCTATGGAAATAAAGATGCACATAAATTCTTCCCTCCTCCTTTGTAAGTGAGATGAATAGACACTTATTTACCTTGCATTTTTCACTCAAAAATATAACTTACAGATTATTTTGCATGAATACGTGAAAAGTGTCCTCATTCACTTTTTTAAATTATGCTATGAAAATTCAACATTCACTTTTTTTAAAATAGATGGATTGGTACAAAAGACTATACAGGCAAAATTCTCTCTACCTTTCTGCAACTTGCTGCACTGTTCTCCCTGGAGGCAAAGTGTCTAGTTTCTTATATATCCCTCCAGAGATATTCTAGGCATATGGAAATAAATACACACACATCCTTCCCCTCTCTTTTAAAATAAACAAATAGGATGCAAACTATACACTCAGTATAACACCTTTCCTTTTTATTTAAAAATATTTTGAGAAACCCAAATAAAGTCTTTATTTGAATTAATAGTATTGCACCATGTTAATTTCCTGGCTTGGACAATGTATCATGGTTATGTATAATGTTATCATTTGGGGAAGCAGAGTGAAGGACACACAAGGACTCTCTGTACTATTTTTGAAATTTCCTGAGTCTTGAAGTATCAAAATAAAATGTATTATAAATATTTCTTGGTGATTATTCCATATCAACACATAGCTTCCTTTTTTTATAGACGCACAGTACTGTTGCACCTTTAATAAATAATTTTTTAAATTTATCCTCTAACAAGGCAAACTATTTCAGATTTTCTTAGCACTGAAAATTGATGACAGTGTCCATCATTGTATGTCCCATCTTTGACTCCATAGTTAAGAGTTGTCTGTGGACCCAGTTATGTAACCACAATAAAAATTCTAACAAGAGCTGTGGCCAGGGAATCAGGGGCACCCAATTCTCCTCCTAGTCCAGCTGCTTGCTACTTGTTTGACATTGAGCATGTCACTTAGCCTCCTAGTCTTGGTTCCCTCACCTACAACACTGGGATTAACCACCTGGTTACTTCCCAGTTAGGTTGAGTGTTCAATGAGATGATACCTATAACAGTTGTTTATTTGAGTTGAATCCACTGTGCAAATAAAAAATTTGGCAAGTATGATTTTCACCTAGAGGTTGTATCATAATCCTGTGTGTAGAATCACAGAAGTCACAGGATTTATCTCATGACAGATTCTATTTCAGTTTAAGGAGCATCAAAAAGAGCTGCACGCTAGTCCATATTATTTTCTTTTTACAAATAATATGGCTTTCTGGGCCCTTCTGTTTTCTAATCCAGTCACTAATGACTATCAGAAGGTATGCTACACAGTAATAATGGTAAATAAAATACTTGCATGTGGTAGCCATTCTGCCTTAAAAGGATAATAACAATAGTAATAATAACGAACCCATCCAACAAGTTGACCCCTTTGTGGTAGTTCATTTAGTAGGAAAATCATTCTGCTGGACACATCAGGAAGCAATTTTAGGCCTGTAATCCCAACACTTTGGGAGCCGAGGCGGGCAGATTACCTGAGGTCAGGAGTTTGAGACCAGGCTAACTAATATGATGAAAACCTGTCTCTATGAAAAATACGAAAATGACCCAGGCATGGTAATGCATGCCTGTAATCACAGCTACTCAGGAGGCTGGGGCAGGAGAATCACTTGAACCCAGGAGGCAGAGGTTGCAGTGAGCAGAGATCATGCAACTGCACTCCAGCCTGGGTGACAAACTGAGATTTCATCTCAAA
>NW_012101366.1:5750018-5751648 GCF_000951045.1 Mandrillus leucophaeus
AAAAAAAAAAAAAAAGATTTAACCCGTCGACCGTCCACATGCTGGGTCCTCAGCAGGAGAAGGAATTCTTGAGAGGTAACAGAAGGAAAAGGAAGGAACTTCTGAGAGTTAGGAGGTGAGGCTTTCCCCAGGACCAGGTCACCCAACGGGCTTGGTGGTCCTACAGTGGGGTAGTTTCAGGGTAGAAAAAAATCCCTTAAAGCCTAAGACCTAGTTCTCACTAGTTTAGGGATAGGAGAGCCCTAAGCAGAAGTAAAGAACCTTGAGAGGAACATGAACTTTTACTAGAGGGAGTGTGAAAGGGTGGTCATCTTTTTTGAAACATACTGTGTTTTTCTTTTTGTTTGTTTGTTTCTCAATACACTCATTTATTTATTCACTCAACCAATACAGTAGTTGTTAAGTGCCTGCTATGTGTTAGGCATGGCTTAAAGACTAGAAAATATAACAATAAAAAAAGATAAAGTTTCTGCTTCCGTGGACTTTGTATTCTAATCGCGGATAATAGTAACAGTAAGCAGTCAATCATAATACCAGCAGCAAATACTTACATGGTGCTTTCCATGAGCCAGCCCCTTTCCTAAACTCTTTCTACACATTTACTCATTTTATCTTTATCACAACCTACACAACAGGTACTGCTATTATCCTTATTTTACAAATAAGGACATTAAGGCATAGGCAAACTAAGCAACTTGTTCAAGTATACAGAGCTAAAAAGTAACAGAATGGGGATTTGAATCCAGGCAGTTAAATTTTAGAGTTCATGTTTTTGATTAATATAGATACATACAGACATAGATATAGATACATATAGGTGTAGATAGGGGGTCGGGGGAGAAAGACAGGGAGAGAGAGAGAGAAGGAAATAACTCCCCCACTGTTCTAGAGTATAGAAGACCTCTAAACAGAAATGATAATCTTCAAAGGTACTTAAGTTTTTAGCAGAAGTTAACTGAGAGACAAATAGATGGAGAGAGATAAGTGTAATAAAGAAAGCAGGGTAAGGAAATAGAAAGTAATGGAGGGGGCCGGGTGCGGTGGCTTATGCCTGTAATCCCAGCACTTTGGGAGGCCGAGGTGGGCAGATTACTTGAGGTCAGGAGTTCAAGACCAGCCTGGCCAACGTGGTGAAACCCCATCTCTACTAAAAATACAAAAGTTAGCAGGGCATGGTAGCACACACCTGTAGTCCCAGCTACTTGGGGAACTGAGTCAAAAGAATCACTTGAACCCAGGAAGTGGAGGTTGCAGTGAGCCAAGATCACTCCACTGCACTCCAGCCTGGGTCACTCCATCTAAAAGAGAGAGAGAGAGAGAGAGAGAGAGAGAGAAGGAAGGGAGGGAGGGCGGAAGGAGAAGGGAAGGGAAGGGAAGAAGGAAGTAGAGAGAAGGAAGGAAGGAAAAAGAAAGAAGGAAAGAAGGAAGGAAGGAAGGAAAGAGAGAAAGAAAGAGAAAGAGAAAGAAAGAAAGAAAAAGAGAGAAAGAAAGAAAGAAAGAAAAAGAAAGAAAGAAAGAAAGAAAGAAAGAAAGAAAGAAAGAAAGAAAGAAAGAAGGAAGGAAGGAAAGAAAGAAAGAAAGGAAAGAAAGAAAGAAAGAAAGAAAGAAAGAAAGAAAGAAAAGAAAGAAA
>NW_012101366.1:5752358-5754858 GCF_000951045.1 Mandrillus leucophaeus
CTGGGCGCTGAGGGTGGGCAGATCACCTGAGGTCAGGAGTTTGAGACCAGCCTACCAACATGGAGAAACCCGTCTCTACTAAAAATACAAAATTAGCCAGATGTGGTGGCACACGCCTGTAATCCCAGCTGCTCGAGAGGCTGAAGCAGGAGAATCACTTGAACCCAGGAGGCAGAGGTTGTGGTGAGCTGAGATTGTGCATTGTACTCCAGCCTGGGCAACAAGAGCGAAACTCCATCTCAAAAAAAAAACAAAAAAAAACCAGATAAAGAAAAAGTAACTTTGTAATTTCACTTCAGCCTCTGATTGGTTGCTTTCCACAATCAGATGCTTGCATAGGGTGTAACCTTTGTAACTTCACTTCAGTCTCTGATTGGTTGCTCTGATTGCGAGCCATTACTTCATTTACATAGGGTGTACACCAAGTAACCAATGGGAAACTTCTAGAGGGTATTTAAACCCAAGAAAATGCTGTAAAGGGGCTCTTGAGCCCCTATGCTCAGTTCCACTCCCACCCTGTGGAGTGTACTTCAGTTTTTCAATAAGTCTCTGCTTTTGTTGCTTCATTTTTTCCTTGCTTTGTTTGTGCATTTTGTCCAATTCTTTGTTCAAAACACCAAGAACCTGGGTACCCTCCACCGGTAACAGTAGTTAGTTCCTGGAAGCACTATGTGGCCACCGTGCCAGGTTCTGCAGATAAATTATTTAAGATGAGTACTGAGAACAAAGCCACTGCTTTTGGAAATTAGGAAGTCACAAGTCACAATACTGGAAGACAATTCTGTGGGATTGAAAGTATATAAGCAGATCTCCAGGGACTAAGTGGGTGGAGAGTGAAAAACCAACGTAGTAAGCTCTTTTCTTTATTTCTTCCCCCACCCAGCTGCCTTGTATGTGACTACAGTCAGGTGGAGACATCTGCTTTGCTTCCAACAGAAGCAAAATTATTATCACTGAAATGAAAAGAAGTGGAAACAGTCCACTTAAGCTTTTTAAAAATTTTTCATAAGTGGTTTATGAATTAAAATATGAGGCCCAGGGAGGAAGTCGTGAGCAGGGCACAGAGCTAACACCAAAGGACTGGAGCCTGGGATAGGAAAGAAGAGGAAGAGGTGACCTCATCCCCTGCTCCTAGGAGACCTGGGGAAGGGATGAGGGAGGGGCAGGAGGAGGTCAGAGGTGGTGCCAGGAATGCAGGCCATGCACATCAAAGGGCCTGCTGAGAAGCATCAGCCTGTGGGGTTCATGACAAGAGGTCATGTTCCCACCTTCCTGATGACCCCAAAACTCAGGCTCCCACCTCGGGCCTTTTGCATTTTCTTTCTTTCTTTTTTTTTCTTTTTTTTTTTTTTTTTGAGATGGAGTCTCACTCTGTCGCCCAGGCTAGAGTGCAGTGGCGCAGTCTCGGCTCACTGCAACCTCCGCCTCCGGGGTTCAAGCGATTCTTGTGCCTTGCGAATAGCTGGGATTACAGGTGCCTGCTACCAGGCCCAGCTAAATTTTGTATCTTTAGTAGAGACTGGGTTTCACCATGTTCGCCAGGCTGATTTTGAACTCCTGACCTCAGATGATCCACCGGCCTCAGCCTCCCAAAGTGCTGGGATTTACAGGCATGAGTCACCACACCCGGCCGGGGCTTTTGCATTTTCATTCCCTGTCTGGAATGCTCTTCCCATGGCTCAGCCCCTCATCTCCTTCAGGTTTCCTCATAAATATCAGCCTCTCAGAGGGGCCTCCCCAACCACCCTGTGTAAAATAAGACTTCTTTCCCCCATTGCTCTCAGTTTTATTTCCCTGGTTTTATTGACCTTTCCAACACCTACAATACACATCAAGGGGTACGTTGCCACCTGAGTTCCTATCTCTAACAAAACATAACAAAATATAAACACTAACACAAATATAAAATGTTTTGCAATGTCACTTACACATTTCTCTCCACTCTAAGGAATTTTGCAAAAAAAAACAACTGAACCAAGTGATTAATAATAAAAGGTCTGGCAAGGAGAAGAGGGATTTTCCTCTCTGGCCAGATAGACCTAAACACGAAGTCAACATCCGCAGAGCAGTGTACACCACTGGGAGCACTTGGGTGGACAATTGATTTAACCATTTCTTTGCTGTGGGGGAAGGGTTTTCTGTCAATAGGGGCTTGCATGGTGCCTGTGGTTTCTCCAGCAAAAGGAAACACAGCCACACCCCAAGACTTTGCTGAGCCCAAATTGTCATATATGAACTCATCTTTGGGTACCCCAGCATCCCTGAACACTAAGGGCCTTAATGCCCAAAGGGATGGAGCCCTAACACTTTACTTGGGTGGGGTTAAACAATAGTCAATCCCTCGCCTGCTACATGCCCGACTCACTTCCTTGCCCTGGGGGCTGATTATAACTCTCTATATTCAAACTAAGTAGCCAAATCTTGAATGCAAATTTTTCTGTTTTGTTTTGTTGTTTGTTTGTTTTTGTTTTTGTTTTGAGACAGAGTCTGGCTCTGTCGC
>NW_012101366.1:5757573-5763607 GCF_000951045.1 Mandrillus leucophaeus
AAAGAAAGAAAGAAAGAAAGAAAGAAAGAAAGAAAGAAAGAAAGAAAGAAAGAAAGAAAGAAAGAAAGAAAGAAAGAAAATGGAAGGAGTTTTTGTTTGTTTTTGAGGCAGAGTCTCGGCTCACTGCAACCTCCGCCTCCGGGGTTCAAGCGATTCTTGTGCCTTGCGAATAGCTGGGATTACAGGTGCCTGCTACCAGGCCCAGCTAAATTTTGTATCTTTAGTAGAGACTGGGTTTCACCACGTTGGCCAGGCTAGTTTCGAACTCCCGACCTCAAGTGATCTGCCGGCCTTGGCCTCCCAAAGTGATGGGATCACAGGCCTGAGCCACTGCACCCGGCCAGAGGGAGCTTTTTTAAAGATAGAGTGGCCACAGCAGGCAACACTGGGGTTGTCCAGGGCAGATTCCCAAGGCCTGCCCAACCCAAAAGCCTGTGATCATGTCTCAGGTTTCAGCAGCAACCTCCGGAGAAGACTTAAGACTGGGAACAGTTGCATCTCAGTGGTCACTGTCCCAAGGGCAGTTCAGACCCCAGCAGAGGCCAGTGAGGATGTGCATCAACCCTGTAACCCTGTTTCCCTTCCTCTGCTGTAAGCACCTCCCTCCCCCTCCCACACGCATGCACCAGATGCTATCTGGAGAGGCGAAGGGAAGGGAAGCAGAAATCCGAAAGACTAAGCCTTTAACATTTACCTCAAACGCCTGTTTAAATTATTGAATCTGAATAAATTACTTGACTGGACTAAAGTGTGAGACCTGCAAGGCACCTCAAGCCCCATCCAGCAGAACACGGGCTCAATAGGAAATGCAGACCAGCAACAGAAAAATACAGAGTAACTCTGCTCTCAAGCCAGCATTTGTGACGCTGCTGCCTCAACTTGAAGACTACATTTGGCAAGGAGAGGAGAAAGGACACAGGATGGAAGAAAAAGGAACCTAAACAGGCCCTGTTGCTTTTCTGGAAGGCAGGAAGTCATGCTCACACAGATGCTTAGGAATGTCACGGGTTAGGAACTAAATACACATTGTGTACTTCTCTGGAGAGAACAAAAGGATTATTCACTTTTCATTATAATTTCTCTAAAGCAAAAAGCATAGTTTAGGAGACGCCATTTGTGGCACTTCTGCATTCAATTACCCAGCACAGATCTGGATGGGCCTGGCAGCTATTTCCAGTCTCCCACATGTGGATCATAAATATGTGTTAATCAGAAAGGACAAAGCAACCAAGCGGCTTCACGTCATTTATTACCATTTCTGTGAGGGGCAATTGTTAGTAACTGCCTGCATGTGGCTCAGGCAGCCTGGGCTTTCTATGCAGAAATTAAGCAGTCACAATTCCTACCCTCTTCAAATCTAAACTTGGCAATGTTGATGGGAACAATTATGTAAAAAAAAAAGGAACCAAACAAAGCTTCACCTGCAATTATTCTCCCACACACCCACTCTGTGATCCAGCCACAGGGAAGCTCTTTCTCATGTCCACTCAGAAATTCTGTACACACTGTTCTCACTACCTGCAACTCCATCCAGATTACAGTAGATATTTGGAACGTGGTGCTGGCTTATACTCTTCCAGGAACTGAAAAGTGGGGAAATTGCTTTTCTTGTAAAACAGGAAGAGGCCCACACTGTTGGACACCTAGCCAATTGTTCATACTCCACGGTGTCTTTTCTATAAAAGTACTCTGTTTTTATTTACAGTGGTAACATGCCTAGCGTTTTGTTGTTGTTTTGAGACTGAGTTTCGCTCTTGTTGCCCAGGCTGGAATACTTACTGCAACCTCCGTCTCCTGGGTTCAAGCAATTCTTCTGCTTCAGCCTGCCAAGTAGCAAGGATTACAGGTATGCGCCACCACGCCCAGCTAATATTTGTATTTTTAGTAGAGATGGGGTTTCATCATGTTGGCCAGGCTGGTCTTGAACTTTTGACCTCAGGTGATCCGCTCACCTCAAGCCTCCCAAAGTGCTGAAATTATAGTCATGAGCCACCGCACCAGGCATTGTTTTTTTGTTTTTTGTTTTTTTGAATGTGTTTCTCAGTATCACTTTCAGCTAGAGGAGAACATGTAACACAGTTCTGGCCAATGAGATGTGAAGGGAATCACCAAATAGGGCTTCTAGGAAAACAGTTTTTAAAAGGGCTACCTCAGTTGACATTCACCTTTGCCCTTTGCCCTTCGCCCTTCTTGGTCTTCTTGAGAATACAGATGAGAATGCACTATGTGTGACCACGAGGAGTTAATTAGAATGGCTAAAGCTATATCTTAAGGGTGGCTGAACAGGAGGAAAGATTCCGGGTCCCTTTGCACCAATTCTGAACTGTTGTGTGAGAAAAATGAGATCTCTATTTGGTTAAGCCCCTGTAGTCAGATTTTTATTATGTGTAGCCAAATGCAATCCTGAATTGGTTCTAGGAATGATAAAAGTGAGACTATATAAATTAGGTGGCCACTGTGGCTGGTGCTCACTTTTGGACAGTGCTTTCTTCCTCTTGGGCACCTATAGTTGTCTGCAGAATTTGGAGCAATGGTAGCACAGTGGAGTTTTCCCCAGTTCAATCATGGGCACTTAACCATTTAAGTGGGGGCATAAGCTGCACCAGACGCAGTGCTAGGTGCTGTGAGTACAAGCCTCTGCCCTCATGGCACTGATGTTCTACTCAGGGAAGAGGAACAAAAACAAACATACAAACAAGAAAAGGAAGTTAGGGCACTGTGAAGAGAAAAGCAGATTAAGGGGGACAGGCATGTTGGGTGAGATGAGGGGAGTTGGCACTTTATACGAGGCAGTGCTAACATGGTGTCTTAGTCGGCTTGGGCTGTCATAACAAAGGACCACAGACTGGGGGCTTACATAACAGAAACTCTCTCACAGTTGTGAAAGCTCAAAGTCCAAGATCAAGGTACCAGCAGGGATGGTTGCTGGTGAGGCCTCTCTTCCTGGAGTACAGGCAGCTGCCTTCTCTCACTGCCTCACATGGTCTTTCCTCTGTTGATGTGTGCACGGGGAGAAAGAAAGACCTCTGGTATCTCTTCCTCTTCTTATAAGGACACCAGTCCTGTTGCATTAGGGCCTCACTCTCAAAATCTCATCTAACCTCCCTAAAGGCCGAATCTCCAAATACCGTCTAGTCAGTCACATGGAGGGTTAGGGTTTCAACCTATGCATTTTAGGGGAACACAATTCAGCCATAATAGGTGGCTTATGACTGGAGACCTCAAGGAAGAGACAATGCAGGCCAAAATGAAACCTGGAGGAAGAGCATTCTGGGCAGAGGAACAACAAGTGCTAAGACCCAGAGGCAGGCATGTTTGCTACATTCAAAATATAACAAGGAGGCCAGTGTAGAGGGAGCACATGTGAAAAGGACAGAGTGTCAGGAGGTAGGACAGACAGCAGATGGAGTCCACATCATGTGCAGCCATGTAAGCCGCTGAAAGGGCTTTGACTTTACACTGAAAGAAATGAGAGGCCACTCAAGAGTTCCAGGCAGAGAAATAACATGATCACACTTATGTTTTAAGAGTTCACTCTGTCTGTTGTGTGGAGAATAACCTGCAGGTGCAAAGATGGAAGCAAAGCACCAGCTAGAGAGCTGTTAAAATCATCAGGAAGGGAGACCATGGAAAGTTGGACTAGGGTGGTTGAGAAGAGGTCAGATTTGGGGTTTAGAGGTAGAACTAGGACTGCTGCACTGGACAGATATAAGGTGTAAGAGCAGGAGGGGAGTCTGGGATGCTGCCCAGGTTTCTGCCACAGGCATCTAAAGAATGAAATAGCTATTTAATTCAGTGGGGTTACTGGTGGCAAGATCAGTTTTTGAGGGTGAAAAATCAAAAATTCAGTTTTGGATAAGTTAATTCTGAGATGCCTTTTAGAAACCCAAGTGCAAATGTTGAGTGGGCAGTTGGAGAGATGAGTCGGCAAGTCAGGAAATAGTCTAGGCCTGTGACAGAAATGGAAGATTCATCAAATAAAAATGTCATTTCACACCGTATGACTAAACGAAGTCATCACCTAGACAGGAGTAGATCAAGGAGAGCAGAGATCTGAGGACTGAGCCCTGGAGAGCTCTGCAGTAAAAGGTGGGCAAAATGAAAAGGATCTAGTCATAGAGGCAGAAAAGAGGCAGGCAGGAGGTTGGATAAAGATAGAGAAGGTGTGGAGACCAGGAAGCCAAATGAAGAGTGTTTCAAGGAGAGGGTGATCACACAACTGAGATGAAGGTTCACTAAGGCAAAGACCAAAATCACTGCTGCCCTCAAAAAGAGCTGTTCTTACGGAGTAGTGGACTGATTTATTACTTAGCCACTGCTGTGTAACAAGTTACCCCAAACTAACAGCTGAAAGCAATAAACTTTCATTATCTTCCAGCTTCTATTGGTCAGGAATCTGGGTGTGGCTTGGCTCATGGTCTTCCACAAGGATAGAATCTTCACGTTGGCTGGGGTGAGAGTGGTCTCAAGCTCGACAGGAAGGATCTGCTTCCAAGTTGCTCATGTGGCTTTTGGCAGGGCTCAGATCCCTGTTGGCTGCTGGCCTGAGACACCTATTCCATGCCAAGTGGGTCTCCCCATAAGGCAGCTCACAACGGGGCAGCTTGCTTCCCCTAGAGCAGTGGTACCCAAACTTTTTTTGCACCAGGGACCAGTTTCTTGGAAGACAATTTTTCCACAGACCCGCGGGGGTTCGGCATGGGGTGGGGTGGGGTGGGGAGGTAGTGAAGAAACTGTCCCACTTCAGATTATTAGGCATTAGATTATCATAAGGAGTGTGCAACCTAGATCCCTCACATGTGCAGTTCATCATAGGGTTAGCACTCCTGTGAAAATCGAATGCCACGGCTGATCTGACAGGAGGCAGAGCTCAGGTGGTAATGCTCACTCACCCACCGTTCGCCTCCTGCCGTGCTGCCCGGTTCCTAACAGGCCTTGGACTGATATCAGTCCGCAGCCTGGGCGTTGGGGACCCCTGCTCTAGAGCAAGGAATCTACAAGAGAAAGAGAGGCAGCTCACAGTGGAAGCCATAGTCTTTTTCAACCTAATCTTGGAAGTGACATCACATCACCATTTTTTTTTTTTTTTTTTTTGAGACAGGGTCTTGCTCTATTGTCCAGACTGGAGTGCGGTGCTACAATCACATCTCACTGCAACCTCCAGCTTCTGGCTCAAGTGATCCTCCTGCCTCAGCCTCCTGAGTAGCTAAGACTACAGGTGTGTACCACCACACCTGGCTAATTTTCTAATTTTTTGTAGAGTTCTCACTATGTTGCCCAGGCTGGTCTTGAACTCCTGGCCTCAAGCAATCCTACTGCCTCAGCCTCTCAGGGATTACAGGTATGAGACATCACACCCAGCCCACATCATTTTTTTTTTTTAAGACTTCATTTTTTAGAGCAGTTTTAGGCTCACAGCAAAATTGAGCAGAAAATGGGGAATTCCCACATGCCCTCATCCCTCCTCCACACAGCCTCCCCTACCATGATATCCCACACCAGCATGGTGCATTTGTTACAGTTGGTGAAACACTGACACATCACTGATAACCCAAATCCATAGTTTACATCAGGGTTCACTCTGTGTTACACATTCTACAGGTTTTGACAACTATATAATGACATGTATCTACCCTTATAGTGTCATACAGAATAGTTTTACTGCTCTAAAAATTCTCTCTTCAGCTAGGTGTGGTGGCTTGCACCTGTAATCTCAGCTACTTGAGAGGCTGAGGTAGGAGGATCCTTGAGCCCAGGAGTCTGAGGCTGTGTGAGCTATGATCTCATCACTGCACTACAGCCTAGGTGACAGGACAAGACCTCATCTCTAAAAATAAAATAAAAAAATAAAAATCCCCCTTTCCACTTATTCATCCCTCCCTATCCCCAGCCCCTGGCAACTACTGATCTTTTCACCATCTCCATAGCTTTGCCTTTTCCAAAATGTTAGTTGGAATTACATAATACGTAGCCTTTCCAGATTGGCTTGTTTCACTTAGTAGTAGGCTTTTTTTTTTTTTTTTTTTTTTTTTTT
>NW_012101366.1:5763657-5773584 GCF_000951045.1 Mandrillus leucophaeus
TTCTTTTTCCCCTTTGGAGACACAGTTTCACTCTGTCACCCAGGTTGGAGTGCAGTGGTGTAGTCTCAGCTCACTGCAACCTCTGCCTCCCTGGTTCAAGTTATTCTCGTGCCTCAGCCTCCCTAATTAGCTGGGATTACAGACATGCAGCACCACACCCAGCTAATTTTTGTATTATTAGTAGAGGCAGGGTTTCATCATGTTGGCCAGGCTGGTCTTGAACTCCTGACCTCAAGTGATCCACCTACCTCGGCCATCCAAAGTGCTGGGATTACAGGTGTGAGCCACCGCACCAGACCTTTTTGGGGTTTTTTTGTTTTTGTTTTTGGAGACAGGATCTCACTCTGTTGCCCAGGCTGGAATGCAGTGGTGCAATTTTGGTTCACTGCAGCCTCAACCTCCTGGGCTCAAGTGATCCTCCTGTCTTAGTCTCCTAAGTAGCTGGGACCACAGGCACCCACCACTATGCTGGGCTAATTTTTAAATATTTTATAGAAATGGAGTCTCGCCATGCTGCCTAGGCTGGTCTTGGACTCCTGGGCTTGAGTGATCCTCCTGCCTCAGCCTCCCAAAGTGCTGATATTACAGGTGTGAGCCACGATATCTGGCAAGTAATAGGGCTTTAAGGCTCCTGCATGTCTTTTTGTGATTTGATAGAGCATTTGTTTTTAGCACTCAATAATATTCCATTGTCTGGATGTACCAGAGTTTATCCATTCACCTACTTAAGGACATTTTGGTTGCTTCCAAGTTTTGGCAATTATGAATAAAGCTAATACAAACATTCACATGCAAGACCTTGTGTCAACATAAGTTTTCAACTCCTTTGAATAAATACCAAGGACCACAATTGCTGGATCTTATGGTAAGAGTTTGTTTAGTTTTCTAAGAAACCACCATACTGTCTTCCAAAGTGCCTGTACCACTTTGCATTCCCAGCAATGAATGAGGGTTCCTGTTGCTCCACATCCTCACTTACATTGGAACAGTTGGTGTTTTGAATTTCAGCCATTCTGGAAGGTATGTAGTGGTATCTGAGTGTTGTTTCAGTTTGCAATTCCCTAATGACTTACAATGCTGAGCATCTTTTCTAAGATGCCACCCCATCACTTCTGCTGTGCAGCCTGGACTCAAGGAGAAGGGATTCTACAAGAGCCTGAATAGCAGGAGATGGGGATTTTTAGGAACCATCTCAGAGGCTGCCCACCACAACCGGATTCAGATGAGAATGGAAGAGAGGCATTAGAGACAAATATAGACAACTCTTTTGAGGAGTTTTGCTGTAAGGAGAAACAAAGAAATAAGTGGTTCATTGCAGAAGGATATGGAGTTAAAAATGTTTGTATGTTATTTGTTTTACAACAAATGTCATCATTCTTATCAATTAAGGTGAAATATTTGATATATTTAAATATCTAACTTATTCTGTTTTATACTCTATTCATGTATTTTCTAGAAGTATTGTGAACAACAGTGCTCAGGTTTGGAAATAACGAATATGTCGGGATTTTGTTAAACAGGCTATTTTGTACCTATATGAGGATCAGAAACAAAAGGCTATTTTGTACCCACGTGGGGATCAGAGCACTCATATCCCAAGGCTTCCAGGATACTCACATGTGTACCTTCTAATTGCTGAAATCAGCCACATGGGTTTATTGAAGCAGATGAAACCAATATGCTTCAGCAAGGGCAGACATTCTCTCTTGGCTTGAAAACAAGCCTACAGCTGCTTGGAAAAGGCAAGCTGTTGGGCTGAGACCTGCTCATGGCAAACAGCCCAATGACCCCAGTTAAAATGTTACCCAACTGGAGTGATCATTTAAATCATAAATAATGTCTGTAGTTGCTTTATATTCTGACTCTACACTGCAACAACACACTAAAATCTGCACTACACACAGACACAAGAGTAAATGAATGGGCCAACTCGTTCATGAAAGCAAATGTCTGAAGTTAGTCTATCGATAATATGTGAGTCTTAGATCCTCCTGGGGATGAGGATCAGGCAACTGTAGGATATGGGGAGGGTGAAAAATAATGCACTTTCCCTTCCTTTCACATTCAGAACCAACCCAGACATAAGACATGGAATGGAAATTAAGGTGCTAGCTTTATTACTGTTCAGATTGTGTCTTCAGAGCTGAGACACGCTACTCCCCATCCCAGTCTAGACCTTGGGCCATCATTGCCTTATGCTGGTTTTGGGCAGTGAGGGAAGAAAAGGGGAGTGAATCATCATAGCTGCAGCCTTCAAATAGATGTGTTTCTTTTTTAAGAAAGATGAGCCAGTGGATGTCACCTGCCAACAAAAGTGACGGCCAAAAATTTAAACTGGGTAAAATGCAGGATTATGTTATTGCAGGGTTAATGAAAGACTTTTTTTTTTTCTTTTCTTGAGACAGTCTCACTCTGTCACCCAGGCTGTGCAGTGGCACGATCTTGATTCACTGCACCATCCACCTCCTGGGTTCAAGTGATTCTCCTGCCTCAGCCTCTCAAGTAGCTGGAATTACGGGCACCCGCCACCATGCCTGGCTAATTTTTTTGTACTTATAGTAGAGATGAGGTTTCACTATGTTGGCCAGCCTGATTTTGAACTCTTCCCCTCATGTGATCCACCTACCTCGATCTCCCAAAGTGCTAAGATTACAGACGTAAGCCACTGTCCTAACCGAGAGACACTATTTGTAATACCGTTTTGATCATCAAAAAGCACAAAAGTGGAAGGTCATGTTGGCTCACACATGTAATCTCAGTGTTTTGGGGGGCCAAGGCAGGAAGATTGCTTGAACCCAGGAGTCAAGACTAGCTTGGGCAACATAGTGAGACCACGTCTCTACAAAAAACGAAAAATAAACAAAATCAGCCAGGCATGGTGTCACGCCACCTGTAGTCCCAGCTACTTAGAAGGCTTAGGCAGGAGGATTGCTTGAGCCCAGGAGGTCAAGGCTGCAGTGAGTTATGATTGTGCCATTGCACTCCAGCCTGGGCAACAGAGCAAGACCCTATCTCAAGAAAAAAAGAACAGCACAAAAGTTAAGGCAGTGACACTTATAATGTCCCCAATTGACTGAGTATACACTGAGCTGAGAAAACCCTCAGTGGCTTCCAGGATTATGTTATTGAAGGGTTAATGAGAGAGACTTTTTTTTTTTTTTTTTTTTGAGACGGAGTTTCACTTTTGTAGCCCAGGCTGGAGTGCAATGGCGCGATCTTGGCTCACCACAACCTCCGCTTCCCGGGTTCAAGTGATTATCCTGCCTCAGCCTCCCGAGTAGCTGGGACTACAGGCATAGGTCACCACACCCAGCTAATTTTATATTTTTAGTAGAGATCGGGTTTCTCCATGTTGGTCAGGCTGGTCTCAAACTCCCGACCTCAGGTGATCCACCCGCCTCGGCCTCCCAAAGTGCTGGGAGAGACACTATTTTTAATTCCACTTTGACCATCGAAAAAGCACAAAAATGGCAGGGCACAGTTCACCCCACCCATTTCCCCTAGTCCCATCAGAGAAAATAATAGTCTGCACCTGTTCACATTGAAAACAGGGGACAGGCAGAGGATGGAAGCCAACAGGACAGTTTGCATGATTTCAGCATTCACATTAGCACAGAATTGTACTGAAATTCCTTCCTTCTCTGGAAAGGAATGAGGAAAGAATAAGTAAAAGGCCCAGGCCATTGTCTAGGAGAAGCTCCTCTACAGAAAAGCATGGGACTAGGGGAAAAGACTCCCCACCAACAGCAGCAAAACAAGCCAGGGAAGTGCACAACGCCTCCCAATGCCCTGGGATTCCTACTCTCCAAGCACAGATGCTCCTCAGCTTATAATGGACCTACATTCTGATAACCCCACTGTGAGTTTAAAATATGGTAAGTTCAAAGTGCATTTAATACACCTACCTACCGAACATCCCAGTCTACTATTATCCCATTAGCCTAGTCTACTTCACATGTGCTCAGGACACCTACATTACACTGCTGTTAGACAAAACAATTGAACACAAATCCTATTTTAGAATAAAGTTTTGAATATCTCATGTAATTTATTGAATACTGTACTGAAAGTGAAAAACAGAATGGTTGTATGGATACTTGAAGCACACTTTCTACTGAGCTACATGTTGCTTTTGCACCATCACAAAGTAAAAAAAAAACAAAAACAAAAACAAAAAACCATAAATCAAACATTGTAAGTCAGGGATGTCTGTAGTTCACCACATATGTGAAAGACAAGTCAAATGGACAGCAAAAAAAAGGAAATTCAGTAGGTTTTATCAAGCATTTAAAATGTGCAAAGCCCTAGGCCAGGTACTGGGAATACAGGAATAAATTCACACTCAAGGTGACCCAAGGAAGCCACAGCTTGGGATAAAACCCCACTACTGTCCCATTATCAGCCTTGAAGAGTTTTATGGTATGAATATTGAACTACTTTGGGAGAGTAATCTCTTTCTCTGATAAGGATATTTAGATAAGGAGTTTTTTCCCCCTTATCTAAATATATTCTAGGCATTTACACTGAATTCAGGGGATTCAGTAGAGAAGGAAACAGAGTTGTCATGGAGCCTACATTGCATCATCATGACAACTCTGCATGACAACACCCTAAGACCAGCTCCACCTACCAGAGAAAAGTCCTAGATGACCTATTAAAGTCCCCTGCACTCTATTATCCTGTGATTTTTCTGCAACTTTCTTGGCCTCTTTGCTTCTTTGCTCTCCTAAATTTCATACAGTATATGAGTTTCCTGCTGGTCATGCTACACTCATTGTACTATTAGGTACCTCTTCCTTCTGGAAGCCTTTCCTGTGGCCTTAGCAGGCTGGGCTTTGTGGCTTTATGCTGTGCCCTTGGCACTCTTCATGGGCTTCTATCGGTGGGTGAATCTCATTTTATATTCCTTGATCTAGGGCAGGGGCAATTTCTCATTGAACTTCACACCCTCCAACACCAATCACAGTACCTGGCATAGAATAGGTACTCAACAAGTATTTGCTGCACTGAGCAATCTGTAGGAGCCAACAGGGAAAGTTTTCCCTTTGCCCTCTTAAGGTTCACTAAAAAATCAACTTGCAAAAGGCAGATTAATTGGAGAAAAAGCATATAAATGTATTTAATATGCATACCCGGGAGCCTTCAAATAAAGACCCAAAGATACAGGGGAAATTGTCCATTTTTATGCCTAGGTTCAACAAAGTATGGGCAGTGATGTAGAAATGTGATTGAACAAAAAGGGTATGATCTAAGACTAATAGACAGAGGGAGAAAACTCAGCAAGGCCTGTCTGTCTAGATTCTTCTTGGCCTCTCTGAGCATGCACTCTTTCCTTCTGGGTATGGGGCAGGACTCCCTCTGGAATGGGGGTCTTATGACCTACAGTCAAACAAGGGAAGTCAAATAATGTCTTTATGGCCAGATTTTACACAGAACGGCAGAGGGAAAGTCCCCACAGTCATTGTATTAATTCCCTAGGGATGCCTTAACAAAGCACTCGGTGACTTGAAACAACAGAAACGTTTTATCTCACATTTCTGGTGGCTGGAAGTCCAAAATCAAAGTGTCAGCAGAAGCAAACACCAAGCTCCCTCTGAAATCTGCAGGAGAGGGTTCTTCCTTGTCTCTTCCAAGCCTCTCTCTGGTGGTGGCCGGCAATCCACTGCATTCCCGGGCTTACAGCTGCATCACTCTGATCTGCCCCTGTCTCGCCACATATTCGTGTGCTTCTGTCTGTGTGATAAGGATATCACTCATGTTGAATTAGGAGGGTCCACCCCAGTGACCTCTTCTTGACTACATCTCTAAAGACGCAGTTCCCACGTTAGGTCGCATTCACAGGTGCTGGAGGTTAGGTCTTCAATATGTCTTTGGGAGTGGGGACACAATTCAGTCCACAACACTCATGTTCTGTATGGAGTGTGGCTTAGGCATCCAGCCAATAGACCTGTTTATTTTACTGCAGTCAAATACCTTCTCCCCTTTCTCCTCACAGTCCAATGACACAGACGTGCTTTGGGGGCAAGACATTTGCAGGCCGTGGATATCATTCTAAGCATGCAGCACTCCAGGCACCAGGAGTCCTCCCCGTGCTTCAACCCCTCTTCAATGAGTTTGCACCCCCGACCTCCGCTAATGCCCAGATCTTTTAACGGGAGCCAGTCTTCTGCTACATAATTAGACGAGTCTTGAAATAAGCACCCAGGGGCGTGGCTGAAGACTTTAAGAAACACCAGGCACGGGAGGGGAGGGGGTACCAGAGACACCGAACATTATTTGAGTGGCAGGAGCTTCCTCTGACCTTCAACGAGGTAAAGAGACATCACAGCCAGCGACAGTTTAGGGCAGATTCCTCAGACTCGGTGGCCGGGGCAAAGTGGGAGCCGGGGCCGTGTAGGGTGGGGGGACCCAAGGCGGGGAAGCCCCGGGCCGCCGGCAGGGGGCGCGCGAGGGCCTCCGGGCGCCGCGGGCGGGGCGCGTGCTGGGCCGGGAGGGGCCTTCCGGCAACTTTTTGGTTGGTGCCGCCCCGCCCAGGCCCCTTTTAAACTTGATCTCCGGGGTGCTCTCCCTTTTCGGCCGCGACGCGTGACTGGGTAAGTGGGCTCCGACCTTCTGGACGCGGGAACCGGCCACGTGGCTCCGGGGCTACACCGTGCCCTTCCTAGGCGCGCATATAAATGTATTTAATGTGCATACCCCTCGCTGCCCCGGTGCCCGCCTCGGCCTCGGCTGGGCGCCGCGGGGAAACCTCCGTTAGGGCCCCTCGGGGGTGGGGGGCGACCTCGTGGCGCCTGGGCCCTGCGTCCCGGGTTAGGACGGCCCGTGTCCGTGTGCGCTTGAAGGGGCCGCCCCCTTTCCTCGAGGATCCCACCCCCACTCAGCAGAAGCTGCCAGGCGCGGGTCACCTCCGGTGCCTGAGTCCCTGCAGTCCGCGGATCCGGCCTACAGGCAGCTTTTAGCCCTTTTTCAAGTAAATGATTGCATTTTGAGGATCAAATTACGACCGCAGGCGGAGGCGCCGAGCCCCAGACGGTCTCTGGGTTCTTGGCGCACTCGGGGCTCCCGCCTGCCCAGTGGCTGTGGCCGCGCGGACGTAAGCCTATTTAGGAAGTGAGTGACATCTGATGTCTGAAGCGCTTTAAGTTTCCAAGCGGGGCAGTGTAATAGCGGGGTTAGCAAACACACGGAGGCCACTTCACTCGCGCAGCCACCCCCCTCTGCCACCAGTGCCGTTCAGTTGCCACTGGCCCGCAGTCGGGTAATTTAAAGGCATGAACGGACGAGTCTTGCTGGAGCCGACGCTTGCAGTGAGTTTATAGTACAATGCTGTGAACCCTAAGAAGACAGCCTGTGGTTTCCTCCCCAAGATCCGCTTTTTCAGGAGTGGCCAAAGCGTTGTTACAGCACAGGGTCCGCTTCCAGCATTTAATCAGGGTGTGAGGAGGCCCTTCTTGGTTTTCTGTCCTGGGAAAAGTCTGAACTACTGGGCTCTGACTCGGACCAGGACAAGGTGTTGAACTTACGTCTACTGAGGTGTAGAAATACGCAAGGCTGCCCCTAGACAACGTTTGTCTGGGGGACAATGTAAGTTTTTGGATATTCTTGATGCTCTTGAGCATCGGTGAGCATACTAATTGTTCATTACTGGTACAAATTGCCATATAAAAGGGTACTTTGCGAATTTAGTAAAATTGATAAAGATCTAAAGTTACATTTGAGTCAACATATGAATCTTTGTGGCTATCACAGGTACCACAGTTCTGTTGAAATGTGAAGCTCATGGTTCACGTGTTTTCCTCAGTTGTGAAAGATTTGCTGCCTTTTTGATGAAACCAAATGGGACCCATTTTACCATGCTTTAATGAGGAAAGCTTGTACATTTGCAGCCTAGGTTCTAGGCACCTTTTTTCCAGATAGACCCAGAGTATGGACAATTTTCCCTCCCTGGAATACCTCCAGCTCTGGCGAAGAGCCCTACAGACAGCACAGGAAGATAGCAGTGCTAAGGCTTTGTTTTACAATTGCTTTAGGTGTTGAGATTCTTACTGAGCCCATTTTATTTTTATTTTTTTGAGTCAGAGTCTCGCTCTGTCACCCAGGCTGGTGTGCAATGGTGCAATCTCGTCTCATTGCAACCTTGGCCTCCTCAGTGGCTGGGATTACAGGCGTCCACTACCACGCCCAACCTTTTTTTTTTTTTTTTTTAAGTAGAGACCGGGTTTCACCATGTTGGCCAGGCTGGTCTCGAACTCCTAAACTGGTGATCCGCCCATCTCGGCCTATCACAGTCCTGGGATACAGGCATGAGCCAGCGCACCCGGCCCGCCAATTTTTTAACTATCCAGTTTAAACTGTGAGAGAGATGTCAAGGAAGCAGTGTGAGCTAGCGTCTAAGGATTGTGAAAACTGAGCAAGTGCCCAGGACTAGAAACTTCTCAGCCCCCTGAAGTCAGCCTCAGGGTAAGCGAGTTTAGTAGTACTTCCTTTGATTTTTAAATCTGGAAGGTTTCAGTTTTTCCTAGACAAATATTGTTGGGATAGTGTTTCTTTTCAAAAATGGATAGCATTCAATGCTCATCAATGGGAAGATAGTGACTCCTGACCATTTTCCTCCTAGCTGGAAACTACAGAAGACTCCCAAGTATCAGGAAATTTGGAGGTTGTAGCTTTGTACAGGAATTATATACAGAGATAGCAATTTATTTACTCATTAAAGGTAGCTAGTGGATAGCCACGATAAAGACCACTCCTTAAAAAACAAAATTGCGTGATATTCTTAACATTCTCTTTCACTTTTTTCAACCAGGCTTGGTGGAGTTTCAAGATGCTGATGAACTTAAGGTATGGGCCAAGTGGAAAGAATTTGGTTTAAGTTATTAATAGTTGAATTGAAATCCTGGCCAAGGATGAGAACTCTAATCTGATTTCATATGCTTCTGCTGTGATGGATTAAAGGATTTACCTGAGGCCAACTTGGTATGCAGGAATTTATTAAATGGAATCATACCACCACCCCTTTTAAAATCATGCTTTTGGTAAAAAGGGGGAAAAGCTCTTGGTAAATGGATAATACTACTAAGCCAAGAGAAAAACAGGAGTTTGAGTAAAAACATAAATTTAGATGTCACAACATTACTAAAGCAACAATGTGTAAGATATTGGGGGATTTTATTTATTTACCTGTAGTTTTTGTAAACATAGTCTAGACAGTACTGTATTTTGCTATTTAGTAATACCTCCTGTGATACTTCTTTTACAGGTCTGGCACTTGAAAGAATCAGTGAAGCTTTTCAAGTAGAGGATATATATTTGAATATGTAACCTTTAGTATCTACAGAACACAGGTTGCTTTTTTTTTTTGGTCCCTTTCATAGCGGTAGCAAGGGTGAATTTTGAGATGGCCCCAATCTATAGGAATATTATCTGACAGTTTGGAGGCACAAAACTGCCTTATCGCTGAGTGGATCCTGTAGAAAATTTCTATGCAATTCAATTCTTTTTTTTTTTTGAGACGGAGTCTCGCTTTGACACCCAGGCTGGAGTGCAGTGGTGCGACCTGGCTCACTGCAAGCTCCACCTCCTGGGTTCACACCATTCTTCTGCCTCAGCCTCCCAAGTAGTTGGGACTACAGGCGCCCACAACCATGCCCGGCTACTTTTTTGGTATTTTTAGTAGAGACTGGGTTTCACCTTGTTAGCCAGGATGGTCTCAGTCTCCTGACCTCGTGATCCGCCCACCTCGGCCCCTGCAAAGACAATTCTATTATTTAAAGTAGTTTTTCTATGAAACAGCTGTGGTCTGTAATTTGACAGTGTTAATAAAACAAATAGCAATACCTTCATCATGCTTAATCATGGTTCACATACTCTACAATGATATGACTTAACTCTAAAGATTTTAAACACAATTTCACTCTTGTTGCCCAG
>NW_012101366.1:5773744-5789625 GCF_000951045.1 Mandrillus leucophaeus
ACACCCAGCTAATTTTGTATTTTTACACATTTTTGTTTGAGGTGGAGTCCCGCTGTTGCCCAGTCTGGAGTGCAGTGGCACAATCTCAGCTCACCGCAACCTCCACCTCCTGGGTCCAGACGATTCTCCCACCTCAGCCTCCCAAGTAGCTGGGATTACAGGCTAATTTTTGTAGAGATGGCCATGTTGGCCAAGCTGGTCTCGAACTCCTGACCTCAGGCAATCTGCCTGCCTCAGCCTCCCAAAGTGCTGGAATTATGGGGGTGAGCCACCATGCCCACCCAGTATATTCTTAAATATTACTGTTGAGCCATATATATGACAGTGGTGGACTTTGAATGTCTGCACATCTGTAGTAAAATGCAATGCTACCTTCATTTTTTGTTGGTATGCTAAAGAAATTTTAAAGTATCTCACTTTTTTAAAAATTGGTTTGTGTATTTTAAGTGTTTACACATTTTTCTATAGTACTGTAGATCATTTTAGTGATGAAATTTGATACTTTCGACAGAAAAACAGGTCAATGAGTTTTGGGATCAAAAAGGGGTTGATTACAAAAGGGCAGGAGGGAATTGTTAGAGTGATTCTGCAGTTCTGCATCTTGATAATGGCATGACTATGTATTTGTTGAATCTTAACAGAATGAATTTTACTGAATGTAAAATCATACTTCAATAAACATGACTTTAGCCCTCCTTGGCATTTCAATGGTGTTTCCAGTGAAATCTATGGCAAGATGGTTTGGGGTCACTATTTACATGAACTGCCAAGTTGGAAGAGCAAAAATACATCGAAATCACTCTTGGGACATAAGTCACAGAAGTGAGTCATGCACACAATACCTGAGAAGCAGGACCAGACGGCAGTTGTGTATTGGCATGCTCATCAGTGCTGCAAGTTTCCCTTCTGGATAGCAACAACACTGATGTATCCACTTCACAGCAGCATTTTAAATCTCACCTGTGATGTGTCCATTGTAGTGGGCATGAGATAGCAGAAAGTGGGATATGGAAAATCTGTTGCCATGTGCTCCAAAATACTACTGTGGCTTCCCTGCAGCATTGCTTTCCACATTGACTTTTCTATTTCAAGAAAGCTTAAGATGTCCTTAGCAAATACTGGCTAACCAAGAAATTTGAGAAATGAAAGGAGGCTGAGTATTGGTCTTGGGTTGAAACGGGTTGATGCTGCATAAGCCACATGATTGACTGAAAAGCTGGCTAAAAAGAGCCAGTCTGTATTCCTTGTCCTCATTCCCTTGGAGTAATCAAGGGTGCTTCTTAAAAGGGATAGATTCAAGTATAGCTTGTGAGTCATTGTTCTTTTCTCTATTTGGTAGGTCTAACCACAGGGCCTGTTGAGCCCTGCCCTGGTGACCAAGAGCATTTTCTGACATGAACAGAGTTGTGCCATCTTGCCCATATGAGCAAAGTTCTTCAGACGTCCCTTATGATTCTAGGTTTGATACCTTCCCTGCCACTCCCCCACTACCAAATCCCCTTACCCTATACCCTAGCAATGTAGAGTTGTCCAATATAGAACCTCGGTTAAACATAGCATCACCCAGGAAAATGGGATGAGTGGTTGCAGTTGTACCACAGTTCTGTAGTGCCTGCCTTAGTACATTGCATGTCTACGTGTTTAGCAGAGCTAAAAGCAGGAATGGACTATTGAACTACCATTCTTTTGTGCTCAAGTGCCATGAAGAGAAGCAAACCTGGAGTTGAATGAAATGTTTTCAAAGAGGGCTTCCAAGTGAGGAACTTGGGCATGTGAATCTTTAATTATGACTATAAAAGAAATTGTGATTGGAAACAATTTTTATGCTAATGGTTATTTCACTGAAAATAGAAAGTCTTATTTAAGAACTGGTCACCAAACCTCCCCGATAGTGATGTAAAACCCAGTGTAACAATTGTGGCATTGACATGTCAGTTCATGTAGATTGAGTCACAATTTGATTTCGAAAATGGCCATATCCCATTTTGTCTTACTCTGTGGTGTTCCTAAGCACTTGAATACAAATAGATTGTTTCCTTAAAGTAGCCAGATCTTTGTAGTTCAAGTGAATATTCCAGACTAAAATATGTGTCTTTTTGAAGGTCCTTAAGCCTTAGATATTTAATTGTGTAATTTGGCAAATATTTGCTGTTTTGTTGTGTCAAGTCCCATGATACAGACAGTTCTTACCTTTCTGGAGCTTTCACAGTGTGACTCATTTCAGAATGTAAGTCAGAGCCAGTTTTAATAGAATGTTCCTTGGTTGACTTCTGCTGTTGTAAGGAATCATTTCATTTCGTGTCTGGGTCAATATCTGAAAGATTAAATTATTAGGGCAAGCTGAAAAATCTAGCGCCCCCCCCCCCCAACATTCCCAAAATAATTTAGGGTGGTTTATAACAAATATCAAGCAACAATAATTAGAAGCAGATAAAAGCTGAGCAAGTAGAGGGCAAGAATAAAAAACTAAGCCGTTAGATCTCATGCTGTAGGCTGCAGCCAAGTTGACTCTGAGCTTCCTAAGAGCAAAGAGCCAGAACTGGCAAGTTAGTAATCAGGCAATTGCCATTATTTTCTAATGGAGGAGGGGAGGGGTCATGTGCATTCCAAGCTCCTTAAAGCCGAGGAGGCGGCTTTCTTTCCTTCACGATCTCAAATACTCCACTCTGAAGGAAGGAATGGAACACAGAACATGTCTGCATAACTAAATGGGGATCTACTGAAAGTGGAGACTGCCTCTGGAGCAGGGAGGTGAGTTCACAGATCAGATTCTGTGAACAGATAGCCAGAGATGTGTTTGAAAGGCTTACTTTTATTTTGTAGTAGAAAAGATTGTCTTTCCAAAATTTACCTTGTATTCATAAACTGGAAAGTTCTGATGGCAATATTTTGTTATAAAATTGTCATTAATCACAATCCAGGATTATGCCACCATGACTAGAAGACCCCCTAATGGAGTTTATCTGCACTGCAAGGGGCCAGTTGTCTCGGAATCATCCTCTGTTGATATCTGCATCTCCAGGACAGCTCCACACCAATCTGTTTCAAAGACAAATACAAAATCCGGTCAAATCAGTGTGATGTATGTTTCCGGGAACAGAGCCGAATGTTGTAGCTGATGGAATGGAGTCTCATACCATTGATTTTTGCAGCTGGACAAGTGCCCTGCCCTGTTACTGCCACTCTTTAAGGCAGAATAGAGCACACTGTATAATTTATAGGCCTCTCAGTGAGAAATACATGGAACTATGGGAATCAGAATCTAAAACTGCAGTCCAATGGGGTAGCCGCAATTCACATGTGCTACTGAGCACCCAAAATGTGGCTAGACTAAGTTGACATGTGCTGAAGGGTGAAAAACATCAGGAGTGTAAACTATCTCAATTTTACATTAATTACAAATTAAATGTTTTGAATATATTGAGTTAAATGAAATACATTTTTAAATGATACCTGATGTGTATTATATTTCTGTTGGACAGTACTGATCTAAAACAGTTGATTCACCATCCAGTAGATAGAAAGGTATTGCTGTTTTACCATATATGACCTTCAGGGAAAAGAATAAAATTAGCACTTGAAAATGCAAAAGTTACAGGTAAGCAGCTATTTTTTGAAGGGCAGAAAGTGCAGGGGTAGTCAGCACTACTTAGATTTGACATAAATGCTACACTCAAGCTGCTAGGACTTCTGGAGATTTTAAATGAAAGACTTCAGAGTGTATTTAGCAAACACTCTGCTATGCCCACTCTGCAAGCATCTGTGTGTTCATTAAAATAATCAAGAGCAGGCCAGGTGCAGTGGTTCACACAGTGGCTCCCACCCAGCACTTTGGGAGGCCAAAGCGGGCAGATTGCTTGAACTCAGGAGTTTCAGACCAACCTGGGCAACATGGCAAGACCCCATCTCTAAATAAATGTAAAATTTTTTTTTTTTTTTTTTGAGATAGAGTCTTGCTCTGTCACCCAGGCTGGAGTGTAGTGTTGGTCTCAGCTCACTCCAACCTCCACCTCCTGGGTCCAAGCAATTTTTCTGGCTTCTGATAGCTGGGATTACAGATGTGCACCACCATGTCTGGCTAATTTTTGTACTTTTAGTAGAGACGGGGTTTCACCATGTTGGTCAGGCTGGTCTCAAACTCCTGACCTCAAGTGATCCACCCACCTCGGCCTCCCGAACTGCTGGGATTCCAGGTGAATGAACCACCATGCCTGACCCCAAATTTTTTTAGGTAAGAAAAAAATGAAGAGCAAAAGGATTCGGTATGCTACATTTCGTCAAAATGCAACTTCCTTAATGAAAAACCATATGAAGGATAGTTCTAGTTTCTTGATCCCTGATCTAGTTGTGTGTGTACTAAAGTGTCTTTCAGGGTTTTGGTTTTATTATTTTTATTTTTTCTTAATGGAATGGGAGAGACTGTGGGAAGTGGCACCATAAATATTACCTTATATAAAGCACTCTTTTTAAAGATTACCTTATGTTAAGCAAAATGTTCCATAAAATTCTCCTTTTCCTGTCTTCACTTTGTGATCTAAAAAACAGGTCTGTGTAAATTCTCCTTTTGTAGTTTCCTTGCTACTAACAATGACATTTTGTCTTTTTGTGTTTAACAGTAATTGAATTATTCCCTTAGTTTTCACATTTCTCTTAAGTAGTTGTTCTTCAATGAGATTACTTGGACTCTGGAAGGGGAACATCATACACCAGGGCCTATTATGGGGAGGGGGGATGGGGAGGGATGGCACTGGGAGTTATATCTGATGTAAATGATGAGTTGATGGGTGCTGACGAGTTGATGGGTGCAGCACACCAACATGGCACAAGTATACATATGTAAGAAACTTGCATGTTGTGTGCATGTACCCTAGAACTTAAAGTATAATTAAAAAAAAAAAAAAAAGAAAAAGAAATGAAATAAACAGTGGTAAGGCAATAGGTTCAAAAGAGCATACTATGTTATAATCAGTCAAAACATATTTTAAAAATCAGTATGATCTGTGGTAACTCAGCTAAAATTCACTGAAAGCAACTGAAAAGGAATAAAATTAGTTAAAACTGAAGAAATAAAGAGAAAAGAGACTGCATTTTAGGAAAGACAAAAAAAAAAAGCAGTTGTTCTTAACAGGGACTGGGGCCGGGGAAAAATATGTCCCCCTCAGGGTGGACAAACTGGGAAAAGAACCAAAATCCCACACCCAATGAATTGAGACCAGACATCATTGACCACACTCCACCTCTCTAATTTTAACATTGAGCAGAATATTCTGACTAATTTTATTTATTTAATTATTTATATAATTTTTTCAGAGATAAGATCTCACTCTGTTCCCCAGGCTGGAGTGCAGTGGCACCATCGTAGCTCACTGCAGCCTTAAACTTCTGAGCACAGGCAATCCTCTTGCTTCAGCCTCCTGAGTAGCTCAGACTACAGGCACGTGCCAACATGCCCAACTGATTTTTTAAAAATTTGTAGAGATGGGTTCTTGCTATGTTGTTCAGGCTTGTCTCAAACTCCTGGCCTAAAGTGAATTTCCCACCTGGGTCTACCAAAGTGTTAGGATTACAGGCGTGAGCATAGCACCCAGCCAATACTGACTAATTTTAAAACCTGAAGAACAATAAGAACCTGAAAACATTGAGTTATTATATTGGCAAAAGCAAAACAAGCCCCTTCAAGATGTCTGGGATGGAATCTCTGACTTTGGCTAATGAGTATGCCAGGAGTCAGACCCCTTTCAAACTCTGGATAGCGCCACCACTCCCAAGATACATTTAATGCAGTTGATGCTTTTGGCAAAAGGCAATGACACAATTGCTCTCAAATGTAGCAAAGCACCAGGTAGACACACAGCAGCAACACAGGAAAATCACTGAAAACAGTATGAGATGGTGCCAGTGTTTCCTGAGCTCTGAGAAGCCAGAGGTGCTGCCTACTTCTTAGGTTAAAGGCATCCAAATGCCTTTCATTGTCTTATTTGCATGGACATTTTTAATCTTATACTTTCTTGCATAAAAATAAAAAAAGTACATCTCATGCCCTATGGTTCCAAACAGTTTGGAGATGAGACCAGCATGCCAAACTGCTGGGGCTGTGGGGCCAGCATGATGAGGATGAAGTGGATGTGGTCTGATATGATCTGGTTCTGTGTCCCCACCTGAATCTCATCTCGAATTACAATCCGAATTGTAATCCCCATGTGTTGGAGGGGGGACCTCGTGGGAGGTGATTAGATCATGGGGGCAGTTTCCCCCATGCTGTTTTCATGATAGTGAGTTCTCACGAGACCTGATGGTTTTATAAGTGTCTGGCATTTCCCCTGCTGGCACTTATTCTCTCTTCTGCAGCCCTGTGAAGAGTGCCTGCCACCATGATTGTAAGTTTCCTGAGGCTTCCCCAGCCATACAGAACTGGGAGTCTACTAAACCTCTTTTCTTTATAAATTACAGGTATGGCTTTCTTAGCGTGAGAATAGGCTAATACAAGGTCCATAGATTGTTCAGGGAGCACTGCACACCATCCACAGCCCCTCACTCCACTTCTGAAACATTGTCCCAAAGAAGCTGAGTCACAGTGAGGGCAAAGGCCCAGAGGCCAGCAGGGCAGCAGTGTAGGCTACGAATGAATCTGAATAGAAATCAGAAGACCTTGGTGACAGTTCTGGCTCTGGCATTGACTAGCCCTGTTGCCTTGGGCGCCTTTTTGTTGCTGTTTCCTCATCTGTGAAATACGAATATTTCAGGTGCCATCTCATTGGAAGATTCTATGACAGTATTATTAAAATGTGTAGCCCTGTACCTGGACATCTGTACATGGTAGTAACTGTCATAATTTGTGACATTATATTTATCTTTTATGAATCACCATCACCATTATCTCAGATGCACTCTAACTTCATTTAGAGGTATTTATTTATGCCCCTACTTCATTACAGAAATGTTTAAGACATGTTTAAGACACGTTTAAGACAAAGAGAAAAGATTGAGCTTCCAATCTGGTTCCAATTCTAGATGTTTCCCCTTCCTTTCCTGGTTTAGCAGAGGAAAAACTGGCCTCCTTTTTTCCCCATGCCCCCAACCCCCATCAACCACATGAAGAGGTGCTATTTGATTACACTTCAGAAGCAGGCTCCAAACCTACTGTGCAGGCATCAAATAGGACAGAAGTGAGCTGTGGCAATGACCAAGTCCTCACATGACAACATCTCCCCTGGGGCTCTCGTGCCTGCTCCCAAGGGACCCACTCCCAGCTTCTGCCTGCCTGATTGGTTTCTCAGCCAGCTGAGCTTCTAGATTCTCCCTGAGATCCACCTCCGGCCCTGCCAAGGCCTCCTGGTTGCCTCTGGCCTGATCCCTGCACTTAGCTCTGAAGAATAATTTGGAGATAATGTGCTGTGTCCTCCAGTGTCTGCCTTTGCAGAGTACCAGACAGTCCCTTTGTCCTCCCGGGCTGCTTCAGCCACCCTGCTGGGGCTACCACATGGAGGTCTAGATCAGGTCCCCCATCCTTCATCCTCCTTGGCTGTCCTGACCACTCTGGCTGGCCTCCATGTCTCTCGGGGCTTGGCCTGCGAAGGACCTCGATTCACTCTGGACTCTGACCCAGAGTTCGCCTGTAAAATTCCCACTTGATCTTAGCAAGCAGTGCTTACAAAGTTAGGAAGTATTTGTAAAATGCTGCCATGGTATAATGTGAAGCGCTCAAAGAAGTCAGGGTTAATGATGCACTGAGAATTATTTCTAAACTGAGGGCATAAAGAGTTACAGTTCAATTTTAAAGTGCAAAGTGACTCAATGCATGAAATCTTACTGTAGCCAAAGTACTGTAACTTAGTTTCCATCAGAATGGAAATAAGTAGTTACTGAGCAAGCAGCTGGATGAGCCCCCTGCTTGGTGATACACACTGAATACCAAGGTAGGCCTCAGGCCACCTCTCCCAGGGAGAGGATCCATCATCACAGCCACCAGGCCCAATAGTGTTAGCCATGCTAACAAATGAAATAATTCATCATTTACAGCACTGGTGCCTTTTTTTTTTTTTTTTTTTGAGAAGGAGTTTTGCTCTTGTCGCCCAGACTGGAGTGCAATGGCGTGATCTTGGCTCACTGCAACCTCCACCTCCCAGGTTCAAACCATTCTCCTGCCTCAGCCTCCCGAGTAGCTACACTTACAGGTGCCACCACTATGCCTGGCTTTTTTTGGGGGGCGGGGGGGACAAAGTCTCGCTCTGTCAGGGTGCAGTGGCATTATCCTGGTGTATTTACAAACCTTGAGCTAGACACAGGGTGCTGACTGGTGTATTTACAATCCCTTAGCTAGACATAAAGGTTCTCCAAGTCCCAATAGACTCAGGAGCCCAGCTGCCTTCACCTAGTGGATCCGACACCGGGGCTGCAGGCAGAGCTGCCCTCCAGTCCCATGCTGTGCGCCCGCACTCCTCAGCCCTTGGGCAGTCGATGGCTGGGGCGCCACGGAGCAGGGAGCGGCGTCCCCATCCGGCGGCGGGGGAGCCCACGGCGGAGAGGAGGGCTGGGACATGGCGGGCTGCAGGTCCCGAACCCTGCCCCGCTGGGAGGCGGCTGAGGCCCGGCGAGAGAGCGGTGCATGGGGGCCAGCAGTGCTGGGAGACCCGGCGCCACCTCCGCAGCTGCTGGCCCAGGTGCTAAGCCCCTCACTGCCTTGGGCCGGCGGCGCCGGCTGGCTGCTCCGAGTGCTGGGCCCGCTGAGCCTGCGCCCGCCAGAACTGGCGCTAGTCTGTGAGCGCTGCACGCAGCCCCGGTTGCCCTCCGCGCCTCTTCTTCCACACCTCCCGGCAAGCAGAGGGAGCCTGCTCCGGCCTAGGCCAGCCCAGAGAGGTGCTCCCACAGTGCAGTTATACACATCTAGATGTGTATAAGAGACAGCACTAGACTGTGAGCGCTGCACGCAGCCCCGGTTGCCCTCCGCGCCTCTTCTTCCACACCTCCCGGCAAGCAGAGGGAGCCTGCTCCGGCCTAGGCCAGCCCAGAGAGGTGCTCCCACAGTGCAGTGGCGGGTTGAAGGGCTCCTCAAGCGCCGCCACAGTGGATGTCGAGGCCGAGGGGGCAGTGAGAGTGAGGGATGTTAGCACATTATCACCTCTCATCACTACCCACCCTGCACCCCAGACCTCACACAGCAACACTTGTGAAAGCCACCAAAATTGTAACAAAAATATGATGACAATGAGGACAAGTCTTTCCTCTGAGAAAGTTCTGTGCTAAACATGTTACCTATGGAAATTGTTTCAGTGTATCCTCTGATTTCCCTGATAAGTAACTACCATTATTATTCTTATCCCCATCTTATGGAAAAGGAAATGGTGACATGGAGTTTCGGAAACTTGCCAACATCATCAGACAGTATGGCCCCGGGGCCTGAGCTTTATCCCTCATGAGTGTTGAGAGTGTACTGTGTTTCTGCTGGGCACTGTGCACATGCCTGTAGTCCCAGCCACCAGGGAGGCTGAGGTGGGAGGATTGCTTGAGCCCAGGAGTTTGAGAAGAATCTGAGCAACACAGCAAGAAGCCATCTATTAAAAAAAAAAAAAAAAAAAAAATTAATCCAAATATCTTGCAGAGTAAAACCATAAAACAAAAAATTAAAAGATTTCTATGACTCTGGAATCCTCATTCTGGATACAAAAAGAAAGATTACTTACTGCAATAGAGAAAACGCCAAGTGTCTCTTATACTGAATGTTTTCCATCAGGTACCCAACTTAAAGTATTTTAGAGGCTAGATAATCTCTAGATGAAAGAATAGGTTTTTAAATCATTTGGAATTAGGAGCACAGTTTTTTTCTCATACATGCATATTCCATCAAAGGAAGGAGACTCCCAGGCTAGCTCATGGTTTTCTAACCTCATTAATTGAGGCTACAACATTCTTATTTCCTCTCTCCCAGTATTTCAAAGCTTCTGTAGACCAAGGGGTTCTGGGTCGCCACAGCAGAAGTCAGGAACACCTTCCCCAACCCCATGGTCCCACCCCACTGTGGCCTCAGAGATTAGAAGCTGAAGCTCTGAATCCTAGGAGGGCAGGGACCTTGCTTCAACTCAGTGCCTGGGGTAGAGAATGTGGTGCATGGAAGAGGTGTGGGAAGGGCTGGTGAATGAGGGGGGGTTTTGATCTACAACTTCCACCACTCACTGCCACAGTTTCCACTCTCCCCACCCTGTTTCTAGCCTGGGGGTGAGGAATCCCTGGCTCTGAGCTGTGGCCTCAGAGAGGGGCTTTGCAGGTGGTGACTTTGAATTGAGGAGGAAGGAAAAGGCTCAAAGAAATGATGTTTTCTTGGCAGAAACCTGATTGTGGGGATTCCGTGTCAAACAGCATGGCCCAGTCTCTTCACAGGTTGGGAATCTGCAGGTCTAATCACTAGGGCCAGTGTGCTATTAAATGGTTTCTATCACCATCACCATTGATCCCAAACATGTCACTTTTGGAGTTGGCAGGCATCAAATGACCAACATTTTTTAAATATTTGTTTTTAATATACGCACTTGCAAAACCAGATATGTCCTTGCTGCCAAGTATGAACGACACACACTTGATGGCAGAGTTCAGACAACAAGTATTTGGAGCAGACCGGGAGCAAAGACAGGTACTTGGGGTAGGCGGTACAAGCTTTAACGCAAGGTAGGGTTAGGAGGTACAAGGTTTAAAATCCAGATAAGCTTTAAGTCAGTGCCTGTCCATCTCCCCTCAACCCATCCCCAGCCTCATCTGCTTTGTTGGACAATTCCTGTGTACACTGATGGCCTCCTAACCCAAGTACCTTGTAGACTCTCAAGGCTAGACACACTGTTCTTGGGGAAGAATTGCGCTACCCTCCCCCAGGCAGCTAAGGAAAGACTTGCCATTCCCCCCGCAAGCTGCTCTCTTTCCTCTCTCCTTATCCCAGTTCTGCAGAAAAAGGACTCAGGTCAATATAGTTCTTTAATGTAGACATCATCTGTAGCATTTACATGCTTACACCCAGGAAATAACTATTTTCACTTCCCCGCATCTCCCAGTGTTCACCTTTGCACCACTGCCTCTGGCTTGCCTGGAACAGTCTGCCCCGTCACCTGCCTAGCTTGCTCTTTAGGGATTTCTTAATTGTGCCTCTTTCTAGGAAGGCTTCCCTAACCCACAAGGCCACATTTGGTATCCCTCCCATGTGTCCCCAATGCTTTGCTCTTCCCTATCAAAGCTCCTGTCACTCTGTGTTGTTGACTATTGTTAACTACTTACTTATTGGTCAGACTGTAAACTCCATAGCGCTAACACTCTGTGTCATCAAATAACTCTTGTATCCCCACTGTCTAACACAGTTCCGGTCACATAACAGGCTCTGCATGAATGAATGACGAAGACACAATAGTACAGTGGTGAGGCCATCAAATGCTTCTAAGATTGCACTTAGCAACATCGCAAGCTGCAGAATCCCTTGCCACATATGATCTGCTGTTCACCGATTCTTGCCAGGATCACGACTGAGAAGAAGAAGATAATGGAGATGGAAGACTCAGAATGCTCAGGGTCCTGCTGGCCTTCAAACAGCAGGACTCTGAGTGTCCCAAGTCTTACCATGAGTTGCTAAAAGAGAACCAGACACATGTTTATCCCTTTGAAAGAAACGTGAACCAAGCCACTCCTCTGGGCCGTTCTTCCATCTACTGGACCAACAACTCATGGTTTGAAGGATTTTTGCTTAATGGAAGTGACAAAACAGCCAGATCAAAAGGATTTCCAGGAGCAAAGACAGAAAACATGCACAGCGTTAGACAACCTAAATGGAACTGGCTAGATATGACTCCGGTTGTGACTAAGCCATAGTGCCCCCTAAGTTGGGTGAAGAGAATGGTGCCCATCAGGCCAGAGAAAGTTGAAAGGGCCATGAGGATGCTAAGCAGGGAGTCTCCAACCTCTTGGGTGTAGGCATAGCCAGTGATGATACAGCCAGACCCCAGAACTGTCAATGTAGAGGAAGACTAAGCCCAAGCCAGCTAAGAAGACCGTCTGCCTGCAGTAGGCTTCCCATCCCTCATGGCACATGCAAAGAAAGTGAAAAGGAAAACCTGAGGTTGTGGTCTGTTCTTCAAGGTTAAACTTGTGGTCCTTTGGCTTTTCCAAAGTCCTGGGCTTGTAGATGAATCCATCACTGATTACCCAACAGTCCATTTCACCCAAAATAAAATCGAAACAAGCTTTAAGTCAGTGCCTGTTCATCTCCCCTCAACCCATCCCCAGTGTTATCTGCTTCTTTGTTGGACAATTCCTGTGTACACTGATGGCCTCCTACCCTAAGCACCTGTGTCTCTTTGCCTGCAGATCCCTCTCCAGCCACAGGAACATGAGGGGTGAGCTGTAAGTTGCCCTGAGAACAACTCTCAACCAAAAACAGACAAGAGTTGGTCGATAAACATCCTAGTTTCCTTGGGCCTTGGTGGGACAGTTCTGAGGTGTATCCTACACGGTTTCTCAAAAGGTCACCAAAAGGATTGAGCCCAGTGGCCATCAGCAGTAACCTATATATTAACACACCTTTTATTGGCTTTTCTTCCTTCTCTGTCTCACTTCCCATTCCCTCACCATGCTTCCTGGAATCACCTTCCAAATATTAATAGATTAATTTTCACCCCAAATCTTTGTCTCTGGGATTACTCTTGAGAGAACCCAAACTAAAACACAGTCAAGCCAGGAAGATGGCACTGAAAGAAGGAGGAAGAGGAGGACACATTTTGTAGAAGACAAAATGCTACATGCTTGGAACTCAGTCCTCAGCTCCAGGAAATCGTGATAGATATTTCCTTTAGTTATTTTTCTGAAGAAACAGACACTTATGTGAAAAAAGCTAAATACCTTTCAGTCTTCCAGGATAAAATAAACAACAATTAAAAGCAGATTAAAAATATATAACCACCGAGTGTGGTGACTCATGCCTGTAATCCCAGCACTTTGGGAGGCCGAGGTGGGTGGATCACAAGGTCAGGAGTTCGAGATCAGCCTGACCAACACGGTGAAACCACATCTCTACTAAAAATACAAAAGTTACCAGGTATGGTGGCACATGCCTGTAATCCCAGCTACTCAGGAGGCTGAGGCAGGAGAATCACTTGAACCCAGGAGGCGGAGGTTGCAGTGAGCCGAGATCATGCCACTGTACTGCAGCCTGGGCGACAGAGCGAGACTCTGTCTCAAAACATATATATATATATGTATATACGTATATTATATATATGTATATTATATGTATGTATAATATATATACACACACACATATACACACACACCATTGTGAGGGGTATTTAGTGCAAATTAAGACAAATCCTGCAAAGGACTAGAGGAACCAAATAGAACTGTGGAGGAAGGAGAATGCAGGTGGGCCAGATTCATTCTAGACCAAGAAGTGTGGGAAGGATTAAGCTCTTAATTGCAGAAATGAATGTATTGCCAGAACAATTTTTAAAAAGATCACAATGACAACAACAATGAAAAAAAAATAGCTAACATTGGCTTAAGTTTTACTATATGCCAGGGAGTAAAATTGAGCTTTACATAAACTATCTTATTTAATTGTCATAACATCTGTATGATATCACTTCCTTTGTGGTCCTTAATTTACAGATAGTAAGACAGAATGTGAATAAACTAACTTTGCATGGTCACACAGGTAATAGCCGCAGAGGGGAAGAATACAGCTTACTCTATCTATTCACCTATCTGCTTACATATCTATCTATTCATCCCTCATCTAAATATGTATCTCTGTTTATCTGTCTCTGCAAATACATATATTTTATTTGTGTAATGAGACCTGGTGGACTTTAACTGCAAAATAACTTGAGAGAAAAGAGAATGAATTATAAGAAATACAGAAAAAGAAACTGAGAGCAGAAGCAATTCCTGGACTGTGCTGTACCAGGCAGATGGGCAACACAACCAGTATGCAGTGCTGGCTCTTTCTTTGGGAGATTAAGGTCATATCTACTGGCAAAGCCCCCTTTCTTTTATTGCCACCATACTGTTTGGGAATTTCTGATTTAAAAAAAAATACTGTTGATAACAAGAATGACCAATTCATCATATTGTCTTGACCAAAGAGCAGCCCATACTCTGACACAGTTGCCTCTCTAGTATCTTTGGGGAGGATGTTCGTAAGTAAAATTGGAGGAGTAATTGCCCCCAGGACTGTGGGACAGGTTGTGCACGTTGTATACTGCACAGTCCCATGGGGGTGTCAGTCTCTCTGAATGGAGTCCCCAGACAGGGCACAACCTGTGTATAAGGCAGCCCTGCCTGCCCCACCAATAAGATCAGCCCTATGAACTGCATGACCAATGGCACAGCTGGAGCCCTCTCATTTGTCACTGTTTCTAGGCACATTTGCAGATAAAATGTTGAGATTATGATCAGATTATGATCAGAACTTTCAAGAGTTCTGGAAAGAAGAGTTCTGGAAAAAAAAACACTGACATAAAGGAGAGGAAAAGAACAGGAACTCTCTCTGAGTTTGCATTACCTTGAATGTTCACAGCCTCCTGTTGCCTTTCTAGGAAGTGCCCCTCTGTGTGTTGCTGGGGTTTTATAGCCAATCGGTGAACTAGCTGATAAACCCTGGACAGAAATAGAAACTACAAGAAGTGAAACGAAGTTCCATCCAAGAATGAAACAACAACTGATCACATGAGATGTACATGTCATCACTTGACCCACAGACAGGGGAGCAAATATATTGATGATCTGGTCCTTCTGCTGGACTGTTGCATTCATCCCTGTAAGTGAGAGGAAGGAAACATTGCAACTTAGTGGGTGAGTCCTTCCTTCTGGTGAATTTAACATCATGCATTTACTAGATTTGCTAGCCATGTAATTATGGTGAAAACAAGAAAGATCCCTTTGGATTTAACTATAGATTAGCCGTAGGATTTGCAACCAGGAAAAGACCTTCAAGATCAATTCTATTGGAACTTGGACAATTAACAGATAAATAAACTGAGAAACAGAGAGACTGTGTTACTTGTAGCTAATTATTTTAACTCCCATCTCAGCACTCTTTCCCAACACAACCCATTATCTTAACAACTGTAGTAGTATTAACGCCATTATTATAACCAACATGTTTGTCAGGGGAGCAAGGTGACAAGAGGAGGGTAGAGGACAGAATTAGTTGAACACTTACTCTGTGCCAGGCAATAGTTCTAAGCTTTCTACATCTATTCATCTCAATCCTCGCAACAACTCTTACAGGTCAATAGTGTTTCCTTTTTACAAGTTAGGAAACTGGGGCACAGAGAGGTGATTTTACTTGTTCAAAGTCACAGAGAGGGCACATGGCTGAGCTGAGAATCCAACCCAAGCAGTGTGACTATGAAGCTTATTAGCTTCACTATTCCATCATCATCGAAGGATATATTTACAATATTATTTTTTTAATTGTAATAAATTCTGTGCTTTATCTTTTTTTTTTAAATTTAATTAACAAAGAATAGGAAGACTTTCTTCACCCAGAGACAGAGGACACCATGTTACTTGGCTTTTATCCACATAGCTGTTTTATTTTAGGTGCTGTTATTTAAGCCAGAGTACATCCAAAAAAGTGTAGTTTAAAAGAAAACATGATTATAAAGGGTTCCTAGTCTTTGCAAGGCATGATTTCTATAGACTCCTCTTTAATAGCTTCCTTTATCTTGGCCATCCATGATCACACACCTTTTCTAGCAGAGTACCACCCACACAAATAGAGAGTAGGATGAGATCTTCAGCTTTAAGTTGGCAATGTGTATATATCTCAATGTGAATGATCCAAGTTTTGCAAATGGGAGAAAAAGCAAAAATGCCAGATTCTTTCGTTTAGCTCCATTATTTAAAAAAAA
>NW_012101366.1:5790190-5821421 GCF_000951045.1 Mandrillus leucophaeus
TGAGACAGTCTTGCTCTGTTGGCCAGGCTGGAGTGCAGTGGCGCGATCTCGGCTCACTGCAACCTCCACCTCCTGAGTTCAAGCAATTCTCTTGCCTCAGCCTCCCACGTGGCTGGGACTACAGGTGCGTGCCCACGCCCCATTAATTTTTGTATTTTTAGTAGAGACAGGGTTTCACCATGTTGGCCAGGATGGTCTTGATCTCCTGATCTCATGGTCTGCCCGTCTTGGCCTCCCAAAGCGTTGGGATTAGAGGCGTAAGCCACCGCGCCCAGCCTATATATTCTTCAGATAATACAGTACCAATCATTTCTTAGGTGATTCCTACATGCAGATATAGTGTTAAGTGCTTTCCAAATCCTGTATCTCATAGAATCCTTCCCACAGCTGAGCTGTGTGTGTGTGTGTGTGTGTGTGTGTGTGTGTGTGTGTGTGACTTTATTTCCCTCATTCTACAGTTGAGGAAAATCACGTAACTTGCCCTGGAGTATGCATCTAGTAAGAGGCACAGCTGGTTTTAGCTGAATTCAAACTCAAACCCAGGTCTCGTTGACTCCAAATAACATGTTCTTAAAGCCTGTTGTCAGCCTCTCTCAGAGCCCTGATTGCCTTGTCAGCTCTCTACTTCTCAGCTGATCAGAGGATCAGTACCCAGGGCGGTACCACTCACCAACCAGCCGGCCTCTGTTGTCACCCGTCAGCTCACGATCCAGTCCCTCTGAATGGTGATGGTCAGTGCCATGCCAGCCAGGTTTGCCAAGGCCACTAGGGTGGTCACCAGTGCACAGCAGGCCACCTACTGAAGGAGGGGAAAGGAAGTTTGGAACCCGAGAATAGATTTTCCCGCCCCACTGCAGTGCATACAGTTATTTATCTGACAGCTCAAGGAACATCTAAATGAACACAAAGACCTTAGAGAGAAAAAGATTCAATGTAGGTTTGGAGCCCAGTGCTATTGTGTTAATGCTAAGCATTTTCTTCCTCCCACCCCATCAGAGCCAGAGCCGACGCTAATTTGTACCTTGCAGACACAGATTCTGCTGTTCTATTGCCTTCATGTCAGTGGGATTTCAGCTCAGACTCACAAATTAGGGGAGAGGAGGACACTGAGGAAAGATTAGCCTGATCCAAAATCAGTAAGCAGGGCCACAAAGAAAACATTAACTGGTGGACATTCAGGGTGACTGTGACACCCTGTGTCTGTGACACAGGGACACGGGAGACACTCACAGTGAGCCAGCCATCCCAGATTTGTTCCATCTGCCTCTTGAAGGGGAGCACAAGCATCAGGACAGTGCAACAGGTGGTGACGGAGGCGTTCTGCGTGAAGAGCGAGGCATAAGCAACTGTGAATGGAAACACCCAGCCCAATCTTTACTCTCGGTTTTAACAGGCAGCTCACAGCTATATCATCATTTAATGCAGAGCAGACTGGGTGCGGTGGCTCACAACTGTAATCCCAGCACTTTGGGAGGCCAAGGCGGGCCGATCACTTGAGGTCAGGAGTTCCAGACAAGCCTGGCCAACATGGCGAAACCCTGTCTCTCCTAAAAATACAAAAATTAGCCAGGCGCGGTGGCACGCACCTGTAATTCCAGCTACTCGTGAGGCTGAAGCACAACAATCACTTGAACCTGGAAAGTGGAGGTTGCAGTGAGCCAAGATCGTGCCACTGCACTCCAGCCTGGGCGACAGATCGAGACCCTGTCTCAAAAAAATAAAATAGAATAAAAAAAAAGCAGAGTAGTTGCATTTGACCAAATCCCTGTGCAACCAGGGTTAGCATTTCCATCGGTGATCACGGGCTTAAGAGGCAAAGAGCAGACTCTTGAACTCACTAAAGACAAAGCTTTTGCAACCAAAAGAGAAAAAAGCTGGACTTCGCAAGTGAATGAAAACATATTTGAGAGACGGATTCTCAAATATATGAAAAGCTGGATTCTAGGTAAGTCAAGAAACTTAAAATGTTCTAGTGCTACATTACATTCTTCTGGACTTAATTTGTAACTGAAGTTACCAATTTAGCCTAAAGACCAGCACACCAGATTTTCAATCAGCTAGTCTTTTCAATGGTGTGGCTTCAGAGAAGCCTACATTTATATAGCCTACATTCTTATTGGACAAAGAAGCTTAAAGAGATAGTATGGCCAAAAGCTAAAAGTAGATCTACATTTAAACAAATAAGTCTCCAGATATTAATGAATAGTTTAGACAGATCACCCAGTACCAAAAAAAAAACCATTTACACAAATAAATTGCTTCTAATAAAAACAACAGAAGCATATTATGCATAAGTAATGCCAAAATATTAAAAAGAAAGCATTTTTCAGGAATTCGATATTAAAAACCTATACTTAGCAAAAATCTAAAACATCTTACATGTAGAATCAGAGAATGATGACACAAAGCTGTATAACTTTGTCTAGAGTTTTTAACTTATGCTCTTTTGCTATTCAGTTCATAGCAATTTATGAATTTTATTTCACTAAATAAACCAAAAAAGCCAGTGAAGTCATAATGTACCACATAAATATGTATGTCACAGGTAAAAGTATTACCTTTATTTCTTGGTTTCTTTTCAATCCAATCACCAATTAAGACCCCAAATATTAATACATATCCAGCCACCACTAAGCCAAACACTGCCGACAAAAGCAGATTATGTCCATATAATTCTATCAGGAAGATAGACATGGCAAAGTGCCACATTTGGTCTCCCTGCAAAGTAGTAGTGCAGGCAAAGCATGTTTTCATCATTGACCTAAAAGATGGATCCAAGTTAAAATCCAGAAAGATGCATTTATCCCCAGGGACATGTAATATGCAGGATTACAAGACAGAATGTCAAATTATACTTTTATGCAGTACATCTATAACTTTATTTTTATGCAATATAGTTATAAATTTTAAAAGCTAGAGAGAATATATGTTAAAATCTTAAAAGCTCCAAAGAGTCAACAAGCTAATGAAAAAATATCAGACAAACACTTAGAAGAACATGAGACCTCCAAGAACAAAGCCCACAGTGCCCTGAGGACACCTGCTGATTCTGAAGCAACAGCTGTGAAATACAACAGCAGGTTCGTTGTCCTCAGAAAGACAGACTATGGAAGTCCATGCTGCCAGAGATGGGGACTAAGATAAACCAGTTCCCATTTTAAACTGAGATCCCATGTAATTACATCTTAAATGTAAGTAAGGGTAAACCTGAAGTAAACTGATGCTCACGTGGACTTGTAGTCCAGTTCTACCTCATCCGAATGGGCAGGGAATCTCAAACCTTGAACATGGATTAAAGTGTTACAAAATGACTAGTGTCCACCATGCATCTGGTGGGAGCTAGTTAAAATTATCTCTAAAGGAAGATGCCACCATCTTAGGCTTCAAAGTATTCCTACAATAATAATAATAAAATAAAAATTTTATAAAATAATATACAAATTATTATCATTATTATGTTGAGACTGGATCTCACTCTGTCTTCCAGGCTGAGTGCAATGGTACAATCATAGCTCACTGCAGCCTCAACTTCCCAGGCTCAAGACATCCTCCCACCTCAGCCTCCCAAGTAGCCGGGACTACAGGCATGCACCATGATGCCTAGCTAGTTTTTTTTTTTTTTTTTTTTTAATTTGTAAAGATGGGGTCTCACTATGTTGCCCAGGGTGGTCTCCTGGGCTCAAGCAATACTCCCACCTCAGCCTCCCAAAGTGTTGGGATTACAAGTGTGAGCAACCACACTCAGCCTTTATAATTATTTATTACATTTATTCCAACACATATGTTTTTATGCGCCTGCCTTTTTTTTTTTTTTTTTTTTTAAGATGGAGTACTCTGTTGCCCAGGCTGGAGGGCAATGGCACGATCTCAGCTTGCTGCAACCTCCACCTTCTGGGTTCAAATGATTCTCCTGCCTCAGATTCCTAAATAACTGGGATTACAGGCATGTGCCACCATGCCCAGCTAATTTTTGTATTTTTAATAGAGATGGGGTTGGCCAGGTGTGCTGGCTTACACCTGTAGTCCCAGCACTTTGAGAGGCTGAGGCAGGCGGATCATGAGGTCAGGACACTGAGGCCATCCTGGCTAATACGGTGAAACCCGTCTCTACTAAAAATGTAAAACATTAGCCAGCTTTGTTGGCACGCACCTGTAGTCCCAGCTATTCCGGAGGCTGAGGCAGGAAAATTGCTTGAGGCAGAGGTTGCAGTGAGCTGAGATAGTGCCACTGCACTCTAACCTGGGTAACAGAGCGAGACTCCATCTCAAACAAAAAAAAAGAAAAAATAGAGACGGGGTTTCACCATGTTGGCCAGGCTGGTCTTGAACTCCTGACCTCAAGTGATCCGCCCGCCTTGGCCTCCCAAAGTGCTGGGATTACAGGAATGAGCCACCAGACCCAGCCATCTTCCTCTATTTGTTCTATATTTGATAATTCACACATATTTTTAAAAAATACACATTTTTGCATCTAATATTTTGAGACATCCTAATGTCCTTAATATTGCAGTTCTCTTAACCATCCAAAGACAAAACATTAACTTCATTTTGATTCCTCTCTTACCCATATTCATAAGGCACAACTTACAAAATTAAAAAACTTGGACTCATGAGGTAGATCAAAGTTGCTCCTAAAACACATGTATTTAAACCATAAGCATTGTTAAATAATAAATATATATACATATTTATTTGGAGCAAATTTTGCCAGCTAACCAGAAAGACTAAAATGCTGTTTAGCATGAATTTGCTTTTAGAGAGTACACCAGTGCTGGATAAAAATACAAGCACCAAGTTAGGGGATACTCAGGGATTTTGTTTTCTTTTGACAAAGTTGTCTTCATTCATTTGTCACTGAGGGACCGCTGGGGAAATATCCATCTCTTTCCCTTTCCTTAAGTCTAGAAATAGAGAAATAAGGCATTTCTGTTGACATATGTGCCATAAGGGAAGTATCTCAGAATGCAATGGAAGAATATAGAAATGGCAGGAAGTCGCCCCAGGGCAAAATCTGAGGACCAAGAAGGAACTGAACTAGCAAGTGAGGATCAGGGGTGGAAACAACTCTCCAGGTTGGGAGAACAGTGGGTACAGAGGCCTGTTGAAAAAAGAAAGGATAACTGCAGACAAAATCCAGAGGTTGGGGTGTAAGGTGCAAAAGTCGGAGAGGGATAAGAAAGGGAAGGGATGAAGCAAGTCTGAAGAGAGACTCCCCTTTACCTGGGAGGAGCAGGAAGGAGCGGTGGATCACCAAAGCTGCTGTGCCCTGATATGATTTGGCTGTGTCCCCATCCGAATCTCGAATTGTATCTCCCAGAATTTCCACGTGTTGTGGTAGGGACCCAGGGGGAGGTAATTGAATCATGGAGGGGCCAGTCTTTCCCATGCTATTCTCATGGTAGTGAATAAGTCTCACAAGATCTCATGGGTTTATTAGGGGTTTCTGTTTTTGCTTCTTCCTCATTTTTCTCTTGCTGCCACCATGTAAGACGTGCCTTTCACCTCCCACCGTGATTCTGAGGCCTCCCCAGTCATGTGGAACAGTAAGTCCAATTAAACCTCTTCTTCTTCCCAGTCTCAGGTATGTCTTTATTAGCAGTGTGAAAACGGACTAATACAGCCTTGTGTGGATTCCCAGCTGCAGGGGGCCTCCTCTCCAACCTTTCAACACACCCACCCCGCACCTTCCCCACAGAGCTGGGGGCCAGGGCCTGTCTCAGCTACTCGCCAGGACTCCTTTCCTGCTTCCTCTTGCCCATCCGGACCATCACTCCTTATTTTCACCTTTCTGATGCCCATCAGAATGGGGGTCAGAAATGGGGTTCTGATTTAGATCTTTAGTGCCACAGGAAACACAGTCATCAGTGCAGAGTGAGTGTGGGAAAGTTTTCAGGAGAGAAGAGAGGTCATTTAGGAGAGTGGATCAGACCCCCATCTGGCCAGGCACTGGCATCCCAGTCTTCCTGGTTATGCCCTACAATCTCACATGTGTCTTCCTGGTTTTAGAGAGCCCTGTTGAAAGCCCTCTTTAGGGCACTCACTACCTTCTACCCTACCTCATCGCTACATCCTCTATGGAGGCTACCACTGATTCAGATCCATGATTGCAATCCTCATTGGAATAGCCCTACTATAGTGGCAGGGATTCCATGTCTGCTCCTTCCTTCCTTCCTCCCCTCATCCCTTCCCTCCTCCCCTCCTCCTTTCCTTTCTTTCTTTCCTTTCCCTTCTTTTTTCCTTCTTTCCCTCTTCCTTCCTCCCATCCTTCCTTCCTACCTGCCCTCTTGTATGTATTCATGTATTCAGGTATTTTGCCAGGCACTGGGGATAAAGTGGTAAGAAAGTTGGAGAGGGTTCTTACACTTACAGCCCAGGGATAACAGACAATAGACCATGAAATACAACCCAGTGTGATGAGTTTCAACTTAGACAGGGTGAGGTGCCACCCCATCACTCCAGAAGCTAGTCATGGAGAAACCATGGCAGGTCACTCAAAAGGCCCTCTGGAACCTGAAGGTTGGCATATGGCACTGAGGAAGGACATCAACGCTGGACACGTCAACCCCTGACACAGAAGCATTACCCAGCCACCCACCCCAACACTGAAACAAGTGCCTGGGGTCATTCACACCCGCAGAGGTCACCAACACTGTGGCCTCTCCCCAGGTGCACCCTGTGTGCTTCAGCACTTCAGCCATCCCTGAGGCATCAGGGTTTTGCTCTCACTCCACATCCCAGCACTGGACAAATCCTCCAGTGACAGAAACTGCATTAAAGTGCTGGAACCACAGTCTGCTCAAGCCAACGCCACTGGCCCATTGCTGGTGGAAAGAGCTTCTTAGGAGCTAGCCTGCCACATCAGGAATTCTCTGGAATGTGTCAGGATCTTCCATCTCACCCAGCCTTGGGAGAGGGTCTGGCCAGGAGAAGATCTCCCCTCACTGACTAGTCTCCCTTCAAAGTCTCAGCACCAAGTTGGTCTTTGGGCTGGGCTGCCATTGGACTGCATTTCTCTTGTCCATTGACATTCCCACATCCCTAAAAGACCTCTCTTCTCTCCTAAAAACTTTCCCACACTCACTCTGCACTGATGACTGTGTTTCCTGTATCACTAACGATCTAAAAACCATGGGAGAGGACTTGCTTGAGTTCTCATCCCCACACCTGCTCCTCTGCCTGCACCCAGGCCCTGGGCTCTGCCTCCCCTCCTGTCTCCAGGCTCCTGGCACATGCCAGTTCCTCCCCATATCTCTCTTCCCTCCAGTCTTTCTTCTCCTCTGCTCGTGTGTCCTCAAACTTTCTCTTTACTAGGTCCTACAAACAAGTTGTTAATCCAAGCATCTCTTCAAAAAACAGCAACAAGGCTTTCAGCTTTCAGCTGGGAGGAGGCCAAGGTGCAACTTTCTTCGGTCATCCTGAATCTAGCCGCCTCTGCCATGCTGCCAAAGTTTTACCCCAACAAGATCAAAGTCATATACCTGAGGTGCACCGGGGGTGAAGTGGGTGCCACGTCTGTGTTGGCCCCCAAGATCGGCCCCCTGGGTCTGTTTCCAAAAAAGGTTGGTGATAACATTGCTAAAGCAACCAGTGACTGAAAGGATCTGAGGATTACAGTGAAACTGACCATTCAGAACACACAGGCCCAGATTGAGGTGGTGCCTTCTGCCTCTGCCCTGATCATCAAAGCCCTCAAGGAACCGCCAAGAGACAGAAACAGAAAAATATTAAACACAGTGGAAATATCACTTTTGATGAGATCGTCAACATTGCTCGACACATGTGGCACTGATCTTTAGCCAGAGAACTCTCTGGAATCATTAAAGAGATACTGGGGACTCTCGAGTCTGTGGGCTGCAATGTTCATGGCCGCCACCCTCATGACATCATAGGTGATATCAACGGTGGTGCTGTGGAATGCCCAACTAGTTAAGACACACAATGGAAAATATTTCAATAAGGATCATTTGAAAAACAAAAAAACAAAAACAGCAACAACAACTTTCTCTTGGTCTTGCTGTTCTTCTCTTGGCTACTACACCAGCTCTCTACTCACCTTTATATCTTGAAAGGATCATTTGTTCTTGCTTCAATTCTCCCTTGAACCCACTGTGAACAACTTTCACCCCCATCTCTCAACATATCTACTCCTCACAAGGTCATCAATTACCCACCACGGGGTTCAATCCAGCTGTCAGTTCTGAGTGCTCATGTCTGCATGGGACACCTTGCTCCCTTCCTCCTTTGTGAACCCTGCCTCACTAGGCTTCATGCACCCCCTTCTCCTGGCTTTTCTAACACTGGCTGCTCCTTCTATTGCCTCCTTTACCAACCTCCTATCTGGTCTTGGACCCCCTCCTCTCCCCTCTCCTCCCCTTCCCTTTCTGGACAGCATCTCACTCTGGTTGCTGAGGCTGAGGTACAGTGGTACAATCTCAGCTCACTGCAGCCTTGAGCTCCCGGGCTCAGGTGATTCTCCCACCTCAAGCTCCTGAGTAGCTGGGATTACAGGCACGCACTACCATGTCTGGCTATTTTTTTATTTTTATTTTTATTTTTAGTAGAGACAGGGTTTCACCATGTTGCCCAGGTTGGTCTCAAGCTCCTGGACTCAAGCAATCCACCTGCCTCGGCCTCCCGGAGTGCTGGGATTACAGGCATGAGCCCAACCACGTCTTCTATTTTCTATTTAAACCCACTCCTTTAAGGATATCACCAGCCTCATGATTTAAAATACCACAAGGCTGACAAGTCCCAAATTTCTAAGTCCAGCAACCACCACTTGCTGAACATCCATGGGATGCTGAGCAGGCATATCACATTTAACATGTCCAAAAAGGAACTCCTGATCTTATTCTATTCAAACTGGTTCCACCCCCAGTCTTCCCCATCTTAGTGAGTGAAAACTCCATCCTTCCTATTGCTCAGACCAGAAAACCTTCGTCTGTTCTCTCTTTTAAACCCTACATCCCAGGCAGGCATCATGTTGCTTGAGCCTTCAAAAGAATAACCTGAATCTGATTACTTTTCACCACCACCACCTCTGCTACCAGCCTAGACACCGTCACCTCTTTCCAGGGTTATTGCAATATCCCCTCACTTATCCCCTACCTCTGCCTTGACCCACTTTAAATCTATCCTCATCATAGCAGCCAGAGGGGTTCTATTAAAATCTAAGTCAGATCATGAAACTCCTCTGCACAAAACCTCTAATGGTTCTCATCTCACTTAGGGTAAAATACAAAGTCCTTACAAAGGCCCACAAGGGCCTCAGGATCTGTTCCCTCCATTCACTTCTCTGACCTCCTCTTTTACTACTCTACCCCATCCACTATGCTCCAGCCACATGGACTTCACTCCCATCTCCTGAACCTCTGCATTTGCCATTCCTTCTGTCTGGAATATTCTTCCTCTAGACAGGCTCATGAGTCAGCCCATCAGCCCATCAACCCCATCAACTCCATTGGGTCTTTATTTAAAAGTTATATTGCAGTAGGACCTTCACTACCCACCCCACCTAAATATTGCACCCTTTATAAAAGCACTGACCAACAGAACTTTCTGCATGATGAAACTTTATCTTCACTGTCCAATAGGATGGCCACTATGAGGCTTTTGAGCACTGGAAATGTGGCTTGTATCACATGGAAGCAGAATTTTTAACTTTAATTTAAATATCATCAGCCACACAAGGCTAGTGGCTACTGTGTTGTAAGCACAGTATCTTTATACTCCTTTATCTCCTTTTGCTGCTTTCTGTTTCTGCTTACTATTTACCACTAACATACTACATAATTTACTTATAATTTATGTGTAGATCTTGCTTATAATTTGTTTTCCTCATTAGAATGTAAGTGGAAAAAACAAGTTATAACTACAAGGAGAATGAGAGGCAGGGATCTTTGCCTGTTTTGTTCACTACTATATTCCTGGTACCTAGAACAGTTTCTGGCACATAGTACACACTAAACAAAATCTTTGTTAAGTGAAGGAAATGCAGTAGGAAACTCTACAAATTCCACCCAGGTGTTGCTCTGCTCTCTGTCTATGTCTACTCTCTGCTAATTTGCCAGACGTTGATCTAACTTTCATCTCCTGACCTGGATGTTCATACGTACCTCTGGCCCTTCTCCTTCTGAATGGTTTCTTCCTTCCAAAACCAGTATCTAGTTTCCCAATGGTGTACCCACTACCTTCACCTCAACCCACCAGTCTATAGCCTCTTGGTCCTTTCTGCCAGCTTTGGCTCTGTTGAACTTCTCTTCAACTAGGCTTACTTGAGACAACAAATGACCAAGAGCCATGGGGTAGCCCAAGAGTGCTGTCAGCCTATACTTCTCTTTGCTAAGACTCCAGAAAACAACACAGCACTTCACAGCATCTGTTGGCAGTCAACTAGAGTTAGAAGGTGGACCTCAGTCATCCACACCACATGCTAAATTATCACCAAATGGCCTGAAGGTGAGGGACTTCTGCACACTCAGAGACCTTCTGGGCATAGGTCATGCCTTCTATGCCTTTCCAGGACACATGACTGTGGCCCCCAGTGATGGTTAGGTGGCTATTACTGAGCTAAGACTCTATAGGCCGGGCGCGGTGGCTCAAGCCTGTAATCCCAGCACTTTGGGAGGCCGAGACGGGCGGATCACGAGGTCAGGAGATCGAGACCATCCTGGCGAACACCGTGAAATCCCGTCTCTACTAAAAAATACAAAAAACTAGCCGGGCGAGGTGGCGGGCGCCTGTAGTCCCAGCTACTCGGGAGGCTGAGGCAGGAGAATGGCGTAAACCTGGGAGGTGGAGCTTGCAGTGAGCTGAGATCTGGCCACTGCACTCCAGCCTGGGCTACAGAGCAAGACTCCGTCTCAAAAAAAAAAAAGACTCTATAATGAGTGTCTTGCTTCCTTTCTAAAAGAAACCCTACCCTTGGGCCAAGGGATAGGGAAGGGAACAGAAGGGAATTCTAGTTATGACTGTTCTTTGTTTTAACCAATAAATGGGTTTCCATTTTAAGAGCCCAGATGTCAAGAGTATCTTATTATAGTGACCTCACACAGGCTGGGAATGAAGTAGAAATTAGAATGGTTGTTGAAAACTTTCCGTTTTCTTCTTCTTTATTAAGTCTGATGACACAGACTTGATCTAGGACTTTTTGTAACAGCTGGGCATATCCTCTTACATAAATGAGAGAAGATGTAACCACCTATTATAATGCCTTGCATATAAGGGACACTCAACAAATGGTAGCTAATAATATGATGAGTAGAAATATATATTGGGTTCTGCCTCACAATGTGTATCACAATGAAAACAATTGTTGGAAGCAAACTGTATATTGAAATGTATTACCAAAATCAAAAGTTAAGCAAAAAATAGCTTCCACGGATGGCTAAAAACTTTCTATTTTTACTGAGCTAAAGAAAAACAAGAAACCTAAAAGCTCCTTTCGGGTACCATTTATCTTTCTGTTAAACATCAATCTGATGTCATGTGGAAGGAGTTTTAGTTTCATTTAAAAATCATTTCTGTTATCTAGTGAAACAGAACAATTTCCCTTCCAGAGAAAAAGGGTATTTATTTAGCCAATGACAAACAGCTGCCATTTTCTCCTTTTTTTTTTGTTAACAGAACACCACTTTTGTTCAGGGTGACAGTGCACCTGTAACCCAAGGGGATGAATCACAGTAGATATAAATTCCATATGGTGATTTCCTTCCCTAGACTCCCCTGTAGCTAGGATTGGCATAGGACCATTCTGGCCACGGAGGTATAAGTAGAAGTCTCTTGGGGCCTTCAGGGAAAGACTCTGCTTTCTGATAAATGGTGCAAGTGCAAGAGGAGAGTTTGCTTTTGCTCTTCCCCACCCACATCCTGTCTGTGAGTGTGACAGTGCCTATAGCTGCGGCAGCTGTCATGCAATCATGAATTAGCAGTGTCAGAAGCCAATCTGCTGAAAATGACAAGACAGATGGATAGATCAATATGGGGTCTCAATGGCATCACTGAGTGGCTGCACCAACACTAAATGGACAACTGATGCAATTCTTGTTTAGCCAAGGTTGAAGGTTCTTAAAATTGAAACCTTTGTCAGTTGAGTTTTATTTGTAGCCAGAAGCAATTCCAACTGATTCACAGACCTTTAATTACTAGCTCAATGACTACCCATACACCCAGTATCTAAATTCAACAACTTCTAATATTTACCACATTTGCTTTTTTCTCTGTGTGTGTAAGTTTTCAATATATGTGGAAGATAAACTGTAGACATAACACTTTAGCCCTTCAGCACGTATCTCCTAAAAAGAACATTTTCCTTCATAACGACAATTCTATTATCCCTCCTAAGAATATTAATGATTCTCTGATATCATCTGAGCACTAGTCCATATTCAGTTTCCTTTATCACAAAATGTATTTAACACAAAAATGTGTTTTTGTGGTTGGATAAAATTTTCATATAAATGTTCATACAAATGGGACTTGGGATTTTGTTTTACTTTTTCTTTTCATTTTTAAAAAAAAATTTCATTAATTAATTTTTATTTTATTTTTTGAGATGGAGGCTCGCTCTGTCGCCAGGCTGGAATGCAGTGGTGCCATTTTGGTTCACTACAACCTCTGCCTTCTGGGTTCAAGCGATTCTCCTGCCTCAGTCTCTCAAGTAGCTGGAGCTACAGGCGTGCATCACCACACCCAGCTAATTTTTGTATTTTTAGTAAAGATGGGGTTTCACCATATTGGCCAGGATGGTCTCGATCTCTTGATGTTGTGATCCGCCCACCTCGGCCTCCCAAAGTGCTGGGATTACAGACATGAACCTTAATTTAGCTTAATTTATTTTTGTTTATTTATTTTTTGAGATGGAGTCTTGCTGTGTCATCCAAACTGAAGTGCAATGTGCACAATCTCGGCTCACTGCAACCTCTGCCTCCCGAGTTCAAGCGATTCTCCTGCCTCAGCCTCCTGAGTAGCTGGGATTGCAGGTGCCCGCCACCATGCCCAGCTAATTTTGTATTTTTAGTAGAGACAGGGTTTCACCATGTTGACCAGTCTAGTCTTGAACTCCTGACCTCAAGTGATCCACCTGCCTTGGCCTCCCAAAGTGCTAGGATTACAGGGGTGAGCCACCACTACTGGCCTTCTTCTCCTTTTAATAAAAAAGAAACATTCTCCACTCTCTCTGCCTGTGGCTACAAAGTTTCACTTTCTAGCCCATGCTGGCTCTGGGCCCATAGTGCCTCTGCGAAAATTGGAATAAAGTTTTGGAGTTAAGACTAACAAATCCAGCCAGGCACAATTTAAAGTTAATTGCTGATTAAAGTTAAATGCATAAAGCTGATTTACTTTGGAAGGCCCAGGCAGGTGGATCACTTGAGGTCAGGAGTTTGAGGCCAGCCTGGTCAACATAGTGAAACCCCATCTCTACTGAAAATACAAATTAGCCGGGCGTGGTGGCGTGCACCTGTAGTCCCATATTCAGGAGGCTAGGGCAGGAGAATCACTTGAACCCGGGAAGTGGAGGTTGCAGTGAGCCGAGAACACATCACTGCACTCCAGCCTGAGTGACAGAGTGAGACTCTGTCCCAAGAAAAAAAAAAAAAAGACTAACAAGTCACCTAAAAGCCTCATCCACGTATCTTCCAAAAGTGTTGTAAGACTTCCCATTTTTAAATTTACTTGGGATTGAGCACCTGATGTACTAATATTCTTCTCAATTAGACAGTGAGCAAAGAACTGTGAACATTTAATGTGGAGTAAGGCGCCCTCTCTGTGAGGCAGGCTTCTTGACTAGGGGTCCTACCTGTATTCCACCTCCCAGAACAGCTCTACACATCACACTCCACAATTCACAAGTAACCGTGGGAGAAGATAAACAAGAGATGACATTTTTATCCACAGTTCTGGTAATTTCAATACTAATTGTGTATATGAAATAGTCAACACTTTTTATAACTATAAGAAAAATTAGGATGCACCCACACTCAGCAGAGATGGAAAAACAAAGTTAATTGTGTTGTGACATTTAAATTAATGAAATCCGTTAAGATTTTTCTAGAACATTGCTACATAAAAGGACAAATGCTTTGTTAATTTTGCTTATTTTATTTAACCTCCCATCCTAATTAAGACCACTATGCTCAGAGGAAGCATGCAATTTTAGGGTGACATGAATGAAGCCATAGTACCCCAGGAGAGGCCATGTGCCCCCTTTCTCAAGTAGAGCTTATTAAAGTTAGGTCTAACCAGAGGTTTACCTAAAGCACTCTTCTCTCTCTTCATTCATCTGCTGCCTGTGGCTTTAGTCTGTTTCTCCTCATTTCCAGAATTTTCAGGGTCATTTAGTTCTCCCACCATTACTACATGCTAGAAGAAAAAGGTTTCAAATAATGAAAAATGCATTCAAAACTATTACATGGTCCTAAACTGGAAGAAGTCAATGTGCTTTAACTTAATTCCAACTGGATCCCTCTAAAACCATTTATATTTCACTTATTTCAACTGTAGAAAGTTAATTGTATAATCTATTATAAGGGCTTTATTGCACATGAATAAAGTCATAACAATTGTCATCGACATAGAGGCCTATTATTAATGCTCAAAACCAATTATTTTGGGGGAAATATTCAACCAGCTATAATCAGAGACTCACAGATTAATCACACACGCAAAAAGGTTAAAGATAGGTTTTAACTAAATTATCTGTGTTGTCATTCTACCAGGAACAATGATGTAAGTAACTTGTCCTTTAATTTCTTTTTTACTTTTTTTTTCTTTTTTATGGAGACAGGGTCGCGCTATGTTTCCTGGGCCAGGGAGGATCAAACTCCTGGCCTCAAGCAATCCTCCCTCCTCCGTTTCCCAAAGTGCTGGGATTACAGGTGTAAGCCATATCACCCGTCCCAGTTTGTCCTTCTTTAACATGTTAGTCTCTCAACTCTAATTTCTCAACAGGGTAAATTGATTATGTTTGGCAACTTATAACTAATGCAAGTTATAAATAAAAGCTTCATTACATTTTCACTAATATATATCCCTAAGAAGCAAATGCTTCCTCCTGCTAATGACTATTTGAATTCTAAATATAGTTCAAATAAGGAATTCTAAACGTTTAAGTTTGCTTACCGAACATAAACAGCAGTAGAGTTTTTGTCTTTCACTGGACTCCCAGAGGTCAGAGAGAAAGATGAGTTATAAAGCAGCGTAGCCACAGCTCTGCACCACACGCAGGTGTTGCTACCATGGAGCACTTTGAGCGGAACGTGCTGGAGGTGCAAACGTTTCCTGTGGGTTGTCAAAAGAGAGGCCAGCGGTTTCTGCCCCCCGTGACCGCCCAGCACAGTATGCTCTGGCAGGGGCCATTCTTAGCCCAGAAGTCGCTGCACTGAGAGAAGGGCACACAGGGTGCAGCCAGTTCTGGGGGCTTGGACATGTCCAAAACATCCTTGTCTTATAAAAACCTAGGACACATACAGGAACATTCATTAATATTCTCAAAGAAGAATGTTTTATTTTGCACTTGGAAATATGTCAGAAATCACTTGGAGGCAGATAAGAGCTGGCCCTCTGCAGAGGTAAGTGGCTAACATACGCTAGATCTCCATGCTTAGAGGCTGCCCCTTTGGTACCCATAGTTCTCCAGGCCTTCCCAGGGCAACACTGTCCAGCACCTCTCTCTCTTTTCCTCCTGTCTTCCTTCAAAAGTTGGACTCTCATGTGTGGTGCCGCAATCCCTAGGCCACCGGTGCCAGCCAGTCCCTAAACAGATAAATCCTACTAAAAGTTAATCCCAAGCACAAGCTTTGGGCTGGTCCTCCTGGGTTGATTGGCTTATTTTCTTCTCTCTCTCTTTCTTTCTTCTCTTTCTTCTTTCTTTCTTCTTTCTTTCTTTCCTTTCTTTTTCTTTCTTTCTTTTTCTTTCTTTCTTTCTTTTTCTTCTTTCTTTCTCTCTTTCTTTCTCTTTCTTTCTCTCTTTCTCTCTTTCTCTCTCTCTTTCTTTTTTTGAAATGGAGTCTCCTTCTGTCACCCAGTCTGGTGTGCAGCAGCACAATCTTGGCTCACTGCAACTTCTGCCTCCCAGGTTCAAGCAATTCTCCTGCCTCAGTCTCCCAAGTAGCTGGGATTACAGGTGCCTGCCACTGCTTCTGGCTAATTTTTGTATTTTTAGAAGAGATGGGGTTTCACCATGTTGGCCATGGTTGGCCAGGCTGGTCTCAAACTTCTGACCTCAGGTGATCCGCATGCCTCGGCCTCCCAAAGTGCTGGGATTACAGGTGTGAGCCACCGCTCCTGGCCTGATTGGCCTTTCCTCCAAGAGCCATGCCAACCCAACCAAAAAGATTCCATTTTTAATGAGAATTTCAGGAACCAGTATTTTCTTTTGGGTGAAGGGGAGAGGAATTGGGGATAGTTTTCCAGGTCTCTGGCTCATCACATAATAGATACCACTTAGTGGCAACTGTGGCTCAACAAAAACATTTTTGCTGTCCCAAGAACTTAGAGCATTGAGAAAGGACCCTCAGGGCACTGATTCCCTTCAGTGATGACCTAAAATATTTCTCCCAGATGGGCTCAGGTTGCTGAGACAGCCTCCACAGTTAGTCCATACATCTTGTTTGCAGTTAATGGCAAAGCTAAGAAATCTAAGATAACAAGGCTTTTACTTTATAAATGTGCAGCCTAAGAAATCAATCCGAAAATATGTAATGAAAGCATTCCATTTGACACATTCTAGATATATTATCTACATTTTGCTACAAATGCTTTGGCCTAAAATAAATGGCTTTGTTTGCAGAAATGCGTACCAGACATTTATCAAAACTCCTCACCCGCTGGAAAGTGCTGTAGTCGTGGTAACTGGAGGGCTTAGCAGCACCCGAGTCCTGCAGGCTGGCAAGGCTCCTCTTGCTGTTCCACCACCGCATCTCGGGGCAGGCACGGGGCGGACACAGCCAGGCACTTGAGAAACTCACTCCCCATTTCCTGTATTTACCAGGTCCTGAGCTAGGGGGTTAACAGGAAAGAGGACATGTCCCAGCTTCACCTTTGATGTACACATGTGGAAAAAAGAAGCAGGTGGAGTTACTCTTTCTAAAAGGAAATATTCAAAAAGTGCATGGAAATATTAATGCAACTTTGAAACGACAAGTGGTTTCTCTAGGCAGGATTCAGCAGAACTCGAGTCAGTACATTGCTCTAGGCAAAAACTTGACAGTACTGGGGCATGAGAGAAGAATTTTAAAGTGCTTCATCCAATGCAAATTTTCCCAATTAAAGCTATACTTTTTACATATCTGTACATAATAGATAAAGAATAGACATGTTATAGATATATATACACACATAGGCATACATATATAATGTATACATAAGTATGTATATACATATTTAAACAAAGATTTCTATGATCTAATTCAAACTTTCAGTGTTGAATCAGAGAGGCCTCGCTCATTATTAAAGAAATAATAAGGCCAGGTGTGGTGGCTCACGCCTGTAATTTCAGCACTTTGGGAGGCTGAGGCGGGCAGATTGCTTGAGGTCAGGAGTTCGAGACCAGCCTGGCCAACATGATGAAACCCTGTCTCTACTAAAAACACAAAAAAAGTAGCCAAGCATGGCAGCACGTGCCTGTAATCCCAGCTACTCAGGAGGTTGAGACAGGAGAATTGCTTGAACCTGGGAGGTGGAGGTTGCAGCGAGCTGAGATTGCCCCATTTCACTCCAGCCTGGGTGACAGAGCGAGACTCCATCTCAAAAAAGTAAAAAGAAGAAAGAAAGAAAGAGAGAGAGAGAGAGAGAGAAAGAAAGAAAATAACAGCTTCCTGAAAAGTACCTTTCTCTAACATAAAATGCAAAAATCATTTCAAAACTTACCACTTTATGCTGTCCACACCTTTAAGGGCCCAAACTGACATATCCAAAGTAAATAGTAACCCAAGAAAAAAGGGATTATTCCCTGGCTCCAGGCAGATCAGCCCTTATCTCCTTCAAAGAAAGTTTCTTGCTGTTTTTATTGACTGTTGTTTTAAATAAAATGAACAGGTAATTGAGAAATTGTTGCTGAGCTTGTACATAATAGTAGATGGGTTTTTACTCTCCAAATAAGCGTATTTTCCCCTCACTGTACACTGCGTGATAGAATTATGCACTCGACTTAGTGACCCAGGGGCATTTGAATCCATAGGTAAAAAGACTCAAAGGAACTCGAAGAGAAAGCAATGGGGAAGCAGATTAGACAGAAGGTCTATCTGGAGGCAGCATTTTCTGCTGTGGATGAAATCATGTTTTCTAGCATGATACACTCCTCCTACAGACACTGGTCAGCATTTCTCCAGGCTCAAGAAGTGCCAATGCCTGTGTCCCACCACAGACTCTGGAGTGAAACTGCCTGGTTCAGATCCCAGCAGCCCTGTGGCCAAGGTCAGGTTCATTGATATATTTAAGCCTCAGATTTTCATCTCTAAAATGGGAATAATAATAGTACTTACCTCTCAGAGTGGTTATGAAGACTAAAAGAGAATGCATGAAGGTGCTTAGGAGAGTGCCTGGGGTAGAGTTAGAGCTCAAAAGAGCATAGCTATTGTCATTTATTATTAGTAGCATTTACATATTCAATTATTATTATTGTCATTATTATTATATTCAAGGTGTGAAATGGAAATCAATGTGAAGAAGTGGGCAATAAACACTTTTTGGGAAGATAACCTCACAAACATACTCTCTCCTCTCCCTGTGGTAGACCATGAACCCTAAAGTTTTGGGATGAATCTAGACTATCCATTGGAATTAAGGTAAAAGGCTGAGTCCCCTAGAGCATGATCCATAGTGTTAGGAACAAAGCCATCAGAGTGACATAGAACACAACGATAAATACAGTTTTACTCTTTTATTTTTGTTTAATTTTATTTTAGAGACAAGACCTGGCTCTGTCATCCAGGCTGGAGTGTAGTGGCATGATCATAGCCAGTGAGCAGTACAACAGTACAACCTCGAATTCCTGGACTCAAGCAATCCTCCTGCCTCTCAGCCTCCTTACTAGCTGGGACTACAGGCATGTGCCAACACACTCAATTAAACTTTGTTTTTTTTTTTAAACAGATGGGATCCCACTATGTGGACCAAACTGGTCTCAAACTCCTGGCCTCAAGTTATCCTTCTACCTCAGCCTCCGAAAGTGCGGAGATTATAGGCATGACCCACCATGCCCGGCCAGTTTTACCCTTTTAAATTAGTTCTTAAACAATTCATGCATAGATAGATCCTCCTTATAAAAATCCAGACAATTGCAGGTAAGGACAAATTGACCTTTGACCACCATCCTTGATCCTAGAGCCCTCTTCAGAGGGAAGCGCTGTTGTCAGAGTGGAATCCATCCTTCCACACCTTGTCCATGGAAAAATTTACACTGTTCATTTTGGTTCACATAAATGCACTCATACCCTATGCATTATTTTGCAACTGCTTTTTTCATTCAATAATGTCTGGAGCTATTTCCATGTTAGTATTCATTTTTTTTTTAAATGGTGCCTATTCCCAATAACCACAATGGATTTCTTCAATAGGCCTGATGAGTGTCTCTCCCTTGCTGCTTCTGTCTGTTGCAGAAGACATTGCTTTGTGGGGGAAATGGCTTACTCGCCTGAGACACTAGACATTTGTTCTTTCGCTCTAGCAATTCTAACTAGAAGTGAGATCTTGCGTTAATCATTAGACCACTCTGAAATTCGGTTCCCTTATCTATTAAGTGAGCGTTTTGGACTATATGGTTTCTAAGTTTCCAAACAGCAATGATAATCAGTGTTTTGGGTATTGAGACAGAGAAAAATGATCTCTTTCAAATGTCAGAGTGAAAAGTCACGTGAATGGGAAAAGCTGATGATCTCTGAGGAAGTTATTCCTACCAATGCTTCCCACAAAGTCAGGTCTGTTCCTCACCTATACTCTGGCTTACCTTGTTCTTTTAATGCATGTCTAGTATTTAATAGTATATGAGCTTTATTTGACATCACCAGAGTCAAGATATTTTTGCATAGTCACAGATACACAAATTCCTCTGAAGGAACTTGGTTGAAAATAATTACAGCTGGACCATTTATTGGGGATAAAATTAGGATGTCAGAAGACAGGTTTGGGGAAGTCAGTGCTAAAAGGGAGGGATTTGAGTATCCTAAAAAGTGTGTTCAATCATTTATTTCTTCAACACTTATTGCGTGCCTACTATGTCCTGTGGCCAGGATATTAAAATGAAGAATGAAGACCATTAGCCTTGGTGCTTCCAAAATCTCAGCCATTGCTTGTTTTCTACCCACAGGGTGTTTGTGTTATGGGGCAGTTCTTTCGCTCCCCTGTGTATCACCAATGTACTTTGCTGTAAGAGAGATCAGATGAAGCCTTGGAGAACTGCTTGTTAGCGTAGATTTGTTTTTAATGAGAGTTTCCTTTAACCCCACTATTAATGTTTAATCAGTGCAGAAGGAGGGTGGTTGGCAAAGCTCATTTTATCACTCTTATTGTTGCTGGAACATAAAAAAATTATCATTACTGATACCAAAAAGGAAATGTTGTTTCACCAGATGGCAAACTGGGACCTACTGTGGTGTGGATGAGCAGTGATGTCATCGAGGGTGGAGAGTGTGGAGGTGGATTGTGAGGGCTGCAGTGTTGAATGAGGGTGAGAGGGGACCTGGCAAACGTTCTCCTACCTTCTTCCCTTTTCCTCTGAATGGCACTAGGTTGTAAAGACCTAGAGAGTTCGTAGCGTAACCTGCCACTGTGTACCCTGGGGTTGAGCCCTTGGGGAAGCTAAGTTCCAGTCTTTTGCCCCACATCCCACATTCTGCTGGACTTGTTCACAACCCCAACCACATTCCCACTCACTTAGATGTGGTCTTAGAGCTCCAAGATTGAAGGGAGCCCACACTTCTTTTTTTTTTTTTTAATTAAAACATTTTTTTGTAGAGACAGAATCTCCCAGGTTGCCTAGATTGGTCTGGAACTCTTGGCCTCAAGCAATCCTCCTGCCTTAGCCTCCTGAAGCACTGGGATTATAGGTGCGAGCAACCATGCCCAACCCCAACTCGTAATTTTGCTCCCAGGTTCAGCCTTGTCTGTGGAGGGAGAGACACAGCACAGAACCTCCCAACCCCATCTGCTTCTCTAGTTAACTAAGCAAGTCAATCCTTAGCCTCCAGCCCTTTGGCTCCCTGACTGCATACATCAAACAGATTTAGAGTAAAGCTAGCATTGGATTAAATCCCAGTGTTCTTTAATAGAATGCTAAACATAAATCTATGGAGGGCTAAGCGATTCTTCCCCTCCCCTTGTCTCCCACCATCACCCCCTCCCTCCCCACACAAATTGCACCAGTTTAGACCCTGCCTTCCTTACACCTTTATCCCTGCCTATGAACTGCTTTGAATTTTTGTCATAATTGCTATATGACTTTCAGGCATTCTTGAATTTTTTTCTCCACATAAACCTTATTTTTCCCCCAACAGTGATGTAAACAACCTTGGAAAGTTTTGGAAGCATCATTTCTATATTTTAAGTCATCACACTTCCTCTGCTGACATTCATTCATTGGTTCATAGCTAGTGGCCATAATTTAATGATTTGCCCTTTAGATCTCCTACATACACTGCTATTTTTCTAACCAACAACATGCAAAAAATGGTGTAAGGGCAAAGACAGCACCAAACACCAGCAAGGCCGTGAAGCTGTTTTTATTATGATGATTTCCTTATGTTGTACAGACTGTGGCATCCAGCTAGACAAGCTCCGTGGTTAATATTATATTTGAAATGGAAAAGATTCCAAGTTCTTCAAATTTGCATTCTCAAAGTCTGTCTTCTTGAATTCCTATATTTTAAAAACAATCTTCTGACACTTAAGATCGTATTTAAACCGGCTTTGCAAATTCCAGCAAGAAACTGAGTCCACATCATTTGAGGTGGTATTCTGTCGATTTCCCTTGCTTCCCCCTAGCCAAAAAGATAAGTCATTTTTAAAATTGCATAATTACTTAAAAAAATGTTTAAAGTATTCAACACACAGCAAGCTAGGCTCCCTGAGAGTTATGATACAGAAGGAGAAAGGGACAAAAGGATACCATGCCAAAAACTGGAAGAGGGGAATTGATAAATTGAATATGACTCTAAAGCAATGGAACAAAGCAAATGTTAATAGGCAGACTGCAATTCTGGCTGCCCTGGAGGCATTAGTTATTTCTGAGCTAATCCTAAATTAATTTGCTCAGAATGACCACTACGGAGCTGCTTTAACAGACACCGTTCTGCAGTTGCATGATTCCTACATATGACAATTAGACAGCAAGGCTAAAGCAGAGAGCTGTCTAGCAACTGCATAGCCCAGAAAGAAACAACTCTGGTTCCAATTTACTGACAAACTCCTGACTTGCTGAAGTCTCAGCGTCTGCACCTTAGTTTTTACCTTTTATACAATTGTCCTTTGGTTACTGCATGCATTAAAAAAAAAAATGTTCCATCGAGCATTCCCTGCAGAGAAGAAAGGCCTTTCTCCCATTCCCATCTTCCACACTAAACTTCTCTTCCATTTGTACTTTTTTCCTCTCTTCCCAAAGGAGGGCCTTCTGTGACGGTCTGGGAGTTCAGAGTGTGAATCACTCCTTATTAGCTCTGAACATTGGACAAGTCACTTTACTTCAGGCAGCCACAGATACTCAAGAAATATTTACTGAGTTACTATGTTTTCTAAGAGATAGGGATTCAGGGGAGAACAAGACAAAGCCCCCACTTTATAAGCTCACATACTTATGATTGGAGAAACAATGAATGGGAGGACAAAGAGGCACTTAATAGAGTGTCAGAGGGAGGCAAAGGTCAGCAGTTGGAGTGGGGGAAGGGTAGAGAGTGAAGGAGGGAGGTTACTTTGGATGGAGCCACCAGGAAAGGCTCTTCAGGTGATGAGGTCTGAGCAGAGACCAAATAAGGTAAGAGAGTGAGTCACATCTTGGGAAGAGACAGCCATTGCAAACACCAAGGTGAGACTAAGATTGGCCTGTTCCAAGAATGATAAGAAGCTTGTGTGGCTGGAATGAGGTCTGTGTGGGACAGAGTAGAAGGAGATGAGGGAGGTATGTGGAACCAGGACATATGCACCCTGTGGACCACTTCTGATTTTATTCAGTGACAGGAAGCAACTGGAGAGTTTTAGCAGAGGAGTTACGTGATCTGATTTTGTTTTATAAAATTGGCTCTGGTTGATTTTGTCAAGAGTGGACTCCAGAAGGGTAAAAGTACTGCTTACTCCATGGAAGCAGTAAGACCAGAAAGGACTTTATAATAATGACTGTGGCAAGGGATGATGATAGTTCACTAATCTATGAGGGTAATGGTAGCAACAATTGCATGGCACTGTTGTGAGAATTAAATAAGATAGTACATGCAGGTAGCTTGACATTGTGCCTAGCACATAGTAATAACAGTGTTAGCATTGTTTGTTTGTTTTGAGGCAGGGTCTCACTCTGTTGCCCAGGCTGGAGTGCAGTGGGGTGAGCTCCTCCTGGGCTCAAGTGATCCTCACACCTCAGCCTCCCAAGTAGCTGAGACTACAGGTGCACGCTACCACACTAGCTAATTTTTGTGTGTGTTTTATTTATTTATTTATTTATTTATTTATTTATTTATTTATTTATTTTTGTAGAGATGGAGTTTTGTCATATTGCCAGGCTGGTCTCAAACTCCTGGGCTCAAGTGATTCACCCACCTTGGCCTCCCAAAGTGCTGGGATTACAAGTCTGAGCCACCACACCTGGCTTGAGCATTCTTATTGCTATCACCATGATTATTATTTTGAGGTGATTCTTCTATGCCAACTCCTTTTCTAAGCTTTGACACTCATATTGCTTGAGGGATTCCAAATGTTTCTTTCTTTCTTTCTCATTTTTAAAGATAGGGTCTTGCTTTGTTGCCCAGGCTGGAGTGCAGTGCACGATCATGGCTCACTGCAACCTCTGCCTCCTGGGCTCAAGACATCCTCCTACCTCAGCCTCCCAAGTAACTGGCACACACCACCATGCCCAGCTAATTTTTGCTTTTTTCTTTTTTTTTTTCACTCTGTCACCCAGGCTGGAGTGCAGTGGTATGATCTTGGCTCACTGGAACCTCCACCTCCTGGGTTCAAGCGATTCTGCTCCCTCAGCCTCCTGAGCAGCTAGGATTACAGGTGCACACCAACATGCCAGGCTAATTTTTGTATTTTTAGTAGAGATGGGGTTTCACCATGTTAGTCAGGCTAGTCTCAAACTCCTGACCTTGTGATCTGCCAGCCTCGGCCTGCCAAAGTGCTGGGATTACAGGCGTAAGCCACTGTGCCTGGCCAATTTTTGCATTTTTTGTAGAGACAGGGTTTCCTCCTGTTGCCCAGGCTGGTCCAAATACTTCTTAATCTCCTCCAAGCACTCCCTTGTGTGTCCAAGAAAGCTTGCATACAGGAAGGTTTATGTGTTTGGTCCAAAATGTTCACAATTCTCTGTCAAGGCCATTTTTATTCACTGTGGTTATAAATCCTGCCACTTATGACCTTAGAGAGGCAGCATGGTAGCGAGTCCTGACATGGCACTGCTTCCCAGGGGCATCTGGTGGTTGGTGGGGAGGGGCATTTCTGAATGTCACGATGGCGGGTCGGCAGTGTTGGTACTTTGAATGAGGTCTGGGGATGTTAAATGAAACAGTCCTGCACAATCAATGATTTTCCACCCAGACTCCCCATGCTGTCCCTCTGGAAAATACTTAGGAGGCAGGAAAGTCTCCTTGCAGGTGGTACATGGGCCAACTCCAAGGAATTTGTACAGCATGCTGGGGGGCCTAGGGATGCTGGCATAGAGGAAATATCCAAAAAATGGGAGAAATTTCCTCCACTACCTTCTTGGGAGGTTAAGGATCTCCAATAACATAATGTACATATATATTTATTAAGTTGTAAATCATCATAAGGCTGACCAACCTGTCCCTCTGCACACACAAGTTGCTAATGAGACAGAAAATAGTCTCTGCGTTAGAGAATTTATAATTCTATCATCAGTAATAAGTAGCTGTACCTTCCTATTAGAGAAGAAAGTGGGCAATGTGCTTTCAAAATTATGGGCCTGGTTTTCGCAAACCAAACATCTTATATGTAATTAAACTTTGCAAATGCCAATTCTTTTTTCCTCTAGTTACGAATATTTCCACAAGTATATCCATATTGTACCAAAATGTATTAAGTCAAAGATACTTAAAATACTACTTAAGCTTTTAAAAACAAAATGACATGTAACATGGTTTATGACACCTACCTTCTTTTAAAAATGGGAAAGGAAATAGCCAATGGCCCAAATTAATCTTTTTGTTTCTCTTTTGCTTTTTTGTCTAAAGAAAAGTTACGGTTGTCTCCTTTATGGCAAAATAAATCTCAAGAGAAATTCTGATCTGCTAGAATAAAATTAAACCGATTCTTTAAGAAATTTCATTTTTGTAGTCAGAAAATAGCCACTTTTGGGCATTCATTATTTAATCACTCATTTGTAGATAATAAGCATTATCTACCATAGGCCACTTTTGCACAGACTTTCAAAATTTATTCCAAGGGGCATTCCTAGCCTAAACAAACAACAAAATGGGAATAGGAGGCATGGGCAACAAATACTAGAAGCTACATTTAACATAATTTTTTGAAGGGGATAGTTTTCCTTTATTGATAAGATAACTAAAGGGAAATAACAACAAAAAAATAAAAGAACTGTGTTAAAAATGTGCTGAGGTTAAAATGTTGGCACACTAAGTACATTCAACAAGCTTAATGACCATGGCAGGCACTGACCACTGTTTACTTTGTATTCACCCTCCTTCTTTCCTACTAACAAATACCAAACAAAGAGAATCTCCTGTTTCAGTGTAGATGGATTCATCCTCCAGTTCCGGAATGTGAATCAAATTTGTCTAACCTAGTCACTATCCATGGACAATGGTTGGTCTAGAGGTAGTGATTAAACCCAATTTTAGCCAATGAGATGTAAACAGACATCTGCTAGGTAAGCTTCCAGGAAAACCTTTGAAGCGCTGTATTAAAAAGGCAAGTTCTGCTTAGAGATGTATATTATAATTCTTAGAGCAATCATTAAAATAGCAATACAAAGAAATATAGCTAAAAATCAAATAGATAAAATTAAAATGGAATACTAAGAAAATTGTTTAAAAAACAATAAGATAGGAACAGAAAAACAAAAAATGAAGGGTACAGATGATGAGATGATGAAATGGTAGACCTAGATTCAGCCATATCAATAATTATATTAAATGTTAATGATCTAAACACATTAAAAAGCAAAAATTATCAGAGTGGGTAACAAAAGCAAGACTCAACCATATGCTCTGTACATAATACCATCTTTATTTGTGTCTTCTCTAAGTAAGATATTTTACTATAGTTTAATTTTAATTTTAATTAAATATTTTTAGTTTAATTTTAAAAATTTTAATTAAAATATTTTAATATACTTATTTTATCAATTTCTCTAAGTAAGAAGACACAAATAGGTTTGAAAGTACATGCAATAAAAAATATATACTGGCCTGGCATGGTGGTTCATGCCTGTAAGCAACTTGGGAGGCTGAGGCAGGTAGTTTGAGACTACTCTGGGCAACATGCCAAAACCTCATCTCTACTAAAAATACAAAAAAGTACCCAGGTGTGGTGGTTTGTGCCTGCAGTCTCAGCTACTTGGAAGGCTGGGGTGGGAGGATTGCTTGAGCCCAGGAAGTTGAGCTGCAGTAAGTCATGATTGTGCCACTGCACTACAGCCTGGACAACAGGAGTGAGACCCTATCTCAAAGTAAAAAAAAAAAAAAAAAGATACACCAATAATTCTCAATAATTCTTTTAAAAAAATGTTAAGCAACTCAGAGGAAGTCAGAAAAAATAAATAAAAAAGAAACTAACAGAAAACTAAAAATAGAAAAAAATAGAATGAAAGATTTAAGCCCTCACATATCAATAATTACATTAAATGTAACTGGCATAAACACACCAATTAGAAGACAAAGATTGGCAGAGTGGATAAAAGAACACAGCCTAACTATATGCTGTCTACAAGAAACTCATTTCAAATACGAATCATGAGAACATTTTTAGGGACTAAATGTTTGTGTTTCCACAAAATTCACTTGTCGAAACTCTAGCCCCAACTAAGATGGTATTTGGAAAAATAAGTAAGCCTAAGAAGGCTGAAGAGGATATATTGATATCAGATTAAATAAACAATAAGACAAAGCATATTACCAGAGATGAAGGAGAATATATCAGAAATATAAAAGGAGCAATCCATCAGAAAGACATATAAATTATAAATATGTGCCTAATAACAGAACCTCAAAATACATGAAGAAAAAAAATTAACCAAAATAAAAGTAGAAAGAGATAATTCTGCAATCATAGTAATATATTTTAATATACTTCTTTTATCAATTGATAGAACAACTAGACAAAATTCAGGACATAGTAGATTCGAATAATACTATAAAATATCTTGATATAATCAGCATTTGTATAATATTACATCCAACAACTGCAGAATACATATCCTCTTCAAGTATACATGGGACATTCACCAAGACAGACCATATGCTGAGCCATAAAACAAATCTCAGTAACTTCTAAGGAATTGATAGTATGTAGAGCATATTCTCCAACCACAATAGAATCAAATTACAAATCGTATCAATAAAAGTAACATATCTAGGAAACCTCAAATATTTGGAAATTAAATGCAAGCTTTCAAATGTTATGACTCAAAGGAGAAATCAGAAGGGAATTTAGAAACTATTTTAAACACAATGATAAAAACAGAACACATAAAAATATATGGGATGTGGGTACAGCAGTGCTCAGGGGGAAACGTATAGTTTTAAATGCTTGTATTAGAAAATAATTTGATAGTCTTAAATTAATGATCTATTATTTTAAGAAGCTAAAAAAAAATAAAGTAAACCCAAAGTATCAGAAAGTAAATAAAATTAATTACAACAAAAGTCAGAAAAATAGAAAACACACAATAGAGAAAATTAACAAAGCCAAAAGCTAGTTCTTTGAAAATATTACCAACAAAGAAATATTGGAACCAAAATTTAAATAATCTGAAATTGAGAAGCCCTGAGCTACAGTAACAAAACAGTTTGGCCTTAGCAAAAGGTACCAGGAGAACTTGATAGAGAGTCCAGAAATATGCCATATATATGGTTATTATTTTAAAGTGTCCAGGAAATTCAATGGGAAAAAAAAAAAATCTTTTCAACAAATGGTGCTGGAACTACTGCATATCTGTAAGGGGAAAAAAGGAGCACTGACCCTTTCTTCAAATCATATACAAAAATTAAGACAAACTGCATAATAGACTAATATAAAACCTAAAACTATAAAACTTCCAGAAGACAACTAGGATAAAATCTTAGTGACCTTGAGATAAACATAGTTTCTTAGATAGAAACGCTAAAGCACAGACCATAAATGGAAGAAACGATAAATTAAACTGCAGCAGACAAGGAAGATACACAAATGCCAGTAAGCACATAAAAAGATATTCAATATCATTAGTCATTAGGAAAATGCAAATCAAAACCACAATAAGATACCACCTCATACACACTAGAATAGCTAGAATAAAAAAGACAGTGTTGATAAATTTTGGAAAGGGGTTGAAGGAATTACAACACTCATACACTTCTGGAGTTGGGGAATATAAAATAATGCAGCCACAGTGGGAAATAGTTTAGTGGTTCCTCAAAAGATTGAACATAGTTACCATATAACCCATTAATTTCACTCATAGGCATATATCCAAGCAAAATGAAAACATGCAAACATACAAACTTGTACACAAATGTTCATAACAGCTTTATTTGTAACAGCCCTAAACTGGAAACAATCTAAAATTGACAAACTCCTTGTAATGAGGAAAAAAGAGAATCCAAATAACCAAGAATTTAAAAACAATTATAACTATAGATTCAACTAATATTAAAAGGATTGTAAGAGAATATTATGAAAAACCTTATGCCAACAAATTTGATAATTTACATAAATGAACAAACTCCTAGAAAAATACAACTTATCAAAATTGACACAAGAAGAAACAGAAAATCTGAATAGCTCTATCTCTGTTAAAAGAATTTAATCTGTTACCGGAAACCTACCCACAAAGTAAATTCTAGGACACTTAGTTTCATTGGTAAATTTTATCAATGAAGGAAGAAATAATACTGATCTCACATACAATTTTTCAGAAAACAAAGCAGGAGGAAACACTGCCCACTCATGAGAAAATAACTCTAATGTCAAACTCTTTTTTAAAATGACATACTAATACCCCTCATGAGTAGTGGTTCATGATTTTGCCATCTTAAAGGAAATTTGTGAACATGTGGAGACATTTTTTAATATCATAACCTGGCCAGAGAGGGGTTGGCAATCACTGGATAAAGGAAAAAGCACTAGGAATCAACATTTCTGTAACATTTGACAATTTTTATTATGAAATGTTGAAGGAAAAATTAAGGGATTATAACTTTCTTATATTCTCTAACAAATGTTATTTTTACCTAGAAGTAGATAGCTATAAATATATTATAATATTCAAGCTGATAAAACAAAATCAAGAAAATGTATAACATAGTAAGACCAATAATACTGAAAATGTAGAAATTATCAAATCCTAAAGAAACTTAGTAATTGAAACCTTAAAAAAAAATGTCTTTGGGGCTGGGCTCAGTGGCTCATGTCTGTAATCCCAGCACTTTGGGAGGCCGATGTGGGCAGATCACAAGGTCAGGAGATCCAGACCATCCTAGCTAACACGGTGAAACCCCATCTCTACTACAAATACAAAGAATTAGCCAGGCATGGTGGCGGGTGCCTGTAGTCCCAGCTACTTGGGAGGCTGAAGCAGGAGAATGGCGTGAATCTGGGAGGTGGAGCTTGCAGTGAGCCAAGACTGTACCCCTGCACTCTTGCCTGGGCAACACGGCAAGACTCTGTCTCAAAAAAAAAAAAAAAAAAAAAAAAAAAAAAAGATGTCTTTGGAAACCCATAGCACTTAATTCTCAGCAAAGTGAAGTAAAACATAATTCATCATGCTTTCAACAGAATAAAGGTATAAGTCACATTTTAAAATAGAATATTTTATAAAAGTCACCATCTGTGTTAGACCATTCTTGCGTTACTATAAAGAAATACCTGAGTCTGGGTAAGTTATAAAGAAAAGAGGTGTAGGGCCAGGCATGGTGGCTCATGACAGCACTTTGGGAGGTCAAGGTGGGCAGATCACTTGAGGCCAGGAGTTCGAGACCAGCCTGGCCAACATGGTGAAACCCTGTCTCTACTAAAAATACAAAAATTAGACAGGCATGGTGGTATGCGCCTGTAGTCCCAGCTACTCAGAAGGCTTAGGTGAGAGAGGGGGACCTTGTCTCAAAAAAAAAAAAAAAAAAAAGAAGAAAAGAAAAGAGGTTTAATTGTTAATTGGCTCATGGTTCTGCAGGCTATACAGGAAGCACGGTGCTGGCATCCACAAGACTGCTGGTGAGGGCCTCAGGGAGCTTACAATCATGGTAGAAGGAGAAAGGGAGTAGAGTATCACACAGCAAGAAAGGGAACAAGAGAGAGAAGGAGGGAGGGGCCACACAATTTTTAAAAACCAGATCTTTTGTGAATTCATTTACCACCAAAGGGTTGGCACTAAGCCATTCATGAGAGATCCACCCCCATAATCCAAACACCACCCACCAGGCCCACCTCCACACTGGGGATTACATTTCTTTTTTCTTTTTTCTGAAACAGAGTTTTGCTGTGTTGCCCAGGCTGGAATGATCTTGGCTCACTGCCACCTCTGCCTCCCAGGTTCAAGTGATTCTCCTGTCTCAGCCTCCCAAGTAGCGAGTTGCTGGAGTAGCTGGGATTTACAGGCACGCACCAGGATACCTGGCTAAATTTTTTTTTTTTTTTTTTTTTAGTAGAGATGGAGTTTCGCCATGTTCGCCAGGCTGGTCTTGAACTCTTGACCTCAAGTGATCTGCCTGCCTCAGCCTCCCAAAGCGTTGAGATCACAGGCATGAGCCACGGATTTGAAGGAGACAAATATCCAAACCATCTCACCATCTTTACTTAATTTCTTCTCATAAAGATTTAATAATAATATTAAAGAAAATTTGCCAAGAAGGAAAAAAGT
>NW_012101366.1:5827156-5827897 GCF_000951045.1 Mandrillus leucophaeus
TCTAGTGTACAAGTCAATCACCTGGCCCAGGCTGGTTCAGGCCCTCACAAAAGAATAACTATCTAGGAGGCATGTGCAAACTTCCCCTTTCTCCTTACTTAGTTCAACTAAAATGCCTGGATTTTTAAAAATAAACCTTTATTATGCAACAAAGGTAACAACGAAGCAAAAAAGTATTGGCACCTGGTGGGGTCTAGCCAAAAACTGGCTGAGGCTGGCTGGCACATTACCTTAGCCTGTCCAGGTAACCTCATCACAGAAGCCCTCAGCCCCGTCTTCTGGTCCCTGGAATCTAGGAGATCTTTTAGGAGAGTGAACAACTATTCAAACACCATTTATTGAGAGCCTTTTAGGTATTAGATGCTTCGGTGAGCCAAATATTTTCCTGGTGCTTATCTAAACAAATAATCATAAGGAAGTGTGCAAAATATTTTGAAAGATTCATAGGTAGATGCAGATTGACATGCTTATTAAAATGCAGATTTCAGCTGGGCGCGGTTGCCCACCCCTGTAATCCCAGCACTTTGGGAGGCTGAGGTGGGTGGATCACTTGGTATCAGGAGTTTGAGACCAGCCTGGCCAACATGGTGAAACCTCGTCTCTACTAAAAAAATACAAAAGTTAGCCGGGCCTGGTGGCACACGCTCCTAGTCCCAGCTACTCAGGAGGCTGAGGCAGGAGAATCGCTTGAACCCAGGAGGCAGAGGTTGCAGTGAGCCGAGATTGCGCCACTGCTCTCCA
>NW_012101366.1:5827947-5833933 GCF_000951045.1 Mandrillus leucophaeus
CTACTATCATCCCATAAGTTTTTATTTTTATATAATTCTTTTTAATTTTTCCTGAGATGCAGTTATATTTATACATGGCATCATGCATTCTGGTTTTTCACATAGAGTATCAAATGTTTTATATCTACATAAGTTGTTTGATAAAAATGAAATATATTAAGTTATGGAGGATTTCTTTAACATGATTTATAATTTTGCAATCTATTTACAGGCAGATACAAAACTGTAATAGAGGAAAAATAAATTTATGAAGACATATGCCTTATTCTTGTGTGAGAAGACTAAGTGTGTAATATACTACTAATAAAAAACAATTGTAAATATATAAGGTTAGTATCTGATTCTGCCTGACTTATAGCCAAGGTGGACAAACCATTTACACATGCAGACTTAAAGACATCAAATTACCAAAATGAAAAATACACACCTGGCTGGGTTTCTTTAATACATGTACAATCTAGGGCACAATTACACATCTATTAAACATTGGAAATGAAATTAAAAGCCCAAGATTGGAAGCACTCATTTGCAGAAGTTGGGGTTGGAAGGTGGGAATAAAAAAATTAGCTGGGCGTGGTAGCAGGCACCTGTAATCCCAGTTACTCTGGAGGCTGAGGCAGGAGAATCGTTTGAGCCCAGGAGGCAGAGGTAAGCTGAGATCGCACCACTGCACTCCAGCCTGGGTGACAGAGCGAGACTCTGTCTCAAAAAAAAAAAAAAAAAAAAAAAAAAAAAAGCAATGGTTCTTACATCTAGTGTACAAGTCAATCACCTGGCCCAGGCTGGTTCAGGCCCTCACAAAAGAATAACTATCTAGGAGGCATGTGCAAACTTCCCCTTTCTCCTTACTTAGTTCAACTAAAATGCCTGGATTTTTAAAAATAAACCTTTATTATGCAACAAAGGTAACAACGAAGCAAAAAAGTATTGGCACCTGGTGGGGTCTAGCCAAAAACTGGCTGAGGCTGGCTGGCACATTACCTTAGCCTGTCCAGGTAACCTCATCACAGAAGCCCTCAGCCCCGTCTTCTGGTCCCTGGAATCTAGGAGATCTTTTAGGAGAGTGAACAACTATTCAAACACCATTTATTGAGAGCCTTTTAGGTATTAGATGCTTCGGTGAGCCAAATATTTTCCTGGTGCTTATCTAAACAAATAATCATAAGGAAGTGTGCAAAATATTTTGAAAGATTCATAGGTAGATGCAGATTGACATGCTTATTAAAATGCAGATTTCAGCTGGGCGCGGTTGCCCACCCCTGTAATCCCAGCACTTTGGGAGGCTGAGGTGGGTGGATCACTTGGTATCAGGAGTTTGAGACCAGCCTGGCCAACATGGTGAAACCTCGTCTCTACTAAAAAAATACAAAAGTTAGCCGGGCCTGGTGGCACACGCTCCTAGTCCCAGCTACTCAGGAGGCTGAGGCAGGAGAATCGCTTGAACCCAGGAGGCAGAGGTTGCAGTGAGCCGAGATTGCGCCACTGCTCTCCAGCCTGAGTAATGGAGCAAGATCTTGTCTCAAAAATAAATAAATAAATATGCAGATTTATATGCTTCTTTCCCACTGCTACCTCCACTCTCCCATTGGCTGAACCATAATCTCTTATTAGGAATGAGAAATCTTCCCAGAAGGTTCTCATGCAAGCAGTCTGAGGGCTGCCCTTAAGCAAAAGGTGGACTTAAAGGAGTATTAAGACCTCTCTTGCCTCCAAATTTTCTGAGTTTATAATTTTGTTTTAGTAGACTAAAACATAAGAGAAGCTGAAGTGAAGAAAAATAGGGAAATGCACAAGGCATAGTTCCATACAATGGAGTGGTAAAAAGGTCATTTGACAAATTTCTTTTGGAAGACGTTGGTGCTCTTCTGTGTAAGGAGATAACAAGAGCCCTGATACCCATAGATAACTTTTTGATCTGACTTCCACTATATACTCAATTTAAGCGGCTTGCTTTGGTTACATTTTCTTGTATGGCACTGTTGTGAAACACATGCTGTAATGTTCCAGCACACAAACACGATTTGGCATTTCTTTTGCTTGTGATTTTGGTTTTATTATGCCTCTATTCTGGTCTTCCAGGCATTATGTGGAAGGAGGTAATGTTGAAAACCACATTCCCCAAATATAGCTGTTAATTCCATGCATCTTTGATCTACATCTTCTGTTACTTGCATTTACTCCCCCTCCATTTGTCACCCCATCAATGATTCTCCATCTGGCCCTGAACACATTTCCAGCCTCTAATAAACTCTGCACTCCAGTCAGACTGGACTCCTTATACCTTGTATAGTAAAGAATTAAGTGTACCCAAAGAGAGGTCTGGCCTTTACCCTCAGCTCCTAAAAGGTCATCTCTAAGCACTTGAAATGTCTTGCCTGATAAGAATGACTTTGTTTACCTGGGGGCCTTGGGCCACTGGGTAGTCTAACAGTGTGATTTATTGTGGGGGTTTGGTGCTATGCAGTATCAGCTTGACCTCCAGAGGGGCTACAGCCTAAAAGTCAGTTATGCTGGCAGTCAACCATTTTGATGTGACTGAGTCCCAGCAAAAACTCTGTGCACTAAGGCTCAGATGAGCTTTCCTGATTGATAATACTCCAGATGGATTGTCTCCCATTATTGCTGGGAGAAGTTAACATGGTCCATGACCATGCTGGAGGAGGACAACTGGAAACCACACATGGACCTCTCCTGGGCTATGCCTGATAGGGGCTGAATCTGTGTCCTTTCCAAAACTCATGTTGAAATGTAATCCCCAGTATTGGAGGTAGGGCCTGGGGGAAAGTAATTGGATCCCAGCGGTGGATCCCTCATGGCTTGGTGCTCTCCTCATGACAGCAAGTGAGTTGTTGGAAGATCTGGTTGTTTAAAAGTGTGCAGCACCTTACCCCCACCTCTTGTTCCTGCTCCCACCATGTGAGACACCTGCTCCCCCTTTGCCTTCCACCATGACCGGAAGCTTCCTGAGGTCTTCCCATAAGCGGATGCTGGCACTATGTTTTCTGTATAGCCTGCAGAACCATAAGCCAATTAAACTTGTTTCTTATTAATTACCCAGTCTCAAGTATTTCTTTACAGCAATGCAAGAATGGCCTAACACACCACCCCATGCATGTCTTCTACAGGCTGACTTTAATCGATCTCCCTTTGATATAATAAACCATAATCATGAGCGTGACTGCTTCTAGTCAGTTCTGTGAATCCTTCTAGTGGATTACTAACCCTGAAGATGGCCTTGCTGACTCCCTAAGTTTGCACACCTACAATGTTCTGAACACATCAAGGTCTCTTATTCTTCTAGACCTTTCCTCCTGTAGTTCCCTCTGACTGATATTCCTTTCCCCAGGACCCTCCTCTCCCTTACTTACCTGGCAAACTCCTGATCTTTTATGTAGGTATTGTTAAACACCTCTTTTGAGAGTCCTCACCAGATCCTTCTTTCAGACGAAATTAGTCAGTCCCCATCCCACTCTCATTATGCTAGTTCTCTTAGGACACCTAGCACAAATAATCATGACCCTCACATCTTTGCATTCTCAGCACCCAGCAGAGGGCTTCACACAGAGTAGGTCTTTAGTACATGTGTATGAATTGAATGAATTACATATGGACATGACTGTTTGAAATAAAGGGGAAAAAAATCCAGACCAGAAAATATGCACATATGAAATGAACTTAGCGACAAATATGTAAGGCTATTAATAAGCACCAGCAAGGGATGCCAAGTGTTTCAGATCTTTGTCCTCTCCAGATCTCATGTTGAAATGTGATCCTCAATGTTGAAGGAATAGTGGGAGGTATGCGGGTCATGGGGCAGACCTCTTATGAATGGCTTGATGCCCTTCCCATGGTAATGAGTGAGTTCTCATTCTGTTTGTTCACAAGAGAGCTAGTTGGTTAAAAAGAGCCTGGCATTGCTTTTGCTCCTTCTCATGCCATGTGACATGCCTGCTCCCCCTTCACCTTTCACCATAATTGTAAATTTCCTGAGGCCTCACCAGAAGCCAAGCAGATGTGGATGCCATACTTGTACAGCCTGCAGAATCGGAAGCCAAATACACCTTTTTCCTACGATTACTCAGTCTCAGCAATGCAAAACAGACTAATACATGTCTCATTAACACATAATATTAATTAATCTTTCTTAGCATAAAGAAGCCATTTCTTTTTTAATATGAAAAACAAGGGTAGGACCACTACAATAAAAACTGTTTCCCAGGATGCACATGTATAACTGCAAGGTTAGAAATGCTAAAATATGATGTGTAAAATGTTACTAAAATGGGAAAATTTTCATATTCTAAATCATAAGCAGATCTATTTTAGCAATCCAATTACTTTTGGCATAAAATATATCATTACATTTCCCTGTTTTTTGGGGGAAGGGGCAACTAATTTTAGTTAACTTCTAGTGAGTTACTGTAAGAAAGTATTTTAAGAGTATGCTTATTCTTTCTGAAATATGTTCACTCAAAAAAAATGCAGAAATTCACAGAAACTATGTCACTCTCATTATTCATAATGTTTATATTTTATTATATTAAGTTGTATTATACAACAATTAGGGCTTATCTTTTGGGACTTGCGCATTTTGAGAACTTCAGGTTTTAGTCTAAATGAAGCCTATAGCTGATAACATTTCATGGCAAGGCTAAAGTGATAACTATGTAAAGTGCTCATTTACATGGCTTTTCATTTCAGGAACACAAAGGAAGAAATATAGGACTTTTTACCATTGTATGATAGAATCTGGGGATAAATACTGAAACTGGACCTTTGCGATGGCCATCAATTTGGTGGCTGCTATCAAGGAAACAGGGGCCTTGTAAATGAGAGCAACGTTGTGTAGGCTGGTCTTGTTTTGGCTTATTTGTTTATTGTTAATCATAAGCAATTGACCTAGTACTAGATTTTTGTTTTGTTTTTATACCAAGCAATTCTTTGATAATCAGTCTCACTGTTTTAGAAGAAAACTTTAGCAATGTCTTTGGCAGCAAGATAATTTACTCCTAAAATAGTCCCTAGAGACAAACCATTTATTGTTCTCATACCTACATTAAAGTTCAAAAGGCCAGGTGTGGTGGCTCACGCCTGTAATCTCAGTACTTTGGGAACCCGAGGTGGGTGGATCACGAGGTCAGGAGATCGAGACCATCCTGGCCAACATGGTGAAACCCTGTCTCTACTAAAAATACAAAAATTAGCTGGGCATGGTGGCGCATACCTGTAGTCCCAGCTACTCAGCAGGCTGAGGCAGGAGAATCGCTTGAACCCGGGAGGCGGAGGTTGCAGTGAGCTGAGATCACACCACCGCATTCCAGTCTGGTGACAGAGCAAGACTCCGTATCAAATAATAATAATAATAATAAAAATAAAAAGGTTCAACTTCTCTGAAATGTTTCTAATCCCAGTACTATATTTTTGAAGTGAATTCTAACTAAATGTTTCTGATCATGTAGCCCCAACTTAGCAGAACATCTTTATCCTCTTTTCAAAAAGAATAATTAATGGAATAAGAAGAGACAAATGTGTTTGAAGTTTGGCTAGTGATTTTGCCATAAAAGTACATTCATTGGCTACATAGAAGACCACAAAATGTCTTTAAAACCAATGTTTATGGTCATTTGTCTTCTAAACTTAAGTTTCCACTTCTGGTATGGCAGCATGAGAAACTCCAAGGACCCACTTTCTGGCGTACAAGCATAACTGATAAAAAACTATTTTAAAACAACTATTTAAAGTCTCTGGAAATTCTCTGAAGCATACAGCAAATGAAGAAACATTTACTAAAGAAAATTTACTAAAACTCAGAAAGAACCAGTAAGAGTATGTGGAATTTGAGTCATGACCGTCTCCCAACTCTATACACCCAGCTCAGCTTGACAGAAGCTCCACCCTAGGTGAATACAACCAGGAAGATGGAGTTCCCTCTCTCCTCAGCTCCTAATCAAGGGGTACCATATCTCAACAGGAGGGTAGAATGCCA
>NW_012101366.1:5839558-5842583 GCF_000951045.1 Mandrillus leucophaeus
CCTCTCTTGCTACCCTTCAATCTCCCTGTCCTTCCAATTCCAGTTCTTTTTCCTCTCTAGTAGAGACAAAGGAGACACATTTTATCTGTGGACCCAAAACTCCATACCCGGTCATAGACTCGGGAAGACAGTCTTCCCTTGGTGTTTAATCACTATGGAGACGCCTGCCTGATTATTCACCCACGCTCTACTGGTGTCTAATCACCACAGGGACACCTGCCTTGGTCATTCACCTACATTCCCTTGGTGGCAAGTCAATTGTGGGGACGCCTGCTTTGGCTGCCCACCACCCCCCTTCTCCGTGTCTCTACCCTCTCTTTTTTCTGGGCTTGCCTCCTTCACTATGGGAAACCTTCCACCCTCTATTCCCCCTTCTCCCTTAGCCTGTGTTCTCAAAAACAAAATCTCTTCAACTCTCGCCTGACCTAAAACCTAAGCATCTTTTTTTTTTTTTTTTTTTTTTTTCTGCAACACTCGCTTGGCCCCAATACAAACTCGATAATGGTTCTAAATAGCAAGAAAACGGCACTTTTGATTTCTCCTTCTTACAAGACCTGGATGATTTTTGTCAAAAAATGGGCAAATGATCTGAGGTGCCTGACTTCCAGGCATTCTTTTACACATTGGTCCCTCCCTCGTCTCTGCTCCCAATGCGACTCATCCCAAATCTTTCTTCTTTCTCTCCTGTTCCTTAGTCTCCACCCCAAGCTCTGAGTCCTTTGAATCCTCCTTTTTTACAGACCCATCTGACCTCTCCCCTCCTCCCCAGGCTGCTCCTCGGCAGGCCAAGCCAGGTCTCAATTCTTCCTCAGCCTCTGCTCCCCGACTCTATAATCTTTTTATCACCTCCCCTCCTCATACCTGGTCTGGCTTACAGTTTCATTCCGGGCTAAGTGACTAGCCCTCCCCCACCTGCCCAACAATTTCCTCTTAAAGAGGTGGCTGGAGCTGAAGGCATAGCCAAGGCTAATGCTCCTTTTTCTTTATCCTACCTCTCCCAAAACAGTTAGCGTTTAGGCTCTTTTTCATCAAGTATAAAAACCCAGCCCAGTTCATGGCCCATTTGGCAACAACCCTTAGACGCTTTACCACCCTAGACCCAGAGGGGTCAGAAGGCCGTCTTATTCTCAATATACATTTTATTGTCCAATCCACTACCAGCATTACAAAAAGCTCCAAAAATTAGATTCTGGCCCTCAAACCCCACAACAGGACTTAATTAACCTCGGCTTCAAGGTGTACAATAATAGAGAAGAGTTGCAATTATTTGCCTATGCTGTGAGAGAAACCCCAGCCACATCTCCAGCACACAAGAACTTCAACACGCCTAAGCCATAGCAGTCAGGCATTCCTTCAGGACCTCCTACCCCAGGATCTTGCTTCCAGTGCTGGAAATCTGGCCACTGGGCCAAGGAATGCCTGCAGCCCAGGATTCCTCCTGAGTCACATCCCAACTCTGCGGGACCCCACTGGAAATCAGACTGTCCATCTCGCCTGGCAGCCACTCCCAGAATCCCTGGAACTCTGGCCCAAGGCTCTCTGATTGACTCCTTCCCAGATCTTCTCAGCTTAGCGGCTTAAGATTGACACTGCCTGATTGCCTCAGAAGCCTCCTGGACCATCACAGAAGCTTTGGGTAAATCTTACAGTGGAGTGTCAGTCTGTCCCCTTCTTAACATGGAGGCTACCCACTCCACATTACCTTATTTTCAAGGACCTGTTTCCTTTGCCTCCATAACTGTTGTGGGTATTGAAGGCCAGGCTTCTAAACCTCTTAAAACTCCCCCACTCTGGTGCCAACTTGGACAACATTCTTTTATGCACTGCTTTTTAGTTATCCCCACCTGCCCAGCTCCCTTATTAGGTCAAGACATTTTAACTAAATTATCTGCTTCCCTGACTATTCCTAGGCAACAGCCACATCTCATTACTGCCCTTTTCCCCAGTTCAAAGCCTCCTTCAAATCCTCCCCTTGTATCTCCTCACCTTAATCCACAAGTATGGGACACCTCTACTCCTTCCTTGGTGACGGATCATGCACCCCTTAGCATCCCATTAAAACCCAATCACCCTTACACCACTCAATGCCAATATCCCATCCCACAGCACACTTTAAAAGGATTAAAGCCTGTTATCACTTGCCTGTTATAGCATGGCCTTTTAAAGCCTATAAACTCTCCTTACAATTCCTCCATTTTACCTGTCCAAAAACTAGACAAGTCTTACAGGTTAGTTCAGGATCTGTGCCTTATCAACCAAATTGTCTTGCCTATCCACCCGTGGTGCCAAACCCATATGCTCTCCTATCCTCAATACCTCCCTCCACAATCCATTCTGTTCTAGATAAACCTAGCTGACCCACAGGCAAAGTACAGGGCTGTGGGGTCAAAATTCTTACACAAGAGCTGGGACCACACCCTGTAGCCTTTCTGTACAAACAACTTGACCTTACTGTTTTAGGCTGGCCCCCACATTATTCCTGATACCACATCTGGCCCACATGACTGTATCTCTCTGATCCACCTGACATTCACTTCATTTCCCCATATTTCCTTCTTTCCCGTTACTCACCCTGATCACACTTGGTTTATTGATGGCAGTTCTACCAGGCCTAATAGCCACTCACCAGCAAAGGCAGGCTATGCTATAGTATCTTCCACATCTATCCTGGAGGCTACCATTCTGCCCCCCTCCACTACCTCTCAGCAAGCCGACCTCATTGCCTTAACTCAGGCCCTCACTCTTGCGAAAGGACTATGCATCAATATTTATACTGACTCTAAATATGCCTTCCATGTCCTGCACCACCATGCTGTTATATGGACTGAAAGAGGTTTCCTCACTACACAAGGGTCCTCCATCATTAATGCCTCTTTAATAAAAACTCTTCTCAAGGTCGCTTTACTTCCCAAGGAAGTTGGAGTCATTCACTGCAAGGGCCATCAAAAGGCGTCAGATCCCATTGCTCAGGGTAATGCTTATGCTGATAAGGTGGCTAAAGAAGCAGCTAGTGTTCCAGCTTCTG
>NW_012101366.1:5842633-5886195 GCF_000951045.1 Mandrillus leucophaeus
TCTGTCCCCTTCTTAACATGGAGGCTACCCACTCCACATTACCTTATTTTCAAGGACCTGTTTCCTTTGCCTCCATAACTGTTGTGGGTATTGAAGGCCAGGCTTCTAAACCTCTTAAAACTCCCCCACTCTGGTGCCAACTTGGACAACATTCTTTTATGCACTGCTTTTTAGTTATCCCCACCTGCCCAGCTCCCTTATTAGGTCAAGACATTTTAACTAAATTATCTGCTTCCCTGACTATTCCTAGGCAACAGCCACATCTCATTACTGCCCTTTTCCCCAGTTCAAAGCCTCCTTCAAATCCTCCCCTTGTATCTCCTCACCTTAATCCACAAGTATGGGACACCTCTACTCCTTCCTTGGTGACGGATCATGCACCCCTTAGCATCCCATTAAAACCCAATCACCCTTACACCACTCAATGCCAATATCCCATCCCACAGCACACTTTAAAAGGATTAAAGCCTGTTATCACTTGCCTGTTATAGCATGGCCTTTTAAAGCCTATAAACTCTCCTTACAATTCCTCCATTTTACCTGTCCAAAAACTAGACAAGTCTTACAGGTTAGTTCAGGATCTGTGCCTTATCAACCAAATTGTCTTGCCTATCCACCCGTGGTGCCAAACCCATATGCTCTCCTATCCTCAATACCTCCCTCCACAATCCATTCTGTTCTAGATAAACCTAGCTGACCCACAGGCAAAGTACAGGGCTGTGGGGTCAAAATTCTTACACAAGAGCTGGGACCACACCCTGTAGCCTTTCTGTACAAACAACTTGACCTTACTGTTTTAGGCTGGCCCCCACATTATTCCTGATACCACATCTGGCCCACATGACTGTATCTCTCTGATCCACCTGACATTCACTTCATTTCCCCATATTTCCTTCTTTCCCGTTACTCACCCTGATCACACTTGGTTTATTGATGGCAGTTCTACCAGGCCTAATAGCCACTCACCAGCAAAGGCAGGCTATGCTATAGTATCTTCCACATCTATCCTGGAGGCTACCATTCTGCCCCCCTCCACTACCTCTCAGCAAGCCGACCTCATTGCCTTAACTCAGGCCCTCACTCTTGCGAAAGGACTATGCATCAATATTTATACTGACTCTAAATATGCCTTCCATGTCCTGCACCACCATGCTGTTATATGGACTGAAAGAGGTTTCCTCACTACACAAGGGTCCTCCATCATTAATGCCTCTTTAATAAAAACTCTTCTCAAGGTCGCTTTACTTCCCAAGGAAGCTGGAGTCATTCACTGCAAGGGCCATCAAAAGGCGTCAGATCCCATTGCTCAGGGTAATGCTTATGCTGATAAGGTGGCTAAAGAAGCAGCTAGTGTTCCAGCTTCTGTCCCTCATGGCAGTTTTCTCCTTCTCATCAGTCACTCCCACCTACTCCCTCACTGAAACTTTCACCTACTTCAATCTCTTCCCACACAAGGCAAATGGTTCTTAAACCAAGGAAAATATCTCCTTCCAGCCTCGCAGGCCCATTCTATTCTGTTGTCATTTCATAACCTCTTCCATGCAAATTATAAGCCACTAGCCCGCCTATTAGAACCTCTCATTTCCTTTCCATTGTGGAAATCTATCCTCAAGGAAATCACTTCTCAGTGCTCCATCTGCTATTCTACTACTCCTCAGGGATTGTTCAGACACCCTCTCTTCCCTACACATCAAACTCGGGGATTTGCCCCGCCCAGGACTGGCAAATTGACTTTATTCACAATGCCCCAAGTCAGGAAACTAAAATACCTCTTAGTCTGGGTAGACACTTTCACTAAATGGGTAGAGGCCTTTCCCACAGGATCTGAAAAGGGCACTGTGGTCATTTCTTCCCTTCTGTCAGACATAATTCCTCAGTTTGGCCTTCCCACCTCCATAATACAGTCTGATAACAGACTGGCCTTTATTAGTCAAATCACCCAAGCAGTTTCTCAGGCTCTTGGTATTCAGTGGCTCCTGGTTTTACCTCAAACTGCCACCCTTAAGTCTCTCTTAAAGTGGATAAAAGATCTGCAGTGGCAAGGTACCCTCCAACACTTTCACCCTGATGAAGTCCTATTCTTTACTTTTATACTCACTCTTATTCTCGTTCCCGTTCTTATGCTACCCTCTACCTCTCCCCAGCTATCTCCACCACACTATCAATCTCACTCTCTCCTAGCCATTTCTAATCCTTCTTTAACAAACAATTGCTGCCTTTGCATTTCTCTTTCCTCCAAAATTGCTGAGGCCTCGACTTACTGCTAAAAAAAGAGGACTCTGTATATTTTTAAATGAAGAGTGTTGTTTTTACCTAAATCAATCTGGCCTGGCATATGACAATATAAAAAAACTCAAGGATAGAGCCCAAAAACTCACCAACCAAGCAAATAATCACACCGAACCCCCCTTAGACACTCTGATTGGATGTCCTGGGTCCTCCCAATTCTTAGTCCTTCAATACCTGATTTTTCTCCCTCTCTTATTCAGACCCTGGGTCTTCCATTTAGCTTCTCAATTTATACAAAACCATATCCAGGCCATCACCTATCATTCTATATGACAAATGCTCCTTCTAACAACCCCACAATATCACCCCTTACCACAAAATCTTCCTTCAGCTTAATCTCTCCCATTCTAGTTTCCCACACCACCCCTAATCCCACTTGAAGCAGCCCTGGGAAACATGGCCCATTATCTCTCCATACCACTCCCAAAAACTTTCACCACCCCAACACTTTAACACTATTTTATTTTTCTTATGAATATAAGAAGACAGGAATATCAGGCCTCTGAGCCCAAGCCTGCACTTATACATCCAGATGGCCTGAAGCAACTGGAGAATCACAAAAGAAGTGAAAATGGCCAGTTCCTGCCTTAACTGATGACATTACCTTGTGACATTCCTTCTCCTGGACAATAAGGGTCCGTAGCTCCCCACAGAGCACCTTGTGACCCCTGCCCTGCTGACAAGAAAACAACCCCGTTTGACTGTAATTTTCCACTACCTACCCAAATCCTATAAAACTGCCCCACCCCTAACTCCCTTTGCTGACTCTCTTTTCGGACTCAGCCCACCTGCACCCAGGTGATTAAAAAGCTTTACTGCTCAAACAAAACTTGTTTGGTGGTCTCTTCACATGGACGTGCATGACAAGGAGACAACAGGTTTCATTAAAATAGTCTAGCCAAGTCACAAAAACACACTCAAGCAAATAACAAAAACAAGCCCCAGAGAGGGAGAGGAAAATTGGTATCCATAGTCTCGATAATTTATTACCTAAAATGTCCAATTTTCATAAAAAATTGTGAGACATGCAAAGAAACAGAAAAGTGTGAGACATATACAGGAACAAAAAAAAAATTGCACGTGAGAGGGGCCAGATTTCAGATTTAATAGACAAAGCCTTCAAAGTAGCCATTACATATGTACAAAGAACTCAAGTAAATGATGCATTAAAAAGTAAAGGAAGTTGAGGCCGGGTGCAGTGGCTCACACTTATAATCCCAGCACTTTGGGAGGTCAAGGCGGGGGGATCACCTGAGGTTGGGAGTTTGAGACCAGCCTGGCCAGCACGGCGAAACCCTGTCTCTACTAAAAACACAAAAATTACCTGGGCGTGGTGGTGCGTGCCTGTAATCCCAGCTTCTCAGGAGGCTGAGGCAGGAGAATTGCTTGAACCCAGGAGGCAGAGGTTGTAGTGAGCCAAGATGACATCACTGTACTTCAGCCTGGGCAACAGAGCAAGATTCTGTCTCAAAAAAACAAAATTAGTAAAGGAAGTTATGATGACAATGTCCCATCAAGTAGAGAGTATCAATTAAGAGATATGAATTATTTAAAAAAAAAAAAAAAAACCTAACGGAAATACTGGAATTGAAAAGTAGAATAACGGAAATGAAAATTTAATAGAGGGGCTCAACTAAACTAGATTTAAAGTGTCAGAACAATCAACAAACTTGAAGAACAGAGAGAAAAATAGAATGAAGAACAATTAAAAGAGTCTCAGAGAAATATGGGACACTTTTAAGTGCACCAACATACACATAAGGAGAATGTCAGAAGAAGGAAAAAGAAGAAAACAGAAAAAAAAAAACTATTTGAAGAAATGACAGCATAAAATGTTCTAAATATGTTAAGAAAACATTAATCTACATATCTGAGCTCAGTGAACTCCAAGGAAAATAGATGAAAAGAGATACAAATTCGGACACATGAGAGTAACAATTCTGAAAACAAAGATAAAAAGGAAATCTTAGGCCAGGCACAGTGGTTCACGCCTGTAATCCCAGCACTTTGTGAAGGCAAAGGAGGGAGGATAGCTTGAACCCAGCAGTTTGACAGTAGCCCTGGCAACATAGGGTGGTGTGATTTTTTTGTAGACCCTGTCTCTACAAAAAAATGTTTTAAGCTAGTTGGGCATGGTGGCATATACCTGTAGTCCCAGCTACTTGAGAGGCTGAGGTGGGAGGATCTCTTCAAGGCTGCAGTGTGCTATGATTGTGCCACTGCACTCCAGCCTGAGTGACAGAGTGAGACCCTGTATTTTAAAAATAAATAAGTAAATAAATAAATAAAAAGAACAAAAGAAAAAAAAATCTTGAAAGCAGAAAAGAAAAACATCTTATCACATATAAGAGATCCCAAATAAAGTTAGTATTCGACTTCTCAGCAGAAACAATGAAAGACAGAGGCAATAGAATAACATATGCAAAATGCTGAAAGGAAAAACAGTCAACCATGAATCTTATATCTAGCAAAAACATCTTTTAAAAATGAAGATGAAATAAAGACATTCTCAAATAAACAAAACTGAAAAAAAAAGTCATTGCTTGCAGAGATATTTTACAGAAAAGACTAAAGGAAGTTCTTCAGTCTGAAAGCAAGTAAACTCAAATGGAAGTGTGAATCCACATGAAAAAACAAAAAGTATGGGTAAAGGTAAAAATATATACCAGTATAAATGCATAGTTCTTCTTTTTTCTTCTTGTTATGGTTTGAATGTGTGTCCCCTACAAATCACATGTTGAAATGTGATTCTCAATGTTGGAGGTGGGGCCTGGTGAGAGGTGACTAGATCATGAGGGTGGATCCCTCATGCATGACTTAGCACCATCCCCTTGGTAATGAGTTCTTGCTCAGCTAGTTCATGTGAGATCTGGTTGCTTAAAAGTATGTGCATCTCCCCACTTCTCTCTTGCTCCCTCTCTTGCCATGTGATGCACTATCTCCCCGTTTCCCTTCTGCCATGATTGTAAGCTTCCTAAGGCATCGCCAGAAACAGATGCTGGCACCATGCTTCCTGTACAGCCTGGAGAACTGTGAGCCAATTAAACCTCTTGTCTAAAATTAACCAGCCTCAGGTATTTTTATAGCAATGCAAAAATGAGCTAACACATTTCTCTTGGCTGATTTACAAAGCAAGTATATAAAACTACGTGTATGTATGTATATATGTTTGCATGTACATATGTATGTATTCTTGGGCCTAAAACATATAAATGAATACTTTGCAAAAACAGAATAAAGGCAGTAGCTTGGGGCAAATTTTGGACTAGGAAAATAACACCAGATGGTAACTCAAACACACAAGGACAAATAAAAAGTATCAAGGTAAAGAAGAAGTTAAATACAGCAAACACTATAAATATATACTTTCTCCTCATTCTTTTTCCATCTTTAATGGAAAAAGACACAAAATTACATAAAGTAATAATTGTAACAATGTATTCTTGGGTTTGTAGAATATAAATATTTGGTATGTATAACAACAATAGCACAAAAAAAAGGGAAAGAGGAAGTGGAGTAACATTTCTATATCTCAGTGGAATTAAGTTACTGCTGTCCCTTGGTATACACAGGGGATTGGCTCCACAATGCTCCCCACACCCATGTATCCCATAGAACTCACGTAGTGAGGATTATGGGTAAAAATAATATCAGTATAAATTCATATTTTTAAAAATATGAGTTTTAAAAATTCTGTCAGCCTTGCAGAACCTGCATATACAAAAAGTAAGCCCTTCATATACACAGGTTTCACATTCAATTGACAAACCTTCAAGCCAAGTTTGGTTGAAAAAAATCCATGTACAAGGAGATCCACACAGTTCAAATCCACATTGCTCAAGGGTCAACTGTAACATAAATCTGAAGCTGATTCTGATAGGTTAATATGTATAGGAAAGCTCTAGAGCAAACAGTAAGAAAAACTCAAAAGCCTACAGTGAAAAAAATCATTAAATGAGTTTGAAAATACTACTCTAGACAATATTCAGTTAATGCAAAAGAAATTAGTAAAGGAAAAATAGAGGAACAAAAAAGACATGAGACATATGGAAAACAAAAGGTCAAATGGCAAACATAATCTAACTTTATGAATAATATTAAATGTGAATGATTAAAAGATCCAATTGAAAGACGGGGATTGTCATATTGGATAAAAAGCAAGATCCAACTATAGATGCTCTCAATTTACAATAGGATTATGTCCTGATAAACTCATCATAAGCTGAAAATATTATAAGTCAAAAATGCATTTAATACATCCAGCCTACTATATCATAGCTTAGCTAAGCCCACCTTGAACATGCTCAGACCACTTATGTTAGCATGGCTGACAGGGAGCTGCAGCTTACTGCCACTGCCTGGCATCACAAGAGAGTATTGTATGGTATATTGCTAGCCCAAGAAAAGATCAAAGTTCAAAGTATGATTTCTACTGAATTCATATCACCATCACACCATCATAAAGTTAAAAAGTCGTAAGTTGAACCATTGTAAGTCTGGGACCACCTGTATATGTTGTCTACAGAATACACACTTTAGATTCAAAGACAGAAATATGTTGAAAGTAAAAGTATGGGAAAAGATACGTCATGCCAACAGCAAACAAAAAAAAACTACAGTGGCTATACTAATATCAGACAAAATAGATTTTAAAACAAAAAAAGCACTAGAAATAAATAGGGACATCTTACAATGATAAAAGTGTCAACCTGTCAGGAAGCTATAACAATTAGAAATATATATACACCTAACAACAGAGCCCCACAACATATGAAGTAAAAAAATGAGAGAATTGAATGAAGAAATACACAATTTAGCGATAATTAGATACTTAAATACTCCACTTTCAATCATAGATAGAACAACTATGCAGAAGATCAACAAGAAAACCAAATACTTAAAGAGCACTACACACAAATTTGACCTAACACACATTGGTAGAACACTTCACCCAACAACAACAAAATACACATACTTAAGTGCACATGAAACAATCTCAGGAATAGATCATATGTCAGGTCATAAAACAGGTCTCAATAAACTTAAAAGGACATACATAACACAAAGTATCCTCTCCAACCACAGGAATAAAAATAGAAATTAATATCAGAAAGAAATGTGGGAAATTCACAAATATGTAGAAATAAAACAACATACTGCTAAATAACCAATGGGTCAAAGAAAAAAGCACAAGTAAATTCATACTTTTAGATGAATGAAAATGAAAATACAACATACCCAAACTTGTTGGACATAGCTAAAGCAGTACTTAGAGGGAAATTTATAGATGTAACTTCCTATGTTAAAAAAGAAGAAATATCTCAAATCAATAACCTAATCTTCCATATTAAGTACACTGTAAAAAGACGAGAACCAAACTCAAAGCAAGAGGAAGGAAATAGTAAGAATTAGAGCAGAAATTAAAGAAACAGCGAATAGAAAAACAAGAGAGAAAATAAAAAGAAGTTTATGTTTCAAAAAAATCAGTAAAATTGACAAACATTTAGCTAGACTGAAAAAGATTAAGACAAGACTTAGGTTGCATAAATTAGAAGTAAAATAGGGGGCATTACAACTGGCCTTACCAAATAAAGGAAATTTAGGAATCAAATAAAATGATTACATGGAAATACTATAAACAACTGTATGCCAAAACATTGGATAACCTAGATGAAATGGACAAGTCACTAGAAGGTACAAACTACCAAAAATGATTTAAAAAGAAAAAGAAGGCCGAGTATGGTGGCTCATGCTCATAATCACAGCACTTTGGGAGGCCCAGGCAGGCGGATCACTTGAGGTCAGGAGTTCAAGATCAGCCTGGCCAACATGGTAAAATCTTGACTTTAATGAAAAGAAAATAACAACAACACAAAAAAACCCATAAATTAGCCAGTGTGGTGGTGCACGCCTGTAATCCCAGCTACTTGGGAGGCTGAGGCATGAGAACTGCTTGAACCCAGGGGGTGAAAGTTGCAATGAGCAGAGATCATGCCACTGTACTCTAACCTGGGTGACAGAGCCAGACTCTGTCTCAAAAAAAAAAAAAAAAAAAAAAGAAGAAGAAGAAATAGAAAATCAGAACAGACCTATAAAAGTAAAGAGATAAACTAGTAATCAAAAAACTTTACACAAAGAAAATACTGTGATTGGAGGCCTAGTGGTTTCCCTGGTGAATTCTGCCAAACATTTAAAGAATAATTCATACCAATACTCCACAATTTCTTCCAAAAAATAAAAGCGGGGGGAACTCATTATTGGAAGCCACTATTACCCTGACACAAGGCCAGAAAAAACATCATAAGAAAATAAAAATACAGAGTAATATTCCTCATGAGTAGAGATGTAAAACTCCTCAACCAAATACTAGCAAATCAAATAATCAAAGAAACATAAAAAGAACTTTTATGGTGTAAAGAATTTTACACCATTACCAAGTGGGCTTCACTCCAGGAATGCAAGGTTGGTTTATCATTCAAAAAATAAATTAATGTACTACCCCACATTAATAGAATAAATGACAAAAACTACATGTTCATCTCAATACTTACAGAGAAAACATTTGACAAATTCATCATTCATTCATGATTTTTAAAACATTCAACAAACTACAAATATCAAGCAACTTCCTCAATCTGATAAAGAACATGTGAGATAAACCCACAGTTTGCATCATAATGTGAAAGACTGAATCTCAGAATATAATCTTACTTGGAAATAGTGTCTCTGCAAATGAAATTAGGATGAAGTCATATAGGATTAAGATAAGCCCCAAATCCAATGACTAGTACCCTTTTAAGGCCACATGAAGACACACAGGAAAGAAGGCCATGTAATGACAGAGACAGAGAATGAAATGAGGCAGCTAGAAGACAAGGAATGCCAAAAAAAATAAAATAAAACAACAGCCTGTCACCACTACAAGTGGTGAGACTTCTAGACTCTTCAAAGGGAGCACAGGCCTTGAATTCAGGCTTTTAGCCTCCAGAACTGTGAGAGAATAAATTTCTGTTGTTTTAAGCCACATAGTTTGAGGTAATTTGTTACAGTAGCAATAGGAAACTAATATAGATTTTGGTACCAGGGCATGGGGTGCTGCCATAACAAATATCTGAAACTGTGGAAGTGACTTTGGAATTGGTTAATGGGTAGAGGCTGAAATAATTTTGACATACATGATAGAAAACCTAAATTGCTTTAAAAAGTTTGCTGGTGGAAATATGGGCATTAAAAGTGATTTTGGTGAGGGCTCAGAAGGAAAAGAAGAGAATAGTAGAGCTCCTATCATTTAGATAACACATATGTCATCATGATTAGATTGATGGTAAAAATGTGAACATTGAAGCTGTTTCTGGTGAGGTCAGAAGGAATTGAAATATATGATTGAAAAACTGGAGGAAAGGTGATTACTGTTATAAAGTGGCAATAGAGTTGGCTGAATTGTGTTGTAGTTTTGGATGGAAAGTAAAAATTGCGAGATATAAACTTGGAGATTTAGTGGAGAACATTTGCAAGCAAAGTGTGGAAGATATGATCTTATTTCTCCTTGCTTCTTACAGTAAAATGCAAGAGGTGTGAGATAAATTGAGAAGGGAACTATTACGTGAAAGGAACCAGCACTTGCTGCCTGAAAAATTATCAGCCTATCTAGATAGCAAAAGATGAGAAAATATGGTCTGGAGAGAACACCAAAGGCGTGGCTGGACAAAAGTTTATTGATGAGATATGTGACTTACAGATACAATTAACCATCTTATCAGAAGCCACAAATAGAGGTGGAGTTATCTAGAAAAAAAAATGTATGGAAGACCCCTTTGTCTAATGGCTTGAATGAGCTGCATAGGAAACAGATAGGTTTTTGAGGATTTTGTGCCAACAGGAACACTGCCAGCCTGTACTAAAAGGAGTAAAGATGGGGTAAAATGAAAGAAGGCTGACTCCAAGGACTGAGTCATGGATGCAGTAGATGGGGTCATTATTGCTGCAGCCCAGAAGATGGAGCATCAAGTCACAGAGAATTATTCTTAGATCTTGAATCTTAATGGAATCAGGAAACCTGATGGGTATCAGAGGCCCCTTTATTCCTTCAAATTTCTCCCTTTTTGATTAGAAATGTCTGTCTTATGTTTGTCCCAGCATTGTATTTTGGAAGCAGATACCTTACTTTCTGGTTTCCCAGGTCCACAGATGAGAAATTTTCCCCAGGATGAACCATACCCAGATTCTCACTAATACCTAATTTTGATGTGAGATTTAGGACTTTTTTAGTTGATGATATTTAGATGAGATTTTGAACTTATAAGTGATGCTGGAATGGCTAAGACTTTGGAGAACACTGAGATTGGGTAAATGTATGTGGGAATGTGAATTTTGGGGAGCCATAGGGACGACTGTATGGGATTAAATGATAACCCCCCAAAACACGGTGGCCTAAAACCTCAGAATTTCACCTTATTTGGAAATAGAATCTTTGCAGATGTAATTAGCTAAGTTGGAGTCATAATGGATTACAGTGAACCCTAAATCCAATACCTGGTGTTCTTATAAAAAGGTCATATGAAAATACACAGGAAAGAAAACCCTGTGACAACAGAAGTAGACATTGGAGTGACGCAGCTATAAGCCAAGACCTGCCAGGAGCCACCAGAAGTTATTTTTTAGAGCCTTAAAGGGGATATTTTCCTGCTGATACCTTGATTTCACACAGCCTTCAGAACCATGAGAGAATAAATTCTGTTGTATTAAGTCATACAGTTTGTGGAGTTTTGTTACAACAGTTCTAGGAAGCTAATTCATCAACCTTGAATTATTGGGATAAATCTTTATCTCCTACCTAGGTATTACATCCATTACTCAAAGTAAAATCTTGAAATCTCCAACTGCTACCAAATTGTCTGTTTCTCCCTTCAATTCTGTTAATTTTTGCTTCATGTATTTTGGGGTTAGGTGCATGTATGTTCATAATTGTTACATTTTTGTATAGTTGACATTTTCATCATTATAAAATTTCTCTCTTGATCTCTAATAACATTTTTTGTTTGTTTGATTTAAAGTCTAATGGTCTGATATTAGTGTAGCCATTCTGACTCTCTTAGATGATTGCTGTTTGTATGGTATAGCACTTTGGAACCTTTTATTTTAAACTTATTGGTGTCTTGTGTCTTTGAATCCAAGGCATATCTCTTGTAGTCACCATATAGTTTGATCTTTTGAAAAAAAAATCCAGTCTGACAATCTCTTTTGATTAATCCATTCTTCAATATGCATAAATACATATATATTAAGTTTTGCATTAATTCTAGAATTTTGAATTTTTAAATTAGATTCTGATTCTCATGAAATTCTCCATCTTTACTCATTAATCAAAGCTATTTTTTAAGTCTGTCTCTGATAATACTAATAACTGGGTCATCTGTGCATGTTTTTATTGCCTTTCCCTCATAGTTCAGATTTTTAACATTCTTTGTAATTTTTGACACAATGTTAACTATTAGATATGATACATTTTTATAGTGTCTGGATGATATATTCCTGGTAGGAAGATAAACAGTGGTGGCAGGCCGACCGCATTAATTCAATCAATCATTCAGCTGACTTGAAGCTAAGTTATGATTTTTATAAGGTATAATTTACTCCGATTCTCCTGTTTGTATCTCCACAGAGTTCTTAAATGAGATCCTGGGATATGTACTAGGGCCTTTCCCTCTTGAAGCATCCTGAAATAACATTTTTATCTCTCAATGCCATGATGCAAAAAAAACTAAAAATCTTTTTTCTGGCTTTCAGTAAATTTCTGCTTCCCCCGCCCCCCACCATCCCCCTCTCTGAGCAATCCAAGAATTCAGCAAATACTCAAGAGAAAAACAAGGAAAGTGTCAGGCTCACTTCTCTGAACTTCCTGTCTTATTAGGATCTCTGCTCTCCCAAGTGCTGGTTGGTTTAAAGGCCTTGATTCTTTTTGTTTCTCCAGTCCTGTGTGGTTGCCATAACTTGTTTGCTTCTCTGATTCTTAGCAGTAACTCTCTTCTTGGGCCTTTTACCCAGATTTGGCAAATTCCATAAAGGAAGAAGTAGCTGCAGAATGTCTGCTCACTTCTCTCGTTAAAATACTTCTGTATTGGGAGTCCCCAAGACCATGCCAGCACCCCAGGTTCAGTGATTCAACAGAAGCACTCACAAGGCTCAACATACAGTCATACTCATGGCTATGATTTATTAGAGCAAAGTACTACAAAGCAAAATCGGCAAAGGGGAAATGGACATGGGGTGAAGTCTAGAGGAAGCCTGACACAAGCTTCCAAGAATCCTTTCCCTGTGGAATCACACAGGATGTGGTTAATTACTTCAGTATTGAATCGTGACAACAGGTGTGAAATGTCTGCCAGGGATGCTCCTTAAGAGTCTTACTGCTCAAAGTTTGTATTGGAAGCTGGTGACACAGGCACCCTCTGCCTAGCACGAATCACAATTCCAGACTCCTAGAAGGAAAGCAGGAATTCAGCATAAACCATGTTGTTTATATCATTTACAGAGTAAACCCCCTTATCAGTTAGGGAATGGTGGGAACATTCCGGTAATCAAAGTTCCCAGACGCTAGCCAAAGCTCAGCTTTAAAATCAGGGCTAAGGATAGCATCTCAGCCTGTTATGTTGACTCTTCTCTGCACACCTTCTCTCTGGTATTTTGTCTTCTAGAGTCCTGTTTAGCTGAAATTTCTTCAATGGCTTCAAATAGAGGTTTTAAGCAATTTTATCCAAAGTTGCTTGTTGTTCTCAATGAGTGTTGCTCTGCTGTAGAAGTGTCTGGTTATTTTTCTTTTCTCTTGTGAAGACTGCATTTGAAAAATTGTAGAACTTGAGGCTTATGATGGGTTTTTTCCCTCCTTCATGGAGCATTTGTTTATCACCAAGCATTTAAGGGATTATTTTAATCTGATTTCAGGAATTGGGATGGTTTGAATCCGTGCTGAATTCCCTGTGTATGAGGGAGAGTTGATGCACTTTCGATTCGCTCTTACTCCTATGGTGCAGCTTTTTTGGGACCCAGCCCAAAGCATGGAAATTTCCTAAGCCCTCTTTTATGACTTGGCAGGCACTGGTATTCAGTTTTTGTCCTCCTAATATCCTGGAGCAGTAAGAAGTACGGCTTATCCCCTTAAATGCTTCTTCTAGAATCAGCCAATACCTCCGGAAAGAAGTTGTGCCAGTTCTTACCTCTCTAGATTTTCATGTTTAATTATTTAGAGACAGAGTCTTGCTCTGTTGCCCAGGCTGGAGTGCAGTGGTGCTATCTCGGCTCACTGCAACCTCTGCTTCCCAGGTTCAAGCGATTCTCCTGCCTCAGCCTCCTAAGTAGCTGGGATTACAGGCATGGGGTACCATGCCTGGCCTTTTTTTTTTTTTTTTTTTTTTGGTATTTTTAGTAGAAACAGGCTTTCACCATGTTGGCCAGGCTGGTCTCGAACTTCTGACCTCGGGTGATCCGCCCACCTCGGCTTCCCAAAGTGCTGGGATTACAGGCATGAGCCACCACGCCTGGCCTAGATTTTCATGTTTTAAAGAGTTTTTCCTAGATTATCTAGTTGCCAATGGAGATTTTGATGTTAATTACCTAGTCTCCCATGACTGAAAATGTAATTCTACCTCTACCTCACTTATTACATTGTAAAATAAGTTTCTTAGAAGCAATATTTTGGGGAAAATCATAATGGTGAACAGGAAGCTTAGTATTGCACACAGAAGCATGGTGCTTAGGGAAGGCAAACCTAAACCCAGATTCAGAGTAAGGCTCTATTCCATGAGGACAAATAGTTGTCTCTTCATGAAAGAAAATATTTGATATAATCAATCTGCCGCTATCTGGTCACCCTCAGATGTTATATCTTAGGATGGGCACTGCTGCTGGCCAATTTGGCTCTGGGCAGTAATAAAGACAGCCATGATGAAAGGAGGCCTTTATTGTTGAAGTCCATGTGTAGCCCTATCCTTCCAGTATAGCAGCTTTGCTCATAAACTGGTTGAACAAGGGCTAGAATACCAAAGAGATTTACTGATATCCTCAAAGTCATCCTGACCATCTCATTATTTAGCACCTCCTTCACCATAGGGCCTTTGTTTAATATGTTTGTAGGAAACAATTATTCTTGCATTTTGAGCCTATTTTAAGAAGTCCAATATGTTTAGCTCCCATTTTTTATCACTCATCCTCCAATCTTATTATGTTCATGTTCCCAGTCACCTGGCCAGGTATAAATGGTGATCTGTACTTTCGGTGCAAAGCAGACTAGAAATAGTGCTCATATTTATTCTCACTGGAAAAAGTTCATTTCCTCACTGTCCTCCAGAACTATCTCTGAGTGAAGCTGAAACACTGTAGACTATGTTGAGTTAGTATCAGCATGCTGTGCAATACTGCTTGTATAATCAGTCTCAATTTTACCCGCTTCAGGGAACTGGGAAATGTATATTATTTCCTGTTGTACATGTATTCATGGGTTTGCTCGCTTGTTTGGTTTGTCCTTCTTTCAAACATATCTTGCCTCGTCAAATTCAACTTGGTGGATATAAATGAATTAAAAGGCTTAAGGAAAGGATAAATATTGAAACAAAAGTCTTAAACTAGAAGGGAAACTAGAGGGGAATTAGAATAGAAGAAGAAAAAGTGGTGATGCTCTTCCAGAGGGTTTCATTTCAAGGGATTTGGAGATGAAAATGTTTGTAGAAAATGACACAGCACAGCAGGCAACACAGTAGTAGAAATATGTTGGCTAAATGAAGAGAGTAAAAGTTTAAAAATAAATGCATGACAGGCCTCAGTAGGTAGTAGTGGATCGAGGATACAAAAGTTAAATATACTTGTAGTTTCCACAAAAGGAAGCAAGTGAGACAAGGAGTGAGAACTCACAGTGTTGAAGTTAGGCCTTTCCTACATTGTTTTCTGATTAGTCCAGATGCCATTCATACTCACCACAAATATACAGGAGTGAATAATAAATGTCAAACATTAGCCCAGAAAATTCTTCACACCATTCATACTCTAACTAAAGAGAAATGTGATGCATAATTTACTTCTCAAAAAACTTTTATGCAGGCACGCTTAAAATAATCAAAAGTTTTACAACCTTCATCTTCATCTCCATGAAGAATATTAGAGAATAAAAGGAGTTTCAAAGACTTCTATTGAATGGAAGAGAAGCAACAGTCTCTCCTATGCTGTCACTGATTTCCTGGATTTGATTTATATTCTATCTAGTAAAACAAATCTTTATTCACCATTACGTAGTAGTTATATTATATTCCCACAGGGCTGTGTTCTAGTGAGGGAGACAGATATAAGAAAGACAAGCCACAGCACAGTGTGATGTGGATTATATTAGAACACTTCACAAGTGTGAACCAAGTGTTATAGAGGTCAAGAAGCTTCAAAAGAAATCTTTGAGATCTTCAGCAGAACACTAAAAAGTCACCAAAGATCCATCAATTGTTGGGGCTCCAGTGGTACAAGCAGTTAGCATGCAGTACTTATGACCTGTCAATTGCTGTACACATAATATTGACTTACAATCTTTGAACAGAGAGAACTAACAAAAGCAAACTGAATCTATCAGTGTCAGCACAGCTTGGATAAGACTGTAGCCCATGTATGTCAACATAACTTAGTTGTTTATTCCAGGAAATCTTTGCCCAGAAAAGATAAGATTATAAACAAAACAAAGCAAATAAAAACAAGAACAACCCCTATTTTTTTGTTGTTGCTTGTCGAGGAAATTCCTAAGGTTGAAAACAATTCTTACAGGTGAAGCCCTGCTCACTTGGGCAAACAGCTTGTTTCTTAAACAACAGTTGACTTACCAGGAATCTTCAAGACCCTTGCTTGCTGTGTCCACTAATCCTGAACTATCAACTTTGCTAATCCCAATCATTTCCCTGCCTTGACAGACATACCTTAAACCATTTGAACATAGATCCCAAAGCCCTACCAATAATCTTACTTTCTTGTTCTGACACACAGTTAATCAAATGAAGGTGGTACTTTCTCTTACCACAATAAGTCCTATTATTTAATTGTGCTTTATTAACAGGTCATCTGATATTTGGGAAGTTCAACAAGGATTTTTTAAAAGGCTTGCTCATTTAACTGGTGTGTACTCCTGTACGGTAGAATCATTTTTCTATGTCAGGCCAATTCACCTTCATTAACAGGTCTGTGTTGATAATGTTAATCAACTGGCTTTATCTTAGGTAGGCCTCATTTAAAATACAAGATCTCTTCAAGAAGTTTGCCCTTTCTAACTACAATCCACTACCAGATATCCAATTCATTGCTGTCAGCTACTAGACTATATTTTACATTTGTATAAGCCATCAACTGAGGAACCTGTTAGAAATACAGGTTTCCATGTTTTACTCACAGTGATTCTGATTCAGGGAAATTAGCACAAAGCCCAGGAATCTCCATTTAAAAAAAAATTTCCTAATGCAGGCTGTCTTTAGACCACACTTTGAGACACAATGCTCTCCTCCCCCATACTAGCAAACATAAGTGTGTATTATACACATACACACACTCATATTTAACTACTGCACACATTTACAAAGCAAGTGGGATCATACAATATATAATCAGTCTAAATCATCACATACAGATCTGCATTCTTTTTAATGGCTACATCATATTCCACTATATGTATGTACCATAATTTATCTATTCCTCTAATAATAGACATTTAGATTTGCTGGCTTGTTTTTGCTATTACAAGCAATGCTGCAATGAATACCTTGCATGCTTATGTTTACGTATTTGTGCTACATTTTCAGTAGAATACAGAGAATGGAATATAGAAGAGTAGTAAGATTGCTGTTTCAGAGGGTATGAGGTGCACTTTAAAGTCTGATAGATCCTGTTGAACTGCCCACCAATTCATTTGTACCAATTTACAGTCCTGCTAATCATCTCAGTGACTAATGATTTCCCCATACCAATGTCAATACTAGAATCAATCTTCTTCATCTTTATCAATCTGACAGGAAAAAAAAGAAAGAAATCTTATTTTAATTTGCATTTTACCATGCTTTCACTAACAGAATAACCAGCATTGTTTGACCACTAAAACACAATTATCTCTAATTCTGTAAAATGTATTATGATTTAGTTTTAGAACACTTTGATTTTATCTTACCTTACAACTATCACCTATAAGACAGATGGGGTGAGTGAATTTTAAATACATCTCCATTAGGTAGGATTTAATTAGTACCTTCTTTTACCAAGCGATATAAAAGTGAGAGTCCTAAGATCTGTGTTCAAGGCCTAGTTTTGCCACTCAGCAGCTAGGTGACCTTAGCCAAGTCCTCTACTCTATCGAGAGCTTCAGTTTCCTCTTCTGTAAAATGGGGATTCTATGCACTTTATAGGATGATTTTGAGGATAAGATGATCATTTTAATTACACATATTAGCTGTCACTACTACCACAATAATATAAAGAAAATAATAAAATAACTACAATTGCTTGTAAAAAATCTTTCTTTACAATTATAAAACAGTTATCTTGATATTAACAAAGGTTGTAGGAGGTGAGTCAACTATGTGGACTACTGGAGTTACTGGAAGAGTGCATATTGCATAGGACAAAATACTGCTTACAAAATCACCACTCTGGTTCTCTACAAATACCCTTCTAAGAGTAGTTAAGAACACATTTCCTAAATTACTTAGTTCCTTAGATGAAATGGAATTAACCAAACATATAATCAACTACAAGCCAGGAATATTTTCAAGGGTCTAATAGGTTCTTTTTTCCGTTTTTTTGTTTGTTTGTTTGTTTGCTTGTTTTTTTGAGATACAGTCTCACTCTGTTGCCCAGGCTGGAGTACAGTGGCGTGATCTCAGCTCACTGCAGCCTCCGCCTCCCAGATTCAGGCAATTCTCCTGCCTCAGCCTCCTGAGTAGCTGGGACTACAGGTGCCCGCCACCACACCCGGCTAATTTTTGTATTTTTAGTAGAGATGGGGTTTCGCCATGTTGGTCGGATTGGTCTTGAACTCCCGACTTCAGGTGATTCACCCACCTCAGCCTTCCAAAGTGCTGGCATTATAGGTGTGAGCCACCGCGCCCAGCCATAGGTTCTTTTTTCTAAGTGCATGCTATAATGCAATTCATGTAATGCCACTGAGATTTCCTAAAGCCAACAAACAAAATTCTAAAATTGTACTGTTAAAGAAAACACTGAAGACTTTATCCTTGATTCTTTTCCAAAGCTAACATCAACCTAACTCATGTATTCACTAAATGTCTAGATACCTACCATGCACAAAGTCCTATCTAGGTACTAGGGGCATATGATCTCTGTACTCAAAGATATAGACTCTTTCTTCTTCTTCTTTTTTTTTTTTTTTCTTTTTAAGAGATAAAATCTCGTTATATTGCCCGGGCTGGTCTCAAATTCCCAGGCTCAAGTGAACCTCCAGAGTAGTCGGGACTACTACTCACCACACCTGGCAATAAAGATTCTAAAGTTAGAAGGACAAAGTGATGTTACCTAAATTTGCCTGTGCTTCTGATATGACAAATAATCCACCACTGGTGCATGGCCCATAGAGCTCATCTTCATCTTTGGATGAATACGAGTGGACCTGTCATACTCCTCAGCCCTATGACATATAAAGCACAAAGCCAGGAATGAGGTCATTGTCTTATCACTTACCCCCAAAAGCTCTCAATGGCTCAACTCACCTAAGTCTTCCTCCTTTACTCTCTTCCTTCATATCATAACTTCTGCAAATTTTTATAACAATTTTTTAAATGAGTAAACTGATCTGGAAAAAATATTTTTTTCAGTTTTTATTTCAATAAAACAAGAGGCAACACTTGTGGTATAAAGTACTGCATATGGAGAACATTTACGCAAATATACAAAAATTCAAAAAACTAAACTCCAGTTTATTTCCATAGCCTTAAGAAGGTAGGGAACACATAAAAATATCCAAAGTCAGAGTTTATTCTTTAGGAATGTAAACTCTAGGAATACAATTAGAAACAAATATATTTACTATGAAAAGATTAGTATCACCAAATGATTAGAAATAAAGGTAAGAGGTACACAATAAGCTCCATATAAGAGAAAGCAACAATACGTGAAATAAAATCTTGGGTTTATGGTAAAAACTTCCTATTAAGACACAGGTACTCTAAAACTCTACTATAAAAAAAAACACAAAAACATCTCCCAAAATGTTCACTGTTAGTTTCTTTAGATATGCACAAGTTACAAAGTATAGAAAACAATATATTTACGCTCTCTGATGAAGAATTTAACAATAGTAAACATAAATCTGAATAAGTCAAAGTACTGAGTATAATTTTATTAAGCAACAAATCTAGAAGTATGAATTCATGCTCATTAAAGGACTAGAGAGTTTTAATTTTTCATACAAAGACTGGGAAGACACTATTATACATTAATTTATATCTACAATGCTTAAAGTACCCATCAAATTATTTTTCCTTTTAAGTGGTTTTTAAAAAATATTTTTCAGTTACATTATTCAACATATATATATTTCCTTGATGTGCTTCCCTTTAATATAGATTTATTGTGCCTAGACGCAAATGTTAACTGCCTTATTTTAAATATTTGTTTAAAATTATGTCTCGGACTACATCTGTTCTCCATAATTCAACAGTTTTAACATTTTAGTTTTATTCTTCCAAAATAGGCAAAATCCCTTAAAACTGGGATCATTTTGATCTATTTTGGTTTTAAAAATATATTTCCCTTTAATTCAACTTTTTTTAAAAAAATGAGTAATATTTGCTCAGCAGTTGCTTCACAGTTGAAAAGGGCAATGAAATATTGCTTTTTCAAAACAAACTTCAGTCATCATTTAGATGCTGAGAATTCCAACTCTTCACGTCTAGAGAGCTTGCCTTAAAAATTTCCATAGTGGTATACAAAGGACTCCAGGGTGCTTTCCTGTGGCTTCAGGAAGGGAAGGGAAGACATTTGCACTGGGTACTCTGGGACAGTCCCTTGAAAAGTCTACTTTGTTTCTCTCCCCACTTGGATTCCAAAAAGCTAGTGCTGGCTCCAATGCCACCAGAATACTCCAGGCCGTTGGGTTTTCAAAAGTGAGAGGTTGGGTGATTTCAAGAATCTATAGAGATTTAAAATGTGCAATGGAGCCACAATTTCTGTTCAGATCCTCTGAAATATGGGGTGCAAGACCCCAATTGTGTGTGGAATCCTTCTCATGATAAAAATATTATTCTGGATACTTAGGAGGTCTGTGACCATCAGCATCTTTATAAGAAAGTGACCTACAAAAGCCACCCCAACTTTAAAATTTGAAAGTTGAGTGGGGAGAAAGCAGTATGGATAATAGTCATTGTTACCATAGTTAAGATTATCCAATTTTCATAATTTCTATAAAAACTTTCAATGTGTAATCCTTATTTGAAATAGTATCAAAGGAACTATAAAAGAATTTTGTTAACATAACTCCACTCTCCAGAAAATCAATTAGTGCAAATCATTTGAAGCAAAAAATCAGAACCATTTCACTGAGTAAGCCTTCAGAGATTTTTTAAAAGAATATACAAATGCAAATTTGTTGTGCAGTATATAAAAGGGTGGCACCCCTTTTCATACTTAAAATTTCAGGTATTTGCAGCTCTGATTCCATTTATAGTTAACAAGAAAAATATAAACTGTTACATTTTTTATTGCAAAAATAAGGATCATTAGCAATTTAGAATTCAAATACTTAAGAAGCCATATGTCAATATTATTAAACTAATTAATTAGCTGTCAAAACCAATGAAGATTATAATGACCTAGTGTCTGACACATTTGATCTAGAGCTGTGAGACTACTGGTAGTTCTACATATCATACAAGTAATTTGTTTGCACTCTGATACTTTCTTCTCATAACAATCACTTGGGAACCTTGTTAAGAATGCAAATTCTAATTTAGTAGACCTAGAGTGGCACTGAAATTCTGCATTTTTAACAAGATACCAGATAATGCCAATCCTACTTACTGGTCCTCAGACCACACAGCTAGCAAAGGTCTAGAAGAATACCCAAATGAGGTTCCATTACAGTGGTAGAACATGAAAATCTGATCTCTCAGCTGTGTCAGCTAACATTACCTCAAACTTATTCTACAATGTTTCCTAAGCACCTCAACTTGCTTAAAATGCCTATCTTACAAATTAGTTTTTAATAATACCCACACTATTAATAACTATGCACAGGGGAAATTCATTGGTAAAGAATGACAAACAGACATCTGTAAATTCACAGTGACATTTTACAAATATTTTAAACTGTATACAGGGTTCCCATTAAGTTAATACAATATCAAGTTTCACTGCCTGATTGCCTTACAGTTCTTAACTACAATTTATGGCAACAGATCTTATTCCATTCTGTTACTGGAGCTTAAAAAAAAAAAATCAAATTCATTTATGTCAAAAACCACATTGTAATCAGGGCTAATGAATGAAAACCAGTTCATGCTTTTTGAAGAATTCAGTTTAAACTGGTAGCCAAAGCAATTGCGGTCAAAACTATGTTCAGAGTATAAATGCTTTGGCGGCCTTCAAAGCGTACAAATTTTTCACATATCTGAGCTCTGCATAAGCAGGTACAAGAGGAAAACACTAGCATGCTCTCTTGGTGACCACAGAGAGGGACTATGAAGAAGGAAACCGCTGTGTACTCACAGTGAAAGAGCCAACCGGACAGCTCCTTAGGACTTCCTCAACAGTCAACTGACTCAGCCTCAGCCCTGCTCTCTCTCTGAATGATGACTTAAGTATACTTACTTTACAAGGGAACCCCAACGATAGCCAAAAGGACCACTGCTAGCAAACACCAAACTTTTATTTCCATCTAGAGGTCACATACAGACATCTACAAGTTTGTTTCAACTTCTGCCATATCATCTTTTTTATTTTTAATTTTTAGTTGGGAGGTAACTAAATTGATTATTCTTTTGATATCATACTAAGATATTTTAAATAGGTCTGTTCACAAACAAGAAAGACATTTCTTTTTTTTCATATTTTAAATTTAAGAACACAAACATAAACAACTCTAAATTAGTTAATATATAAATGTCCTTTGTCCATATTTTACTATCTTTATTTTCTTTCATGACATTTTATAGATGAAAAATGCATTTGCATACAAACAATTCCATATTACACAGTGGTATCTTGAGAGCTGTGTTGCAAGATTTACACTGATTTCCAGGAAGTCTTCCAATGACGTATGCTCTGAATTATAGGAGTCCAAACTAACTAGGATTTCTAAAGTCCAGCAGTAGGGTAAATCAGCTTTATGGCCTATTATACCTTAATAATTGAAAGGGATCTTCACCTGCTAAATCCAAACACTTCAAAAAAACACACCTACCAGCAATCTGATTTTTGATATAAAAATGTTTCAGAGATAACAACAGAAATGCCTCTACCCATCCCCTGGAATCATATAATATTCTAGGTACTGGGTTACCAGGCATTTTCCAGTGCTTTGAGCAAATTGTTCTAATCATAAAGATGATCTGCTTACAAATATTTTCATCAGGTGCTTTTCATACACATCATTTTTGTGTTTCCATACGCCTGTTTTTCAGATTGGCTTCCTGACCAGGAGCTGGAGAATTCCTGGAGTTGTGCCTCTGCCCCATCCTCTATAAAACAGTTCCCATACATGGAGACTCCCTTTGACTCTGAAGGTCAAACACACAGCCACCAAAATAGGAGCTATTAAAAACCCAAACCAAAACAAGAAAAACTACCTTATAACCTCACATGAGACATAACCAACTTGATCAGACAACCTGTCAAAATGTATTGTCACTGATAATCTTAGGGCAACAATAACAAATAAGAAGGGGGGAAAAAAAGACTTAAACCAAGGGGAAAAAATCTTAATCTAGAAATAAAAAAAAACATATTTCAACTTACTGCAACCTAGACAATCTTCCCTTCATAAAGTCAGGGGAGCCTTCAGAATTTAAGACATCAGGGCTCCTGTCAGGAACACGGATGAAAGACTCAGGGTACTTTCATAAAGAAGCAAAGTTGTATTTCTGGGTTCACTGGGTTATGGGAGAAAAATACGTTACTAATTAATCTGTGGACAGAGTAATGCTAATACTAGGAGGTCTCTGCTGACCTGATTGATGCTTCATTGGAAGTTCAGTTCTTTCTGAAACATAAATAAGCTTTTCTTCTTGGAGACTACAAGCTGAAAACCTATTGGCATCTGTCCCAGCCCCACAACCAACAGCAGATGACGGGTTATGTGGGACTGTGACACCACTGACTTGTTCAAAGGATTTACTAAATACAGTCGCTGCAGTCTTAGCCAAACCATGGCTACTAGGCTTAGGTAGGGATTGGCTGGTTGTTAAAGTAAGTCTCTTCAAAGAGAGAAGCTCAAGATTCTCACTTTGGGCTCTCTGAGTTTGTTTTCGAGCAAAGTGATCTTTGCAAGATTCCCCTGTAGTTTCTTTTTCTTTTCCTCCAGTTTTGCTTCCTCCTGACCGTCTCTGGTTCTTTCCTATACTTGTCTTGTTACTACAATTGTGACTACTGTTTGATAAACCCGACTGGCTGGTACTAGACGCAGCCCTGGAATAAAATCCCTCGTCAACTTCAGATATCTCCATCAGTTCTTCTTGACCTGTTAATTCTGTATTTCCTAAACAAAGAAATGACAAACATTAATTAACATTAAGTATTTTAAGCAATCTTTTTAAACGATTAATACCAAATCAGTTATACTTTAAATAAATTAAGCTTTAGCATAATTTTATAAAGCAACAGATTACAGAAAATCAAAGGATAAATCAAAACATTATAAAAACGTGAAAAATAGTTCATTGTAATTAAATGACGGTAATTTATAGTGTATTAAACAACAAGCATGCCATAAACCATACCCCATTATGTTTTTAGAAAGAATTCTCCTATTCATGCAAAAGATAAGAAACAATTAGAAATATTATCACACAGTAAAACTAGGGGTGAACTCTCCTTCAGTAGCAAAGCAGTATAAAATCAAAGCTTTTACCAAGGAACTTTTAAAAAATTCGTATTAGAATACTTTAAAGACTTTTTTAGAAGGTTGTACTCTATACTGTAGATTATTTTATCAAATTCAAAAATCTAGACTATAAATATCACAAGCTCAAATATAAAATTCTATACACATTACCCTTCATATCAAAGATGGCAAAAAGACAAAGCTGAAAAAGTAATTTTAGAACTCCAAACATAAGCAGAAAACTATTTTAGAAGGAATTTTCTGCCTCAGTTTTCATAACAATTTACTAAAAGACAATATAGGTATAATCATTCCAAAGAGCATTAAGAGTCATTGAGAAATGTGGTGCATAATTCATGCATTTGGATTAGATTACATGCAAAATTTTTGTGACTGTGCAACTGCTGCTTAACATGCATCAGTGGCCCTTTGCCTTAAGATACCTTGGAGTGCAGCTATAAAGTGCTCTGCTAAAACTGCACTCTGCCAGGTGAGTTTATTCCATCCTCCATCATTTTTCTTACAGATTTTTGCCTCCTGATCTCTGGCAAGCCTTTGCTCTCAGTTCTAGGATCTGTGGCTGTTTCCTGCACACCCTGTATATGCTGAGCATCAATTTCTCCTAGTGTTCTGCCTTTTTCCCCATTCCCGGTTCTCTCTCCGGCCACATTTGTGACACTAATCTCAGGAATGACAAGGATGCCCAATTCAGTAGTATCATTATTGTTGTCAGGTTGCTCTAGAATTGAAGATGATAAGACAAAATGATGGATGAAAACAAAACAAAAATGTGAAATGAGAAAAGCAAAAGACTCAAAACAAAAATTGGATGACTAAATGTTATGAATTAAGCCAAATATTTGCACTGTAGTAATTTCCATAATTTATAATACTCTGATAGCACCAGAGACAATAGGGTCATATTCTTTAATTTTAAATGACAAACAAAGAATTCACAGAGCATCAATTCACGTTCTGCATTTTTTCCACACACACATTTCACATGAAATATGAAAGATAAATTTTCTAATAAATCAAAATAAAATTTGTTTTTAAATTGTTCTTTTTGTGTTCTTTGGGTAATTTTCTAGTGTTTTTAAGATAATATGGTGACCACCTGAATTTATGTCAAGTCTTAGGCAAATGTTCAAGGATCTACAGCCAAAACTTTAGCTTTTGTCAACATTATGAACAAAGCCACATAGAAGTTCCCCTTTGTACTCCTAAAATTCTAGTTTTTTTACTAGGCTACATTGAGACTGACTTAATAAACCATGATATTTGGGAAAATGCTTATTCACATACGATATCATGGTTAGTAATGCCACAGGTATAGTTTTTGTCTCAGATATATATCATCTATTATTAATAGTAAATATTAATGTGGCTGTGATATAGTTAAGCAGTTGATTTATTCAGACTCATACCAATTTCATAAATTTAGTTCATTACTAGACTGGAGAAAAATAAAAATGGATTTGGAAAAACAAATTGGCTGTCAGCCCTTTATCTGAAAACAGCCATTATAAATGAAACAAAGAAACAAAACTCCTAACTAGTTAATACCTGTGGACATTATTTTATTCTGGTCTTAAATAACAAAGGCATAATATTATTTAAAGTTGTCAAGGAGTTATTCATGTAAATGGGAAAAAGTAACATAAGTATATCTAGAAGGTGACAGTAGTGAAACAAAGTTCAAAGCAACATAAGACCACATAAAATAGCATATACTTTTTAAAAACTGTAGACCACAAACCTGCTTACAGGACATCACCTACTATTTTCAAATATTTTTAGTGATAGGATTATCAGACTCCCACTAACGATGCTAAAGGCTGAGAAACAGTAATAGGTAGTAAAAGAACGAAGGCCAGAGCCACATATTCCTGTGGTTCCCTAAGTTAGCTGCACATTGGTATCATCTGTACATCTTTAAAAACTACTGATGCCTGGCTCCAACCCCCAAACATTCTAATTTATAATTAGTGTAAGATATTACCTGGGCATAAGATTTGTAAAAGCCCCAGGTGACTAATGGGTAACAAAGTCTGGGAACCACTGCTCTATTCTGATTTTCAAATTTTAAAAACTTAAGACAAAAGTTGTTACGGGTGCCTTGGATACTCCATACTCAGCAGCAATACGCACTTCTGGGAGCCCCTTCTCAAAGCTTCATGGTGCCTTGCACTGCTGAGCCAACATGCTGGTATAATTATTTCCCCTTAATTAGTGCTTCATAGGCTTTTGACTAAAGGTTCTCTAAAGTTTTTATTTCCTAGATAGGCTGCAGAATGTTGGTGAGGTAGTAGTGCACTGCTGCTTCTGGGTGCTCTCTAATAAAGGTTTAATGCAACTAAAAAGCTCCAACCAAGCCTGTTTCCAAATGCTGACAACTGTCATCCAAGTGAGGGCAAATAAATTCTTATTGAGGTACATGCCAGAGGTCACTGCAACTGAGATAAAATCACCATGGCACTGTGAAGGCCAAGACTTGTTTATTTACATTGTAGAAGCTGTTTCACAAAAGATCTACTGAAGGGATCTTCAGTCCAAAAAAAAAAAAAAATCCAGACATAAAAAAGGCAATGAATATTAAAATTTAACAAAATCTTAAAACTAAGCATAGGTGGCCTCATAGAATACAGAACAATACTTACATTGAATTGCCCTAAGTCACTTTCTTGAGAGTGTCCACATATATTATTCAATTATAATCTCAAAACAATCTATTAGTGAGCCTCTGAAGTAGGCAATTTGATTCCCATTTACAGACAAGGAAACTGAAGTTCAGGAAGAACTACACAACTATTCAGTGGGGGAAGTTAACCAGTAAAATCTTTTAACTTCAAATGTCTATTCTAACATACTATAAATACTAACTCTAACTCTTCAATTCATTGGAGTCCATTTGAGTTAAATATCCTCTGACATCCCACAATTAGGTTTAATTTACTTGTGTAGACTCCTGGCCATTTTATAAAAGCAAATAACTTATTTTGAATGGAGAGCCAGAGAAAATAAAAGTCTGGAAGAAATCCTAGGAAAGTAATTACTCTTGAGTTTAGGTCTGGTTTTTTTTTTTAATTGGGTCAATTTTTTAAAAGATGCCGAAGAAAGCTATTAATTTAAAATGGTGCTTCAGTGGCAGAAATTTAGGATTTTGCATGAAAAACTAGAAAATGACAGGGAGAATATTACATAAAGCACTACTAGGCAACTGAAATGTAATCACATTTATCAGAATAGTGATCAACGTCCGCAGCCCAAAAAGCAATGATATTACATTAAAAAAAAATCATGGAATTAAATGGCAAGTAGAAAAACGAGATAATGTGTTTTCCCACAAACACAAATCTTTGACTAATTAATTGATATTTATTATCACTCAAAAATGGTTAACAATGGCAGATTTTTTAAACTGCTTATTAAATTTATAAGAGCAAGTAATTCTGTACAGAGCTAGAAAGAACAGAAACATAAATCTCAGAAAAATTACAGAATAAAGAAAGATAATTAAGTAATCCAAACAAACATTTGTTACCTAATCCCGCTCTCTATCAGCTCTCCGACTTCTTTCCCTGTATAACTCTGTGACCCGACACTCCCACCCACACTGTCTTACTGCTCTCCTGGCTGCTCTCTTCTCCTGGTGGCTGAATGGCTCACTTCCTTACTTCAAATCTTTTTCACAAATTTCCTTTACAGTGAAGTCTCCCTTGGTCAACCCATCCAAAGTTTTAATAGCCCCCACGTTTCACATACCTTCTTCTTTGTTTCTTCTTCTTAGCACTTAACACTCTCTATCTAATCTACAATTATTTATTTATCTTGTTTACTAGACCTAAGTTCTATGAGGAAGGAGTTTTTAAAATTTTCATCTAGTCACTACTATATATCTAGTACCTGGAAAAGTAGCTTGTATATAGTAGGCACTCAAGAAATCTTTTTTTGATGAATTAAGTGAATATTCTGTTATCAGATTAAATTATTAGAATAAATAAAAGTAAGAAAACATACAGAAGATATGAGAAGGGTAAGCTGTGAATGTGTTGACTGGATAAATGAAATACATATAGCTTATGCTAATAAGAGTTTTTATATGGCAAAGAAAAGCAAAGCCTCTTTGTTTTGGAAAAGTGAAGGAGCCGTCTCTAAGTGTAGGTTTAGCAAGATGCTTAGGTCAAAAAGATCATTTTTAAAATCTATTTTTGCATTATGTTATCCAGAGGATAGCATATATAGCTAAAGAGTAGAACTTAATCCTTTCTTTATGAAAATTATATAGAAGATGCTGCAAGGGAATATAAATGCATAATAAACTAGATTTTGTTTTCCCCAGAACTTAACAATCTATGCAAATGAAGTCATGATTAATCCACACCTTAAAAAAAAAAAAACTTGACTTCAAATAATTCAAAAAGCTCAAAAAAGATTCAAAGAGAAAATTCTCAGGATATATTTTATTTGTGTAACCTCTTATATGCATAAATAGGTAAACTCTCCACATGTAGAAATGAAAGTTAAAGAATACTTTTAATAGACATTTCCAAATTAGTTCTCAAAGGTACTCAAATGATTTCGCCCTAAAAAATTTCTTCCAGCTTTAAGAAAAAAAGTGAAGCAAATTGCAAATAATATTAAAACCAATCATGAAAATTTGTGATTTCTCTCAAATGTCATTTTATAATCCCAAATATCTATTCTATTATGTCACTTACAAAACCACTTTAGCTTTTGCTTTTATTTGTTTTATGGCTGCCCTATTTACTAAACGTGGTAATTTTAATAAAATAATTTATTTATTCATAGAATTTATACATCTCTGTACTCAGATTACTTTGAGTCTAAAGGCATCTGGCTATATGGGGTGCTTACAAACTTATTTGTGAAAATAATAAGCTGAAGCTTTAAAAATATAATTTATTATTTGTCTGCATCACACAATTTTTACATGAATTATGAAAAGTATTTTAACTTAGAATAAACCCCAAAACAAAGTCATACACATTCTTTTACAATTTATGAGATGTAGATATTTTAAATGCCATAAAATACCAGAACAAATATCCTTTAATATAGTCATTTTATGTTTATAATATATTCTGTTCAATGGAGAAAAATGTTATCTATATTCATTAAGCTATTCCTTGCAGTGTTATTTATAATAGCAAAACTCAGAAACAAATTTCTTAACATATTAGAAAAATGATTAAGCAAATGATGGAATATCAACTCAATGTGATATTATGTAGCCATTAAAATAACTGTATTTACTAGGAGAACTAGGGAAAATGTCTGACAATATTAACTAAACAAAAACAAAATACCAAAAACATTTAAATAGAGTACAACCATGAAAACATACATGCATAGAAAAAACTAAAATGAAAATTATTTAAATATTGGAATTATAAGTAAATATCCCCTAACCTAGTTTACTATCATGTTGTTATACTGTTCTTCAACAAAACAAGAAAAGACCAACTTGCTCACCCTGTTATACATTTCTTTATCATTCACTCACTTATTCATGCATTCAACTAAAACTTGTTGAGCACCTGTAATATGTCAGACATTGTTTTAGATGCTGGGGATACAACAGCCAAAAAGACAGATTCTGCCCTCACTATATAATAAGGGAACAGAGATCACAATGTAATATTGGAACTAAGTAAACAAGAGAATTTAAATAGCAGAAAATGCAATAAAAAAAATAAGATGGTAAAGAGTAAGTAGGGTAGTAGGGGATAAAAGTACTTAGATGGGTGGTCTGGGAAAAACTCTTTGAAGAAGAGATGTTTAAGCTGAGGCGTGAATGATGAAAGCCTGCTAGCCACACAACAATCTGGAGTAAGGGCAGTCAAGGTACGTTTCACTATTCACATTTCAGCTCAAATACTCCAAATAACTGGACAATGCCCCTAAGGCAGAACGGCTTAGTATGTTGAAGTGTTAGAATGAAGGAGTCTAATGAACTAGGATGAGAGTGGTCTTAAAGTGAGGTCAAAGCAGTAGTCAAGAGGTCATATCACCAGGGTCACATATGCCATAGTACGAAGTCTGGATTTTATTGTGATTACAGTGGATAGCCATTGACAGCTACATGGAAAAACTATTTGCATACTGTCATACTTTACTAGCCTTTTTTATCAATAGAAGTCACATTCGCATAACAAAAATACTGATCATAAAGTGTATCCTGAGTCAGAAAGAACAGCACTGTGGCAATGCTCAACCTGAGCCAGCATTTACAAGGCAGATTAGAGGAAAGCAAAGCTATCACAGAAACACAGGATGGGACCCCACCACAGTTAAAGGGCTGCACTCTGAGCAAGGACAAAAACAAAGACTCAGATGTCAAAATCTGAGCTCTGAAGCAGTAAGCAGACTGTCTAGGTAAGAAAAGAGCAGCCTGGGGCATACAGAAAAACAGTCTGGAACAGGACAATTTATTTAGACACACCAGTTAGGAGCTATTAGCAGTCTCCATAAGTGAAAAACAGTCAGATCTTTAGCTTTGGTTGTATACATGGTAAATGACAGAATTCTCCTTATTGAGGTGGATTCAATTACTCTCAGTAACTCCTTTTGTCATCTTTATTGAGTCTCAAGTTTTTTAAAAAAATCCAATAGAGAATTGCAACATAAAGCTGCTGCAGGACCAGGTGAATCCTTTATGATTATTACAGATCCTCATGACCACACAGCACAGACCAAAAACAGGTCAGCAACACCTATTACAAAACTACCTATAAAAGCTTATTTCTTCCTTGGTGTGCAATGTGCAGCAAATGCTCATAAAAAGGTGGAGAAAGGAGGAGTGCTCAATAAATAATCATAATAAATAATAACTTTCTCAACTACTACAAGATTTATGTAAGTCCCCCTTAGTAAAAATGTAGAATACAATAATTCATGAACAAGTTTTTTTGCCTCATAAGACCATTAATTCTGTCACTGGCTGGAAAATTTTTCAACTTCATTTTACCTGGAAATAAAATGAGATTTTTTTGTTTTCTTCAAAAATAGTCTAAGTCAGGATTCTGCACACAGTCGTTCTTTCCTCCCTCAAACTTAATATCCACATGTGTTAAACATATCAACATATTTCAGCTCTTTGGTTAACATGTCTTTTTTCCTTGAGTAATCTAGTATTTCCTAATATTTTATTTTGTCCTCCATGGAAGTTCCATATTGAAAATGCCAGTTAAAATTCACAAAATTTTTGGTAAGAAATAAATGCTTTTTGTCCAAATGTTTTATCTTCTATATTGGGAAAGAAAATCTGTTCCTCAAATAGCATTTTATAATCTGAAAGTAATGGAGCTTCTCAAAATGATACTAAAAGTATTTTCATTTTTAAAAATAAAACTGCCAGATAATTTTTTATTTCCTAAATTTCCTTAATAAATATAGACAACCTTTCAAATAAAAACATACACATTAAAAATGTTTAATTGCCGATGTAAAAATTATTCCAATAGACAATTCTTTAAAGTTTACTACTTTGGGGTTTAAAATTATTACCATTTCTTTGTTTTTCAAAATTCTTCTGTAACTGTTAGCAATTTTATTTCTCCTCAACTGAAGACTTTTCTCATAGTTGTAAAATCAGATTTACAAAATAGATGTTCCATTTCAAGATTTATTACCGTTTACCTTTTGTAGTATCTAGAAAGACAACCTTAAATGCTTAAAAATATTTATAAATAAATATTATTTATATTTACTAAAATACATCCATTATAATTTTTCAGATTTGTTCAACAATTAGTACTTCTTTGCTTTATCAATGTTATTATACAGTAGAAATGTATTAACATTTTCTAAATCAATAACCAGTTTTAGTGTTTTCCAATATGAATTGCAATCTTTGTTTCTTTTCTTTTTTCATCTAATAAGCTAGTACTAAACCACTGAATGAGCAAATTATGAAACAAATCACTTTCTCGTTTTTTTAAATAATATCTCTTTGACCTCTGTTATAATCATTTGACTTTATTTAAATATGATGGCATCCATTAAAGAGAAGCAATTATTTTAAATGCTGAAAAATGCAATAAAACTGCTTTAACAACATGAAACTAGACTTTCTTTTTATTTCAACTACATAAACTTCATTTAGTCTGATTTTTCACATAAACACTGCATATAATTAAATATTCTAAAATTCTCACAGTACTTATTTTGCATTATTAAGTTAGAAGACTTAAAAATATATACAGTTGCTATTTTTCATTCTTTTTTACTACTTAAAATTTTGTACTCTTGGATCCCCTAAATGAAAATAATTCAATGCATTGTTATTAAAATAAACCATTTAACATATGCCAGGACCAAAAGTAGGGAAACATTCAAAGTATCTAGTTTATAAACATTCCTTTTATTACTGATACCTACTAGTTGCAAACAGTTATAACTGTACATAAATAAGAAACATAAATTTGGTCTATGTAACTTCTATTTTTATGTTAACTTGGGATTGAAACAATAATAACATTTTAAAAATCCTTACTGTAACAGTGACATACACATTAGATAATAAAGTAGAGTACTGTACTCCAATACCACAGAACACACAAAAAATCTTTAAAGTAATTGTTACTATTACATAACATGTGTACTTTTGTGTTTGATGCTATACTCAAACTAAACAAGTTTAACTCAAATTGAGAAAATCCAAATTACAAATTTCAAAAACTTAGAATTTTGGGAAAGTACTAAAGAATCACAGGACAATTTGAATAGCAAACTAGCTAATAAAAACTTATTAAAAATACACTTATTGTGTAGCTAGTAAAACAAATGAAACTGTTCTTAATTAATAATCTACCTTTATGTAGTGCTTTAAAGTATACCAAATGTTTTCACTTGTCTCATTATCTCACAAAGGCGCAAGTGGGAAGAATGATGGGCAGCAATAAAAAAAATCGAGATTTCACTGGATAAGCCTTTTGATAGTTGGCAAAAATTATAAGCACTCATTATTTGTAACTATAACTTAATTAGGGAACTTTTAGAGAACAAATGACTGGTATTACAATAACTATTTTGAAAGAAAGGAGGAAATCTCTTACATTGTTCCAAGAATAGGTAATTTCTTAAAAAGTGGAAGAAGAATGAGTAATCATGGTAGTAGTTAGCTGTGGTGAACAGAGAGAAAATAGCAATTAGATTTGCTCTAGAAAATGAGGAAGGAGGCCGGGCGCGGTAGCTCAAGCCTGTAATCCCAGCACTTTCGGAGGCCGAGACGGGCGGATCACAAGGTCAGGAGATCGAGACCATCCTGGCTAACACGGTGAAACCCCGTCTCTACTAAAAATACATAAAACTAGCCGGGCGAGGTGGCGGGCGCCTGTAGTCCCAGCTAGTTGGGAGGCTGAGGCAGGAGAATGGCGTAAACCCGGGAGGCGGAGCTTGTAGTGAGCTGAGATCCGACCACTGCACTCCAGCCTGGGGGACAGAGCGAGACGCTCTCAAAAAAAAAAAAAAGAAAAAGAAAAGGAGGAAGGAATGGAAAAACGCAAGGAAATAAACAAGTATAAACTGTACACTAGAATACTGGAGTGGAATACTGGAGTGAAAAGAGAACTTTTCAGGGACTTAAGAAAAGGAGCTTTTTAAAATAGCTGAAATGGTAGATGATAAAGGTATCTTTGGAAACAACATTTAAGAATGACTATAGAATTAAAGCATAATTATAAAGAAATACTTTCTATTTTCCTTTAACTTTTTATTTTTAAAAGGAAATATTTAAGCAAAATTGAATTTTAATTATTAACTTGAAAAATTAATGAATTATTTTACTAAATTTTATCTCATTTTTCTTACTGGAATTTTCATTTTGACTTTTATTATGGTCATAATCTATTCAGTCTTCTCTAAACTCATTGAATGCTTTTTAAAGTTTATTTTATTATTATCTTTCTCCATCTGTGTTTTACTTTCAAATTATGACTTCTAGATAGCCCTCAATTTGTAGGTGACTTGAAAATCAGTTTGAAAAAAATACACCTTTGCCTTGAATTATTCGCCATCTGTAGACTAAATTAAATACAATATGCATAAAAGAATAAGCAATACGTAAAGCTTTTAATTCTGAAATTATGTTCCTTAGAAGTCAAAAGCAGCAATTCTACATTGTAATTTTATTTCCCAAACATATTTATTGACATAAAATGATAAAGTCATTAGAATTTTCTCAAAGATTTAAACACGAAGTTTAAAAAATTTGAAAAACACATTAAGTTAAGCCATGTCCATACAATGGTTTAACTTAAACTGAAAAGTGGGGCAAATCAAGCAAACACACCATTAGTTGTCAAACAGATCTCTCCAAAATAATACCTCAGTTGAAACCAATCTTTCTTTAAAAATCATCCTATTTAGTTGACATGAGGATGCACTGTCTGCTCAAAACTTAAATTATAGGTCCTTACAAATGTACCACTCTGGTGCGGGATGTTGATATACTGGGGGAGGCTATGAATGTGGGGTCATGAGGTATTTAAGAACTCTCTTATTTTCCACTCAGTTTGGCTGTTAACCTAAAACTGCTCTAAAAAATAAAGTTAACTAAAAAAATAAAAATAAAAAACAGAGCCAAGCAAATAACAGGACTGGTCAAAATGCAATTCTAGAAACCTGGGTTGACAACAACAACAAAACCATGGCCAAGGATGCATATTCTGAAATGTGTAGAAATGTTAAGGATAAAGTAATTTTTAAACTTCCATTATAATACTTTCCATTAAAATATGTTGTGAATAATTCTTAACCTTAAGAAAAAAAGGGTAGATCTATGAAGCATTAGAGAATCCTAAAATACATTCTAGAAGAGCTTTAAAATATTTTAAAATGTAAATAATTAAAACTTTTCAAAATTCATTTTAAAAACACTACAGTGTGAGACTGGGCTGTAAAGAAAATAGAAAGATTCTTCTGTTACTGATAATAAAGGAGAATAAATGTCCACTAATTGCTCTAATTTAATGTATTTGCTGGCTGTGTAATAATTTTTGGGGACTCAGATATGCAAACACACCAGTACGTTCACATGGCTTAATTACGTATATTCTTTCACGGTAAAGGGAGATGGAAAAGAAAAAAAAGCAAAAAGCAAAGTTTTACTTGGCTCTTTCCATGAGAAAACCTCATTCACTCCTTTCCCTCATCTATCCAGAAAAGATAGAAAGAGAAGAAATTAGGAGAAATGCAATAATAAATAAAGACAAATAAGTAAAAGAAAAAGGGAAGAGCTCCAACAGAAAAAAGAAAAAAAGGGCCAATTGCTTTCTGCTTTCCAAAAACTAGGAAAACAAAGAAAGAGGCAAGGAGAAAGAGAAAAAAAAAGAATATTTCTTAAAGTTCATGGTTCTTGTCCCTTCTCCTTTCCCAACCCTCATGACCACTGGCTTAGGGTGGGATATTCTTTGTTTCTACTGTATGATAGATACAGGTGAGGGTTTGGGAAGAAATTCGTCCTACTGTGAGAGTTGGTGTGGTGAGAGAATAGTAGGGATATGAGTGGGTAGAATGGGAAACACATTTAGAGTTCCATTAAATATAGAAACTCTAAATGTATTTTCACACAGCCATGAACTGAACTTACATTCTATAGTCCTATGTTTCAGAAACATTATGAGATAAAAAGGCTGCTGTGGCTCACCCTGGGATCTACAAGCCCTTTAATATCATTTCTAAGGAAATGTATAAACAAATTTTGTTTTGATTTATATATAAATATCAACAATAGAATTTATATATTAATACAATTAAATTTAAAAATCTATAATTTGAGAAATTTGTAATTTATATATAAACAAAATTAAATTTAATAATCTATTTATAATTTGAGAATTGTCTATATATCTAAGAAGTACAGCAAAGGTATCTACTTTCCCCACAGGAAGCCAGTGCCTGTTAGAGAGCCTAGAAGTAGGAAGCAGGACCATGAGGATGGAAAATAGAAACCTTTTAAATTCAGCCGAACACAGTAACTTTACTGCTCTAAAAGGGAAAGCCAAGACTACCCTAAAAAAGGAGAAGACTGCAACCTACCTGTAGAGGCAAATAAGAAGGACTTAGGAGTATTTTAGAGTCCACTGGATAAAAGAAATTCACACTAAAGAAGAGTGATGAACAAGGCTAAGTTGTATTCTGTATCTGTTCCATGCATGTGACTTACTTTTTATAGTTCGTTCACTTCTATATTCTCATCTATGATTTTATTGTTATAATAAACAGGAGTTTCCCAAGTGTTAGAATTGTGAAGGGGGACAGGTGATAAGAATACTACTTTAACAAAGGTAAAATCCTAAGACAGAGTGCTAACCCCTCAAGTGGCAGCCAAAATGGAATCTGGAAGATATGTAAGAATCTGCTAGATACAATACATTCAAGCAGTCTTTTCTCTTGTTTTGTAATTTTTTTCCTATAAAACATTTCTGGGAAATGACTTCCATTTTATTGCAGGGTACAAACCTCCTTGTTTAAATGTATTCCTGGACATGCACATGTACTCTCTCTCATACACACGCACATGCACAAATACAAGGGAGCATCAATATTTCACATTTTTAACTGCAGGACCTGCATTTCTCTCCCTAATTCCCAATATGTCTACCTAAATAGCAAGAAGGAAAGTGGAAAAGAAATTAAAATTCATTCTTGTGCTTCCTATAGCAGTAGCTCGGGAGCACTTATAGCCACAGTAACCACTATGATCTGCTTCCTTGCCTCCATGCCTGTTTTCACACATTAATGCCAAACAGAAAAACCAATCTCAGGGTAAACCATATCTAATTAGATGACTTTCTACCTGTAATCTAGACCCATTCAGTAGCATAATTTTCACTGAAGAAGCTGAAGTATGTTTAGACTGTATGTTTTAAATGGTGGCATAATGTGCCTTGCTATTGGCAGACATCACCACCTCTTTTATGCTTTCCTATGGAACTTTCAAGAATTGCCACACTTTAAAAACACCAAAAATGATCACTAGGTAAGCTGGATAATCATTATTCTTTTCTGACATACAATCACCTAGATTCTTTAAGTGAAAACAATGGCAACTGTTCTCATCATCAACTTTCTAGTTTACCATAAATAGCTCCATTCTTCTCCTCCTTTCCCATTTTCTCTATAGAAACCACAACACAACTGGAACTAAATATACCAAAAGGAACTACTATTTTCACCTCAGTTTACAGGAAGAAGAAAACAGAGAATGGATTTTGTTTTACTTCTAATATAGATGTTTGCTTAGGGTAAAGAAGTAGCTTTGTGCTTCCCACCATGGTTACCTTCTGAGGAAGGTGATAATTTCCTTCTTAGACTGGTTGTTGACACTACAATAACGTCTAGATAGGAGGGAAGTTATAAAAAGAATACGAAATTAAATAAAGAATAATAAATTAAAAGACAAGGGAGGGAAATGGGAAAGCATTGAAAAAGCCATAATGAATGAAACTGACTTCCAGTAAAATTTTAAAATAATAAAATGAAGCAGACAAGAAGGGATATATATACACACACACACACACATACACAGAATCTTGGAAGAAAATTAACTTCAAGAAAATACAAATAACTAGTGTTGCATCAATACTATGGCATTCTTTACCAGAAAGTCCAAAGTGTTTAAAGTCCCTATTAGTTGTTCTACTTCAATATGTAAATTCACTTGCTTAAGAGTTAATTGAGAAATCAGAAATATTAATTAAGGAATATTTGCAAATACTTTTGAATACAAGCCCAAAATGTATGAGTAATTTTAAAATGCATTTTCCTTATTGTCCTACTGAAATAACAATTTAAAAATGAATACGATTTTTAAATAAATTTTCATTCATATGTGTAACATAAGGGGCTCCATTTCTCTTATTGCCTATTGCTCCTAGATAATAAATTAGGAGTTAAGGGCAACTCCACAGCTCTTTCTTCCAGACTACTATTTACTGAAGTTAGAAGTTATAGCACCATAAGTACAGCGAAAAATGTAAAGAAATCAACAATGGTTTGACTTGAAGAGTTACATATTTCTTACCATGTCTTTTCCACCTATGACCCCTTATTGACATGCTGGTTACTGCATTTCTTGATATTCTAGAGGAAGTTGGTGTGATTTCAACTTGAATACACCTTGTACCTTCCTTATTAGATTTCATGGGACCATGAGGCAATGAAGCCTTTATGGCATTAGCAACCTAAGAAGAAAAAATATAGTTTAAGATCAACATGAGCAGATGTATTACCTTAACCTTAGATAAAACATGACGCTAAACAGGCTTATACAAAGATGCTCTTCCCAAGCATTTTAAAAGATGATACAGAAATCCTCTAAGATAAGAATAGGAGGCTCAGGGGGAAATCCATGGTTTAAAAAATATGTAAATGATAAAGTTAAAAATTTCAAAATATTCAATTAGATTTCCAAATGCCTAATGTTGATTAATAAATGCAGCTAAAGTATGTTAAGGAGAACAATTCTTATAAGTTAAAAAGGCTGTTAGGTGTCTAGGAAGTCGGTCTAATAAAAATTTTTATTTTGGCCGGGTGCAGTGGCTCACACCTGTAATGCCAGCACTTTGGGAGGCCAAGGCAGGCTGATCACCTGAGGTCGGGAGTTTAAGATCAGCCTGACCAACATGAATAAATCCCGTCTCAACTAAAAATACAAAAAATTAGCTGGGCATGGTGGCATGTGCCTGTAATCCCAGCTACTTGGGAAGCTGAGGCAGGAAAATTGCTTGAACCTGGGAGGTGGAGGATGTGGTGAGCCCAGATCATGCCATTGCACTCCAGCCTGGGCAACAAGAGCAAAATTCTGTCTCAAAGAAAATTTTTTAAAAAATTTATTTGTTACTTTTTTAAGTTATAAAACTTCCATGTATAACAAGAGCATGAATACACTGAGTATTAATGACATATTAATGAACTATGAATGGCTCTCTCAATTTATAGTTCTAAATTGAGAAATCTTAAATTATAAAATTTACATAAATAAGTCAGGCACCTACCAGCAATGGCTCTGGATATAATTCTAGCTGGGCTCTGTATATAATATCATCCAGTGCTTTTTGAGCGAGATCCCATTCTCCATTATAACTATAAAATTAGATGAATTAAACAAAGAAATTATAATTGTTTTTGAACAGAATACAATGAGAAATTATCTTTACTGAAGAAAATAAAAGATCATATTAGCACATTGCTTAACATTCTACTCCTCTTAAAAATGTATTTTTAAATCTTTGAATTCCTTCGAATTGCATCTAAATGCCTATTAATAGCAAAGAAAATTTTATAGATCTACATTTCTTCTCTAAAGAACATGACTATTTATAGAACAGAAATAAAAAAAGCTAAGGCAATTTCAAAGCATTTTATACTTTCAAAGCAAATCAGGGAATAATAAATTATATACCTTAGAATAACGTTCAGAACACTTTATGGCCAAATTACTCTGTAACTCCCACAGTTTTTAATGAGAATATACAACTAATGTGGCCTGAGTAGTTATTTCTTTGCATTTTGATAGTCACTTAGATGTGTATTTGCTACATGTTGCAAATAGCAGAGCAACATGAGGGAAAAAGTATGTGTGCATGTGTGTGTGAGTGTATGTATGTGTGTGTGTGTGTGTATGCATAATTTTCAAAGATATGCCAAACCCTTCCTAAAAATCAGCTAAATTACAAAAATGAACAGAGATATAGTGGCTTGATCAACTAACAACAAAATAAAGAGGTATACACTACATCAAGAGTGCAAGCGAGGCCTAAAAACTGGCAAGAATATTACTCCCACCATAAAAACAAGATAAAGCCAGATAATCTATAAAATTATAAATTCTCATGAATCCATCAAAGAGCCGAGGTCACGGGGCATCCACGTAGCCAGAACCCCAAGGAGAGATAGGTGCCTCTAAGGAGAGATGGGCCACAATACAAGCAGGTAAGAAACATTTAGCTAATCTTCTTAACAAATTCCTAGAAGCCAAATTGCTAAAAGGTAACTCATGGGCTAGCAGGAGAGTACAGGATCTCCAAAAGCACATACGAGTGGCAGCTTGTATCCACCACAGGCTCTTCTCCATAAATCTCCTTTAGGCACTCACAAGAAAAACTAGAAAAAGGACAGGTCAGAGAAAACTGCCCTTGATGGTATAGGCCTGAAGGAAAAGAGTAACCTCTCCGTGAGAAAAGTACAAAGACCCAGCCAGATGCCTTTATCACATGGAACAAAAATGTTAAAGCCTTTGGGGAAAGAGCAGCAAGTAGAGAGATAAGTAGAGGTATCATCACTGAAGAAAGGGCAGGACCACTGAGAAACTCCCATCCCTGAGATGCAGGGACATGGGATCAGCCTAAAACTGAGGCTGGACTAGGACAACAGAGAACATTACCTCCCCCATTTCCACGTGCTCCCCTCCAAGCCACCACCCCAACCACCATCAGGCTACTGCACACCCAGAACCAAGCAACAGAACTCTATTGCTGGAGGAAGGGGTGAGAACATGGAGAGAAATCTATCTGCAGTGGAGGCATACAGGGAATGCTGAAAGCTGAGGAAGGCTGAAAGCTGAGGAGGAAGCAGGAGTATTAACAAATACCCTCCAGCAATCCAGCTCTCCAACTAAGTACCAGGTAGCACTAGAGGAATTTGAAGTAGATGGTGCCCTGAGGGTAACCATAACAATAAAACCCAATCCTAGTTCACTTCTGCCTATAATAATTCCACTAGCAGCCTAGAAGAGGCATGCCCATCTCCTGTCAAAAATAATATTTACCTCAGTCTCTACTGTCCTACCACTGAACAAAATCATGAACAATCAAAAATTACAAGGCACACAAAAACCAAAACAAACAAGACCAACTCTGTCAAGAGATAAAGCAAGCAGTAGAACTAAATTCATAGATGACCTAAATGTTGAAGTTATTTGGGAAATTTATTTAACTATGACTAATATACTAAAGGCTTTAGTGGAAAAGATGGACAACATGCATGAACAAATGAAGATTTCAGCAAAGAGATGGGAACTACAAGAAAGAGTCTAATGAAATGGTTAGAAATAAAACACAGTAACAGAGATGAAGAATGCCTTCAGTGGTCTCCTTTCTAGACTTGACCTAGTCAAGGAAAAAAATCAGTAAACATGAAGATATATCCAACAGAAACTACTCAAACTGAAACACAAAGAAAAAAGATAAAATAAAGTAGATCAGAGCATCCAAGAACTGTGGGACAATATTAATGGTCTAACACAGGGGTCAGAAAATTTTTCTTAATGGGCCAGACAACAAGTATTTTAGGCCTGTCGGCCATACAGTCTCAACTATTCAACTCTGCCATTGCAACACAAAAGCAGCCATAGACAATACATAAACAAACAAGCATGACTGTGTTGCAAAAACTTGACAAAAACAGGCATCAGGCCAGATTGGGCCCAGAGACGATAAATTCTGCCTTTACGAAGTTTATAAATTTTGCCTTCAAAAAGTTTATACTCTACTAGAGAAAATTAAAAGTATCAAGTAAATATAATGCAAAGTAAATGAGACATGTATAATAAGAGAATTATAAAGTAAAGGATAGGGTTCAAAGAAAAATACTAGTACCCAAGTCATTAGGTAAGACTGAGACTGAGCACCAATACTAGAAACTAATAGAAAGCTAATAATAAACTATTTCTAATCAAAGAGGCTCTGAAATGTTTTTTAAGAGCTAAAGTTTCTGGCAATGAGAAAAGATATTTCTTGAGGAAAAAAAGCTATTTGGAAATTATAGCAAAAAAAAAATGAAGAAAGAGACTATGAATATATTTAAGTGTTACTAATTTTCATTCCATCCTTGAATTTAAGAAAGATGATAAAGTGTTTTAGTTGGTTAAAAATTCATCAGAACTTTAAAAGACATGTTTCAAACTAAGGTAATAGTTTTAAAGTATTAAAACTATTTAATAAAATAAAGAATTTGAATGAATATCTTCCTTAAATAAAACTATTTAAGATATTCATTCATATTCTTTCACAAAAAGTATGTAAATTACTTAACTATTGACATTATAATATAGTGACAATAGATTAACAGACTATAATTTTCCAAAGAAATTAAAGGTTTACTTTGCATATGATGAGATACTTACAAGGCAAAATAAATCCCTGTTAACATTTGCACCATGAATCCTGAAGAAACTGGTATCCTGCTACTTATACCTTTGTATTTTCTTACATGTTGTCGAGGATATCCACAAACACAGATTCTAGAAAAACCAAAATAAATGTATTTGTAAAATTGGTAAAAATTTAGGTAAGCTATTTTAACATTTATAAGCCAACAATGTACTAGGTACACTTTCATAACAAACCTAATATTTATGAAACAAAGAATCTTTCCAAACAGAACATTTGTCTGTAATATATTCCTGAGTAAGTTATACCAGGAAAAAACATATAAAGTTGAGGTATGTAGATACATAGAGTAAGTGAACCAGATTCACTCACTGGTTAGTTCAGTAATTTTGGTCAATCAATTATCTATGATTTTTGGGTACCGCTAAACCTATTATATGAAACTTGGCACGGTCCAGGCTCAGTGGCTCACGCCTGTAATCTCAACACTTTGGGAGGCCAAGGCAGGTGGATCACCTAGGCTAGGAGTTTGAGACCAGCCTGGCCAATATGGTAAAACCCCGTCTCTAGTAAAAATACAAAATATTAGCCGGGCGTGGTGGCATGTGCCTGTAGTACCAGCTACTAGGGAGGCTGAGGCAGCACAATCACTTGAACCTGGGAGGTGGAGGTCGCAATGAGCCAAGATCGAGCCACTGCACTCTAGCATGGGTGACAGAGTGAAATTCCACCTCAAAAAAAAAAAAAGAAATAAAGAAAGAAAGAAAAAAGAAACTTGGCACTGTCATAAATAGATGTGTGGTATGATCCACAATTCCTGATAAAGTTCTTGACACAAACTGTAGGATCCAAAAAAAATCTATAAATTAGACTCAAACCTCATACAGTATACCATAATAAACTTCAGATAGATAACTCCTTTTTTTTTTTTAATTTATTTATTATTATTATACTTTAAGTTGTAGGGTACATGTGCCTAACGTGCAGGTTTGTTACATATGTATACTTGTGCCATGTTGGTGTGCTGCACCCATCAACTCGTCATTTACATCAGGTATAACTCCCAATGCAATCCC